>NC_063170.1:71211338-71511338 GCF_023159225.1 Perognathus longimembris pacificus
TGCAGCTCTGGCTACCAAGTGGCCGCCTGAAAGGCCAAAACACATGGAACATCACAGGGGCAGCCCTGGGCCAGGCTGTGGGCACCTCTGCCACCCGGGAACTGCCATTGCCCTTTCCAGCACTGTCTTACAGGCCGATGGCTACAATTTGCTTAATATGTTCCCTTATATCCACTAAAAATTACGATTGTTTTTTGTGCTCACCCTGGGGGTTGAACCCAGGGCCTGGGCACCGTTCTTGAGCTTTTTTTGCTCAAAGCTAGTGCTCTACCACTCGAGCCACAGCTCCTCTGCTGACGTTCTGGTGTTTCCTTGGAGACAAGAGTCTCATGGACTTTGCTGCTTGGGCTCGAACGGCAAGCCTCAGATCTCAGTCTCTCCAGTAGCTAGGATTACAGCGTGAGCCACGGGTGTCTGGCAAAATCCACCTAATATGTAGCCGTGTACTAGGAAGAAATTGTGAAAAGTTACTGTAATGGGAAGCGGTGACTGGCAGGTACCTGGCCGTGCCCTCCTACTGGTCATATAAGCAGGGACAATGGCTTCTTCCCCACGGCCTTTTATGATCGGTGGAGAGGGCTGGGATCCTAAGAAGTGGCGGGGGAAAGGGGTCCGGGCGGAGGTGGCAGCAGATGAGAGGACGACTCAAGCTTTAGATGAGCCTCCGGGATAGAAAGGGCGGGAATGGGAGACGGAACCAAGGAGGGTGGAGAGGTGAGGATGGCGGTAGGAGCCAGAGCTGGGACGGGGACGCACTGAGCGGCGGGCACTGCCGTCGGAGCCGAGGGTCCCAGCAGCCAGGGCCCTGCTCCGGGGCTGCATCTGCCCGCGGGTGCCCTCGGCCCTGAAGCCCAGCACCACAGGGCGCTCTGCCCAGCACCAGGGCTGCTGGCGGCCGCTGGCCAAGGGACTGAAGCTGCCCCGCCCCCCGGCCCGGCAGCGAGGCGCCCATCGGGGGCGAGAGCCTGGGGAGCAGCCCGGCTCTCAGGACCTGGAGCCTGGGAGACCTGGAGCCCAGAGCCTCCGGGGTGGGGCTTCGCGGGCGGGGCGGGGCCCGTCGGGGCGGGGCTTCGCGGGCGGGGGCGGGGCCCGGAGGGGCGGGGCCCGTCGGGGCGGGGCTTCGCGGGCGGGGGCGGGGCCCGGCGGGGCGGGGGCGGGGCCCGTCGGGGGCGGGGCCTCGGCACCGGGCTGCAGTCCCCGGCCGGCCGGCGCGCGGCTCGCAGGGCCCAGCATGGCGAGGCGCTGCTGCGGGAGGCCGCGCGTGCTGGCGGCCGCGGGCCTGTGCGCCGCGCTCCTGCTCCTGTGCGCCGGGCCCCGCGCCGGGCGTTGGGGTAAGTGCGCCCGGGCCCGCCCCTGGCGTCTGTCCCCCGCGCCCCTCCGCGGGCTGCCGGCTCCGCCCCGGCCGAGGAGGTCCCGGGGCGTCGGGCGCCGTCCCTCCCGCGCCGGGGCTCCCCCTCCTCGGCGGGCGCGCGGGGCCGTCTGGAGGCCGGGCGGCGGGGGAGGGCGCTCGGCCCGTCCGGAGCGCGGTTCCTTTGGCCTCCGACCCCGCTCCCTGGGCCCCGGGACCCCGCGGAGCGCGGCCGGCCCCACCCACCCCCGGCGGGACGGAGGGCCGAGCCCTCCACCCACCCCTCTCCCCGGCGCGGGAGCCGCGGCTGGAGGTGGAGGGCCCCCAGGGTGCCGGCCGCGGGAGGCTGCGCGACCCGCCCCGCCGTGGCCCGCCCCCAGCCGTCCATCCTCCCGACCCCCGAGCGGCCCCGCGGAGCGCTGGAGTCGCGCACACACCCACGCGGGCGCGCGCACGCGCACCCCTGGAATGAGCAGGGACAGCAGACAGCACGCAGGGAGCGTGGGGGTTGGGGGCGCCCACTAAGGCGGGCCCTGGGGGTCCAGGCCGCAGGGGTCCCGTCTGTGGAGCGGGCAGGAAGTCCTTCCTTCCTAGACTTCAGTCGGCAGCCTCCCTCTGCACCCCGCGGGGGCCCCGGCTGCCCGGGGACCGAGGCTGCAGTGCGGCTGGGGTCCGGGCGCGCGGAGGGAGTTGGGGGAGACCCCCAGCCCCGTGCCCTGCCCGCGGGCTGGCCAGCCGTGTGCCCGTGCGCCTGCTGTGGGGGGGGGGGGCCGTGTCTGGGGCTGTGCTAGTCCACGTCCACCCTGTCATTCCGTAGTTAGATGTTCGCCCTCTTTTGAGCCAGGGGCGGGGCGCAGTGCTGGTGCTCCCTCAGGGCGGGACAGAGGCCATCTTTGGGGGTGGCCCCGGGTGAGCCGGGGTTCACCCAGCCCACGCTGCAGGCCCCCGTCCTCCCAAGCCTTGAGCTGGAACTCCTGACCTCACAGGAGGGGGGCTGTGCCGGTGGGGGCCTGCAGGGCGTGGCCCACCGGGAGGGGGGCAGCTTCTGGAAGGGGTCTTCTGCTCAGCTGCCCTGCCGCAGGCCGAGGTCGGGCCTTCAGGGTGGCCTGAGCTAGGAGGGGCGCTCAGGTGTGCCCTGGACCTGTGAGGGCTTTCCAGGCGGGAACCCTCGTCCCTCCCTTTCCCAGAAAAGGCGCGTGGAGGGCGGCCACGCGGGCCGGGAGAGCTGTCCCTGGGACACCACCCTGGCCTGCCCCCCATGACTTACCACCCCTCCTGACCCGGAGCCCAGGGTCAGCGGGAGAGGGGATGGGGGAGGGGAAGAGCTGCCCAAGGCACCCCACCCTCAGCCCCAGAGCCCCCGGGGAGCTCCGCACTCGGGATCCCTGCCCCCCTGGGCCGCGGGGGCCCTGGGAAGAACGGAGCCCAGGCCGCTGGAAGACGCGTGGGGTTTGAGGGATTCGAGTTCATGCGGCCCCTGGCTGTCCCAGGAGGACGGGGGAGGGGCAGCCCCGGCGGGTGGGGGTGCGGATGTGGCAGTTCCAGAGGCAAAGGACACAGGATGACACCGCCCAGGCCGGGTCAGCGCCCCGTGGGGACAGCAGCTCGGTCGGGGGAGTTGGGATTAAACACAGCGGAGACGTGGCATGGGCTCCCAGAAAGGGGCAGCGTGGGAAGCTTGTCTCATGGGCCCCTCTCTTGGGCTAGTCACAGAGAATGCTCCCGACATTAGGGTGCAGGACTCCCTGGAGAGCCTGGGGAGGGGTCGGGGCAGGACCCTCCCCCACGAGCGGTGGGGTCCGGCGTTCGGGCTGCTCTGTCTTGCGACACGCTGAGCAACAGCAATGATTAACCCGAAGCCACTGTTGCAACCCCTGCCCACCGGGCTGAGCCGGGTGGGGACCGCAGTCCCGGGCGCGCCAGGAGAGCCTCCTCCGCGGGCACGGGCCAGCGGGCAGCGAGGCTGGCCGGCTGCGGGGTGCAGGCTTCTCCGCGCACTCCATGGCACCTCACGCGGCACAGAGGGTCCGCAATGGGGGGGGGTCGCCGCCACGCCTGCTGTGCTGTGACCTTGAGTGTCCTCCTCCCTGAGCTGGAGGTCACTGAACAGAGACCTCAGGCTCCCAGGATGGATGGACGGACGGCCCCGGCCAGCAGGGGCCAAGGAGGCCTAGTGCTGAAAGTCTACCGCCGCTGTGCTGGTGGCCGGCTCCCTCCTGTTCTTGGAGCGCGCCATGCCGTGGCCGTGGCCCGGGGGCGTGGCCGTGGCCCAGGGGGCGTGGCCGTGTCCCAGGGGGCGTGGCCGGGCCCGGGGGAGGGGTCATGGCCCCTTCCTCAGATTGCCGAGGTGACAGGTGGGAGGAATGACCACCTCTGCCCGGCAGGAGCGCCCCCAGTGTACACGGCGTGCACTGCGTGGCCCTCCCTGGCCGGGCGCCCTGTCCGCCTGGGAGTCCGGCCTCCATGGCAGGGGGCACCGTGCCGGCCCCACCCAGCCTGGCAGCACCGCCCTCCTGGAGTCGCCAAGCCCGGCCCTTGCATGGCGTCCAGGCCGGGTCTCCCAGGCCCCGGGTCTCCACGCCCCCCTCCCAGCGCTGGGCTCTTGCGGAAGTGTGGCCGCCCTTCTCTCTCCTCCTGCCAGCCGTGGCCGCTGTCCTTACCCAGGGCTCTCCCCCGGTTCCATGTCAGGCACCGGCGCTTCTCCCCTCCTGTCCTCCTTCCTCCCGCGCCCCTCTGGCTGTGTCCCTTTTCGGGGCTGCGTGCCTTTCCAGTGGTTGGCTCTTAGCCGTGGATCCGAGCGGTGGCATCTCTCCCCCGGCCTGCTCTCCGGGGCCCTGCAGAGGCTGAAGGCCTATGCCAAGGGCATCTGGGCGGTGGGGCAGCGCTGCCGACGCCACACGGTGCTTGGCGCTGCCCCAGCGGTCCCCAGTGGGTGGACCCCTCGGCCCCGAGGTCACCATGGCTGCCTGCCCATCCTGCCGGGCTGCTCGGCCCTGTCATCAGTGGCTACGGGTATTTTGGGGCTGCCTGTGGGCCTGTCGCTCGCCTCCCGGGCCCTGGGGCAATTGTGGGGCCTAGTATCCCACAGGCTGTGGTCTAGCCAGGAAATGGGGGTGCCGCGGGCAAGGGGAGGTGTTCCCAAAGGGTTAGGAGCCTCGGAGTTGGGGCTTCAGGGTGGACAGTCGGCTCTTCCTGTCCCTCACGCGCCAGGTGCCCGCCTGCTCTTCCCGGGTCGCCGGCTGAGCCACGACATCCATTCCCCGGGTCACCGGGGCGGAAATGCCGAGAGGGCCTGGAACTCTCCAGTCCTGCAGGGTGGGGGCCGCCCTCCCTCGGGCCTCCCAGCCCCACCCAGCCGGCTCCCCCCCCACCCCCGTGGCTGCTGCTATACTCGGGCCAGCGGCAGTGGCCGGCCCCACCTGCCCCGTCCGCCCGTCTGGGGCTGTCCTAGTGCAGCGGTTCTCGGAGTGGCCCCCCTGCCCCGGACCCCCCCCCCCACAGCCTCCAGAGATGCAGCTTCCTAGGCCTGGCCCCGGTAAATCTATTAACGGGGTCGCCTGTGCGCTGCGGGGCAGACACAGGCTTCCTCGGGAGTCCGGGGTGCGTTCCTAACACCCGGGAGAGCCCCCACCGCGCTGCCCAGCCCCTCCTGACGGCCCACGCCCAGAGCCGCGGTGCCCGACGCTCGGAGCCGGGAGGGCAGGAGGGTGGGGTGGGGGGCTCCCAGTCAGGCCTTTCCCAGAGGGTTAGGACTGGGCGCTTGCTCTCTTCTCTCTGCTCCCCCCGTGCCTGGCACACCCCATCTGCGGTGTGCAGTTCACGGGGGCAGAAATGACCCCAGAGCCACTGTCCCGTATCCTCTACCTAGCCGCCAGGAGGTGGGGAGGACCGAGGAGGGACCCCGAGTCCCACTGTGTGCAGGGTGGCGGAGCTCCTCCCCCCAAAGCCAGCTCACCGCTGTCAGTGACACCGCTCCCCCCAAAGCCCTCCTGGCTGTCAGTGAGCGACAGCCCCCCACCTCTCCCCCCCCCAGCCCGCTCACGCGGTCACTAACACGGCTCTCCCCCTCCCCCCCAGCGCCTGCAGACAGGGCCTTGGGCTCCCGCTGGCCCCACGCTGGGAAGAGCCCGCGGCAGCTGCTTTATGACCTGGACCAGGTAGGTGGGCAGAATGGGGCATGGAGGCCTCCCATCCCCCTCCTGGGGGAACCCAGAGCCCCGCGCACTTGCTGGAGTGGGGCTGAACCCCCCCCCCCCGCCCCAGATGATGGGAGGCTCCAGGCTGTCCAGAGCGTGTGCCTGGGCGAAGCCTGCAGTATTGGGGTCCCTACCCACCCGTCCATCCCACTCATCATTCCCACCTTCCCCAGCCGCTCCCCGCCCCCCAGCTCAGCCCCGGAGCTCACCCTTGCAGGGTCATTCCCGCCCTGCTGCCCGGCTGCGGCTTGCCATGCTCCCCACGAGGAGAGAGGCCCCAGACGGGAGGGGCCGGGTCGACAGACGGCTGGCCGCGCTCGCTGGGCACGCTCGCTGGGCGCGCTCGCTGGGCACGCTCGCTGGGCACGCTCGCTGGGCACGCTCGCTGGGTGCGCTCGCTGGACACGCTCGCTGGGCACGCTCTCTGGGCACACTTGCTAGGCGCGCTCTCTGGGCGCGCTCGCTGGGCACACTTGCTGGGCACGCTCGCTGGGCACACTTGCTGGGCACGCTCGCTGGGCACACTCGCTGGGCACGCTCGCTGGGCACACTTGCTGGGCACACTTGCTGGGCACGCTCTCTGGGCGCGCTCGCTGGCCACGCACACCCTCCCCCCCCCCCCGCCCCGCATGGACGGCACGCACCCTCCTGCAGCTGCGGGGCGCGGATCCCTTCCAGCCCTGCCCTGGAACTGGAAACAAGGCCTTTCATCGCGAGAAATAACGCACTGTGAAGCCCCCTCGGGCCTCCCCCCTCCACACCCCAACGCGAGCCCTCTCTCATTGGCCGCGGCTCGCCCTTCGCCAGCCCCGGGGTGCGCCTGGCTTCCCCCACCCCGCATCTCGCCGCCCCGGCGCGCTAGAGCCCCCCCCCACCCCGGGGAGAGGCGGCTCCCGAAAGGCCCGGTCCCCCACCCCCACCCCCGCCCCACGATCACGACTGGGGGAAATGTGAGGCACAGCCCGCAGGAATGCGCCCGCTCCCCCACAGAATTAGCAGGCTTAGACGCCACAGGGAGGGGCCCCGCAAGTGGCCGGGGAAGGGCGTCCCCCCCCCCGCCCCCGCGCTCCAACACCACGCTCCATCCACCTCCCCGCATCCCAGTCCAGGGCGGCCCCCGAGCCCCAGGATCCGATCCGGGAGCCGCCCCGGTGCCTCCCAGCGCGGCGCGCGCCGGCCCCGCCCCTCCCCCCGCGGAGCCCCGCCCCGCCCTCCCCGCGCCCCCGCCGCCCCACCCCACCGGCCTCGTCGCCCGCAGGCCCCGCGCTCCGCCCTGGCCGAGGTGCACCGGCAGCGGCGCGCCCTGCTGCGCCAGGCGTGCGCGCGCCCCCCGCGCCGGCCGCGGCCGCTGCGCCCGGAGGACCTGCGGCACGTGCTGGTGGACGACGCGCACGGCCTGCTGTACTGCTACGTGCCCAAGGTGGCCTGCACCAACTGGAAGCGCGTGCTGCTGGCGCTGCGGGCCCGCGCCCGCGGCGACGCCCCCGGCGACCCCCGCGCCATCCCCGCGCGCGAGGCGCACGCGCCGGGCCGCCTGCCCTCGCTGGCCGACTTCGGCCCCGCGGAGATCGCCCGGCGCCTGCGCGACTACCTGGCCTTCCTGTTCGTGCGCGAGCCCTTCGAGCGCCTGGCCTCCGCCTACCGCAACAAGTTCGCGCGCCCGCACAGCGAGGCCTTCCGGCGGCGCTACGGCACGCGCATCGTGCGGCGCCTGCGGCCGCGCGCGCGCCCCGACGCGCTGGCCCGCGGCCACGACGTGCGCTTCGCCGAGTTCCTGGCCTACCTGCTGGACCCGCGCACGCGCCGCGAGGAGCCCTTCAACGAGCACTGGGAGCGCGCGCACGCGCTCTGCCACCCGTGCCGCCTGCGCTACGACCTGGTGGGCAAGTTCGAGACCCTGGCCCAGGACGCCGACTTCCTGCTGGGGCTGCTGGGCGCGCCGGGCCTGCGCTTCCCCGCCGCCCCGCGGCCCCGCGCGCCCCCCGCGCGCGAGCAGGCCGCGCGCCTCTTCCGGGACATCAGCCCCTTGTTCCAGCGGCGCCTCCTGGACCTCTACAAGATGGACTTCCTGCTCTTCAACTACTCCGCGCCCCCGTACCTGCGGATCCGCTAGCGGGCCCGGGGGGGCCTGGGGGGGGGTGGGGGGCGGGGAGCAGCGTCCCGGGGAAGCGCAGCGCACGCAGCGCACCGGGCCGGGCTCAGCGTGGACCATCTCCGGGGGCCCCACGGCTGGGCGCCAGGGACCCCACAATCCACCCTCCTCTGGCTCGTCTGCTTCTGCTGCGGCGAAGCGGACTGCTGACCTCTGGCTCCGCGTGGCCCTCCCTGCTGCACCCAAGGGCGAGGAGGGCACACCCGCCTTGCCAGTCACAGGTGACCACCCACCCGTGCTACCGCGCCCGGGTCCGTGGGAGAAGCCTCCACCGTACTGGTCACCAGCAGAACAGCGGTGCCCTCCCCGGTCGGCGCCTGGCCCCACCAAGCCCCCCCCCACCCCAGTCCTGCTCACGCAAGCAGGGCCCAGGGGCGCCGTGGGGGCAGACGTGACAGAACCATGGCCAACTGGGACAATCGCACTTCCTGAGTAAACGTGGAGCTTTCTCACCTCTGGCGTCTGCGTGGCGGGGCCTGGTGCCCTCCCCTGCCCCGTGGGGCTGCCAGATCGGGAGCAGCTCGGAGTCTGAGCTGCTGTTTAATCTGCTGAGTGGTTTTGAAGGTCACGGAGTGGCTGCAGAACACGCACAGCAACCCACAGGTGGCGGCAGTGGCTTTGCGGCGACCAGGGAGGCCCCCCCTCCCCTCTTCCTCCTCCCCCCCCCCCCCCCGCCAGCTGCTACCACTCCCTGCCCCTGGAAGGAGGTGATTCTAGTAGCTGCGAATCCACTAGAGTCCTCTATGAGCCCCGGGCAGCAGCCCCTGACTCGGAGGCCTGGGTCGTGAGCCCCTGGGTCTGCAGTTCAGCCCGTGGCCTTGGGCATCAGGGGCCCAGGGAGGAGACGCTGGGACTTCTCGTGGTTTCGCTCTCACGGGAGGGCGAAAGGCCCCCAGCCCCCTGCCTGCGACCAGCTGGGCAGAAGCCAGAGGCCGGGCGCTGGGCACTCGGGCACGCGTGCTGTCAGCCCTTGCTCCCGGCAGGGCCTCTCCCTGTCAGGACCCCGCCTGAGGCCTTCGGGACCCCCCCCCCCAGCAGGCTGCATGCAGAGGCCCTGGCCACACACCAGAGAGGAGTGGCTGCCATTGCCGCTGGCTGTCCCCCAAAGCCCGGCCCGAGGCCACAGCCAGCGGGGGCCCCATGCGTTGGTCAGGAATGCCGGGCCCTCCCTCGCCCAGAGCTCTTCCCACGCTGCGGCTGGGCCCCGTCTGATGGGAGGAGCCTGGCCTCCCGCTCGCTGCTGCGGGTCGCCCGTTCTGATGCCACACGCCTTTGTTCCCAGCCAGCCGGCCGGCCAGGAGCCATTTGCCGAGGCTGGGCGGTGGCCCCCGGGTGTCCCGGGTGGATGTCCCCAGGGCTCTGCTGTCTCGCTCTTCTTGCCCCCCCCCCCACCGTGTGTGTGGACACTGTGGGTACCAATGTCGCGGGCGACCCTCCCCGCGGGGACGGCTGGCCCGTCTGCACCCCGCGCCACACCCGCGCGCGTCCGGCTCGAGCGGCGCGGCCAGGAGTGCGGAGCCGTCCACGGCGCAGCGGCACTGGAGCCTGCGGAGTGAGTCCACGGGAGGGCAGGGGGTGGGCCGGGCAGGTTTATTCGTGGGGCTTGGCGTCTGGGGCCCCGGGCGCTCCCCCCCGCTAGGGCCCCGGGGCTGCGGGGTCAGGAGAGGCCCCCGGACGGCCCGGGGCCCGGAGGCTCGGCGGGGGCCCGCAGACGCGGTCGCTTGGCCTCGGGAAGCGGAGGTTCCGTAACTTCAGCTCCCAGAAGTTGCAGGGCGGGGGTGGCGGGCTGGAGGGGGGCGCTGTGAAGCTCGGAGCCCCGACCCTAGAGAAGCCACACAGAGCCACCCCTGACCCCCGGGGGCCGGGCCGGCCATCGCCAGCCCGGTCCACACCCACGGAAGGGCCGCGGCCCCGAGGGCTCGGCGTGGCGGCTCCCCGCCTCGCTGCTCCCTCCAGGGGCGCCGCGCCTCCGCCACCGACATCCCAGCCGAGCCCCCGGGGCCGCGTGGGCCTTGCCACAGGGGCGGGCAGGGGCAAATTCTGCATCCCACGCCCACTAGCGATGCGTCGCTGCCCGCTGGGGGCACAGCTCAGCCACCGTGTCAAGTACCTTGCCCTCCCCCCGAGACCGCCCCTGCCACCCTCCCCCCCAGTTTCCCACCGAGACCCCCTCCTCCGCCCCCGGGACCGCCCCTGCTACTCTCCCCCTCAGTCCCCCGCCGAGACCCCCTCCTCCGCCCCCGGGACCGCCCCTGCCACCCTCCCCCTCAGTCCCCCGCCGAGACCCCCTCCTCCGCCCCGGGACCGCCCCTGCCACCCTCCCCCCCTCAGTCCCCCGCCGAGACCCCCTCCTCTGCCCCGGGACCGCCCCTGCCCCCCTCCCCCCCTCAGTCCCCCGCCGAGACCCCCTCCTCTGCCCCGGGACCGCCCCTGCCCCCCTCCCCCCCTCAGTCCCCCGCCGAGACCCCCTCCTCTGCCCCGGGACCGCCCCTGCCCCCCTCCCCTGTCTGCAGAGCACCTGTCCTTCCGGGCCTGGCTCCTGCCACTCGGGAAAGCTGCCCCTCGGCCGCCCCACGTGGGGTTCCACGCAGTGAGGGGTGGGCACCTGCCCCCTCCCCTGCCTTGCCCGGGCGCGGCTCAGCATGGGGGGGCAGCCCCTGCCTTCCCGCCTCACGCCCACTGTCACCCCTGGCTGCTCCAGCGTTGCCCAAATGGCGTCTGAGACCTGGGCACGCCTGAGCCTCCCGAGCCCCCTGTGCAGCCCGCCACGGGCGCCGTGTGGGGACTCGGGTGAGCAGCCGGGGACCGGAGGCTCCCGCAGCCTGGTCTGCAGGAAGAGCCACGAGGCCGGGAGACAGAGAGCGGGGCGGGCAGGCAGCTGCGGTGTGTGCGTGCGTGTGTGCGTGCGTGTGTGTGCGTGCGTGTCCGTGCGTGTGCCCAGGGCGTTCGTTCCGGAGAGTAGAGGTGCACCGTGGCCTCAGCCAGCCACACTGGACTCTGCCCTCGGTCCAGAGTGGCCCCTGTGTCAGCGTGAGCCGGGGCTGGCGGGGGAGGGGGGGCGGCGGGGGGCTGGCGGGAGGGGGGTGGCGGGAGGGGGCGGCGGGGGGCTGGCGGGAGGGGGCGGTGGGGGGCTGGCGGGAGGGGGGTGGCGGGAGGGGGCGGCGGGGGGCTGGCGGGAGGGGGGTGGCGGGAGGGGGCGGCAGGGGACTGGCGGGGGAGGGGGGGCGGCGGGGGGCTGGCGGGAGGGGGGTGGCGGGGGGCTGGCGGGAGGGGGGTGGCGGGAGGGGGCGGCGGGGGGCGGCGGGGGCCTGGCGGGAGGGGGCGGTGGGGGGCTGGCGGGAGGGGGGTGGCGGGAGGGGGCGGCGGGGGGCTGGCGGGAGGGGGTGGTGGGAGGGGGCGGCGGGGGGCTGGCGGGAGGGGGCGGCGGGGGGCTGGCGGGAGGGGGGTGGCGGGAGGGGGCGGCGGGGGGCTGGTGGGAGGGGGGTGGCGGGAGGGGGCGGCGGGGGGCTGGCGGGAGGGGGCGGCGGGGGGCTGGCGGGAGGGGGGTGGCGGGAGGGGGCGGCGGGGGGCTGGCGGGAGGTGGTGGCGGGAGGGGGCGGCGGGGGGCTGGCGGGAGGGGGCGGCGGGGGGCTGGCGGGAGGGGGGTGGTGGGAGGGGGCGGCGGGGGGCTGGCGGGAGGGGGTGGTGGGAGGGGGCGGCGGGGGGCTGGCGGGAGGGGGGTGGCTGGAGGGGGCGGCGGGGGGCTGGCGGGATGGGGGTGGCGGGAGGGGGCGGCGGGGGGCTGGCGGGAGGGGGGGTGGCGGGAGGGGGCGGCGGGGGGCTGGCGGGAGGGGGCGGCGGGGGGCTGGCGGGAGGGGGGTGGTGGGAGGGGGCGGCGGGGGGCTGGCGAGAGGGGGTGGTGGGAGGGGGCGGCGGGGGGCTGGCGGGAGGGGGGTGGCGGGAGGGGGCGGCGGGGGGCTGGCGGGAGGGGGGTGGCGGGAGGGGGCGGCGGGGGGCTGGCGGGAGGGGGGTGGCGGGAGGGGGCGGCGGGGGGCTGGCGGGAGGGGGTGGCGGGAGGGGGCGGCGGGGGGCTGGCGGGAGGGGGCTGGCGGGAGGGTCGGGCCGGAGTGGGGCCCGCGGGCCGCTGGGGGGGGGGAGCGTGTGCATCACACGCAGGCCTCTTCCCAGAGTCTGCTGTCCCCCCGCGTGCGCGGTGACCGCGCGTGTGCGGGTCACGGCAGCCGCGCGTGGGCCCCTACCCGGGCACGGGGATGGACCTGGAGGGCACCAGCCTCTTCTGCAGGGGCAGCTGGTCCCTCAGGGACTCGCTCCCGCCCTCCCAGGCTGGCAGGGACTCCGAGCTGGGCTCCGCGGGCCACGCCAACCTGCGAGCAGGGCGGGGCGAGGCGGTCACTCCTCAGGCGTGGCCGCCGCTTCCCGGGGCCCTCGGTCCGGGCTGCGTCGGGGGGGGGGGGGGCACCTCCGACCGGCGCAGTGTGGGGGTTCTCGGGGACTCCAGCGAGCCGGAGACCACCCCACCCTCCAGCTCTTCACGCGCCTTGTGGGGCCCCGGGCTTGGCGGGGTCTGGGGATCTTGGACCTGTACGGGTACATGGTGGCGAATCTCCCCTGGGTCTTGCTCCTGCCCTTCTTGGTTCTTTTCGGCTTCTTGGGGTCACTCAACTCCATCCCAGAAGGTCAGGCCGTGGTTTGCTCAGTCATGGCTGGAAGGCACGGCGGAGAGGCCCAGACACGTCGGTCAGGCTCTGGGCCCCGTCTGGCGTTCTCCACCACTGAGAGCGCGGTGTCCCCACTCCCGCCTCTCGGGAAGGAAGAGAAGGCTCTGGAAGGTCAGCGGCTGTGCTCGCGTCTGCTCGGTGGGGACAAAGGTGTGCGGGGAGAAGGGGCTGGGGAACAACTCTGCTCCTGCTGCCCGCAGCCCCACAGAACCCGCCTGCACAGTGGGCCGCTGCAGTCCAGGGCAGCCCTGGACCGGCTGCCCTGCCCAGGCCACCCCCCCCCCCGCCTGCCCCACCCTGCCCCGCCCTGCCCCAGCCACCCCCACCCTGCCCCGGCCACCCCCCCCCCCGCCTGCCCCGGCCTCCCCCGCCCTGCCCCGGCCTCCCCCGCCCTGCCCTGGCCACCCCACAGCCTCCCCAGGCCACCCCCGCCCTGCCTTGGCCACCCTCCAACCACCCTTGCCCTGCCCCGGCCACCCCACCCAACCACCCCTGCCCTGCCCTGGCCTCCCCCCTCACGGCCACCCCCGCCCTGCCCTGGCCTCCCCCCCACCCCCCCGGCCACCCCCCTCCCTGCCCTGGCCTCCCCCCCACCCCCCCCCCGGCCACCCCCGCCCTGCCCTGGCCTCCCCCCCAACCCCCACCCTGCCCCGGCCTCCCCCGCCCTGCGTGGACCTCCTCTCACTCACCACGCTGCCCGCTGCAGATCCCGGTGGCGGTGGCGGCGCCGCTTAGCCCGGGAGACGCTCAGGGCAGAGCTTCGGGGGCCTTGCGACCTTTGCAGCCTGGGGCTCGCGGGGAGTGAACACAGGAGGGGGACAGAGGCCAACCGGGCTGCACTGGGCTATGTGACACCCCAGGAGCTGCCCCTGGCCATGGCCCCCGCCGCCCCTCGCCCCAGGAGCCCCAGCCCGGCTGGGGAGGGCGGGCCCGCAGGCCCCGGGCTGTCACAGGCTTCTGAGGTCACAATTAGTGACCGGTGAGCTCCTGGCCCCCTGGCTCCGCCTGAAGATCCCCTCCCCCGGCCCACAAGTGGTGTGCAGGCTGCGGCAGGCCGGGAGGGGGGGCAGCCAGAGGGGACCCGACTACGCACCCCATGCCAGGAACGCGCCCCACGCCAGTCCTGGAAACACAGACCAGGGAGCCGCGAATAGCTCCGCACGCTTTGTGCTGCGGAACAGCTCCCTGTGGCGGGCCTTCTCCCCATCTCCGGTGTCAGGCAAGGGGTTCCAGGTCAGGCTGGGGGCTGGGCTCCGCGCCCTGAATTCCTGTCTCCCCGCGAAGCTCTGCCCCGCTGGGCCCGGTGCCCGCCCTGAAGACGCAGTATCAGTACCGCCGCACGGGCCATCGGGCAACAACGTGCTCACGGGGCCTGGTACCTCCCGGAGGCCGGTGGCCTGAGAACCGGCCAGTCCCGCTGTCCCCCTGGCCCGGTACCTCCCGGAGGCCGGCCGCCTGAGAACCGGCCAGTCCCGCTGTCCCCCTGGCCCGGTACCTCCCGGAGGCCGGTGGCCTGAGAACCGGCCAGTCCCGCTGTCCCCCTGGCCCGGGGCAGGCGTCCTGCACACGTGATGGACAGACTCTGATTAGCCCACACCTCCGCAGAGCGGGCGGGGGGGGGGCTCGAAGGAGCGGACATGAGGACGGACACGACCCGAGGTGTACGCCTTAGGGATTTCAGATGGACAGTCCAGCATGAGGGAGTTGCTAAAGGGGGTCACAGCATCCCCCCCGTCCTCATTTCTAGCAGAAGCCGCTTCTCCAAGGGCCTGACTCCTAGCACGGCCACACTGGCAGCCCAACCCCCGCCTGGGCTCAGGGCAGGACCCCCTCAAACAGCACAGGCTCCATTCCCACTTCAGCCCTCCTGCTTCTAGCTCTGTGGGAAAATGGCTTCTGGACCGGGGACTCACCCCATCCGGAGAGCGTGGTGAAAGGCCTGGCGCTTCACCATGGTGAACAGGTCTGCGTAGGTGAGCTGCAGGCCGTGAGGGCTCATCTCTACCTTGCAGGTCTTTTCTGAACACAACTAGACATAGCAGTTGTTTGTGGTATTTCACAGTGGTTTAAACGTCAAGAACCCATTAGGAATTGCCTGGCACATGTGTCACAAAGTCGTTTAACAGAGAAAGTGTGAAAGCCCGGGAAGCCGAACTCCGAGACCCAAAAGGATTGGGAGCTTGCAAGGCCTCCTCCCGACGTGAACTCTCAGGGCACTGAGAGTTTCGGGGAGGAGAGGGCAGTCGGTCCTGGCTCTACAGGAATTCGCTTTCCGTCCCAATTCGACGCCGAACTTTCTGGGAGCTTGGGGACGGACAAAGGCCTTTGCCAATTGCTGCTTACTACTTCCCCCTACATCCCAAGGTGTCACTTACCACTTGCATCGAAGATGGCGTCCTGTTGGTGCTTCTGACCTCAAGGATGTCGATGCCTGCCTTCCTCCATGCAGTGCCCTGCGTCACACTCAATAAACACCTCGTCCCTGGGACCTCGGGCGCTTGAAGGTGGAGGGAGGGGCCCCCCGGTCCCCCGGAACCTCAATTCCATGGTCTGGTCTCCATTGCTGCCTTGTCCCCAGTCCTGGCAGTTCGAGACAGGAAAGCATCTCTGTCCCCACATTTTACTTAGCTCGGGGCCCCCGTCTGCGATGTGCCCACGATTGTTCACTGCGAAGCCAGTGTAGTCGCTCGTTCTTAAGGATCCCGGTCCTGGACTGAAGAGTAAGCGCTTGCTCCCTTCCCCCGAGGATTTGAGAAGTTAGTGATGCGTTTTCCAGTGGTGAGGAGCACGAGGGCTGCCTGGGGCGTGACCGTGGCCTCCGTCATCTGCAGGCCGTGATGAGCCGGGCCATCATTCCAGATCATTCTCAAGGTGGGGACGGCGCTGTCCAAGCCGCACGTGACGCAGAGACGCAGGTGGACGAGGGAATGGTCTGGATGGCCCTGTGCTCCGGAGACGCCCGTGCCGGGGCTGCCGTCTGGGCCTGCACTGGAGGGTCACGGTGGACGCCCTGCAGAGCGCCCCACGTCCCGGACGGCAGCCAGGGCACCGCTCGAGGGCCGCAGAGAACAGGACACAGTGACAGATACCTGGGGGGGGCTCAAATTCCCCGTCCCCCCGCTTCACCCAGGGAGATGCCAAATTGTGACAGACACTGGGCTCCACGTCCCCGCCTGCAGGGGGCGGAGCGTGTCTTTGTGGACGAAGCTGAGCTGGGGAAGGATGCCGAGACCTCCCCCGCCCCCCCTCACGTGTCCGGAGCAGACGCAGGACAGAGATTTCGGGGAGCCGGTCTGGATGGTCCACCGGTCTCAAAGGACTTTAATCAGGGAGGGGTTTATATAATGGTAATGGCGGGCAGGAAGGGGCGGGACTACTGGATATTAGCGATTGGCTAATGGGCTGTCCATCAGGTGATGTCACGGAACTTCCTCTATGGGCGGAGACCACAGCCCCCCCAAGGACCGGGCCTCTGGGGTCCCCGCCGCCATGAAGGCACGCATGTGCTCACCCCCAGAGGCGGGGGCTTCTCTTCTGGTTGAAGCCGGAAAGAGGCGGGACGGGCTAAAGCCAGCTGTCCCCTCTTAAAGGCACAGCCATCCCCGACATGTGTGAAGCCACATGGGGGGTGGGGAACAATGGAGACCAAGAAGTGACCACTAAGGGACACGCAGAAGACGCGACGGAGGAGGAGGCAGCGCAGGCTGTGGAATGGGGACCCGACGGGAGCCCCCGGGGCCGAGGCTGACACCGGGCGCCCGCTCGGCGGGCACGTGGCGCCGATGGACAGCCCCTCCTCAGCCTGTACGGGCAGAAGACTGCTTTCCATGGCTGGGGTCCCCCACACCGGGGAGCCCCAAGCTATCTGTGGCCATGAGGGCCATGGCCAGCGGCCGCCCTGGGGGATGAGAGCCAAGAGACGCGTGGTCAGGCCGGTGGGCTGGGCCTGTGTCCCAGAAAGAACGGGATGAGGCGGGAGAAAGAAGGGCGGCGTGGGCCGAGATTCCAGATTCAATGCAATACCTATCAAAATCCCAGCCACATTCTTCACTGAAATAGAGAAACCAATCCATAAATTCATATGGAACAGCAAAAAACCTAGAATAGCCAAAGCAATTCTAGGCAAAAAAAATAGTGCAGGAGGTATCACAATACCAGACTTCAAGCTCTACTACAAAGCCATCATAACATAAACAGCATGGTATTGGTATAAAAACAGATCGGAAGACTAGTGGATTAGAATTGAAGACCCAGAAATAAAACCGCACTCTTACAGCCAACTGATATTTGACAAAGGAGCTAAAGACATACAATGGAATAAACATAGCCTCTTCAACTACTGGTGCTGGGAGAACTGGGCAGCCATATGCAGAAAACTCAAAGTAGAGCCAAGCCTATCACCATGCACCAAGATCAACTCAAAATGGATCAAGGACCTCAATATCAGACCTGAATCCTTGAAACTACTGAAGAACAGAGCAGGAAAGATGATAGAACTTACAGGCACAGGAAGGAACTTCCTGAATAGAGTCCCAGGGGCACAACAAATAGGGGAGAGATTCAACAAATGGGACTACTACAAATTAAAAAGTTTCTGCACAGCTAAGGTCATAGCCACCAAAATAGAAAGACAGCCAACGATATGGGAAAGGATATTTACCAGCACAGCAACAGACAAAGGCCTGATATCTGTCATCTACAGAGAACTCAAAAAACTAAGCCCCTCCAAGCCCAATAAACCTATTAGGAAATGGGTAAAGGAGCTAAAGAGAGACTTCACAAGAGAAGATATAAAAATGGCAAAGAAACACATGAGGAAATGCTCAACATCCCTGCTAGTAAAGGAAATGCAAATAAAAACAACCCTGAGATACTACCTCACTCCAGTTAGAATGGCCTATACTCTGAACTCAGGAAACAACAAATGCTGGAGGGGCTGTGGGGAAAGAGGAACCCTTCTCCATTGTTGGTGGGAGTGCAAATTAGTACAACCACTTTGGAGAACAGTATGGAGGTTTCTCAAAAAGCTCAATATAGACCTACCCTATGACCCAGCCATACCACTCCTAGGCATCTATCCTAAACAGCAAAACCCAAGATATCAAAAAGACATTTGTAGGGCTGGGGATATAGCCTAGTGGCAAGAGTGCCTGCCTCGGATACACGAGGCCCTAGGTTCGATTCCCCAGCACCACATATACAGAAAACGGCCAGAAGCGGCGCTGTGGCTCAAGTGGCAGAGTGCTAGCCTTGAGCGGGAAGAAGCCAGGGACAGTGCTCAGGCCCTGAGTCCAAGGCCCAGGACTGGCCAAAAAAAAAAAAAAAAGACATTTGTACTTCCATGTTTACCGTGGCACAATTCACAATAGCCAAAATATGGAAACAACCCAGATGCCCCTCCACAGATGAATGGATCCAAAAAATATGGTACTTATACACATTGGAATACTACATAGCGATTAGGAATGGTGAAATGTTGTTATTCGCAGGGAAATGGTCAGAACTCGAACAAATAATGTTGAGCGAGACAAGCCTAGAACACAGAAAACAAAGGGGCATGATCTCCCTGATATATGACTGTTAACAAAGGGAGACGGAGAGACAGTAGAGACCAAGTCTGTGAAACAAAAACTGCTTGTCAAATAGTATTCCCCACAGGATTGGGGCAGTGACCCAACAGTATGTAACTAAAACCAAACAATTACTCAACATATAAAGGTCAAAAATTGACCTCTCAGGGGAATACAATAGCTCAAAAGCTAGGTATGTACGTTCATATAAGACTACTGTCGACATATGGTCTAATATCAACATTACATTTAAAGCCCTAGGCGAACTTTCTTGGGCGTGGCCATGTGGCTACTGTATATGTTCTTGATACACTGTATATTGTATATATGTCTACCTGACATAGAGAAGGGATAGAAAAACAGGGAGTAAGATATCACAAGAAATGTACACACTGCCCTACTATGTAACTGTACCCTTTTTGCACAACACCTTGTCAAAAAAATTTGTGTTCAATTAATAAATAAATTAAATTAAAAAAAAAGAACAGTGACACCAAAATCAGTTACGATTTCTTGTGAATCGAAATGGATTTTCTGAATCTTACAGTTAAAGGACTGCAGGTCCCAAGAGGACAATGTCCTCACCGCACTGTGCAGAGCTGTCCTGGAGCGGAGCAGAGCGGCGGGAGCTGGGAGCCAGGAGCCTCGCCCCTCAGCCCGAGGCCTCGGAACCCTGCCGCGAAGCGCGAACCCAGCCGCTCCTGCTCAGGACCTGCTGGCCATGGGCTCTGCACCTGCGTGACGGCAAGGCCCCAGAGACGCAGCAGCAGCTGGGGGGAGGGCCCCGCGCCCCAGGGACGCAGCAGCAGCTGGGGGGAGGGCCCCGCGCCCCCGAGACGCAGCAGCAGCTGGGGGGAGGGCCCCGCGCCCCAGGGACGCAGCAGCAGCTGGGGGGAGGGCCCCGCGCCCCAGAGATGGAGACGCGGCAGGCGGCTCTTCAGTACGGCTCCCTCTGGCTCAGCTGCACCCGCCTGCCGCGTTAAGGCTCACCTACACCGACAGGCCCCCCGGGAGAGCCGGCTCGGGGCTCCCACTGGACCACTTTACCTGACTCTTAATTTCACTTTCCTGCTTCTGCTTAATGGCTACCTTGGGACAGCAGTGCGGGAAAGTGGTGTCTTGGCGCCCTTGGGACTGGAAGGGCTGAGGTGGTGCCGTGACACCGCTGCCGTCATGTTTATATTAATGTTGATCATTTCCTGCCGCTCCCCGGGTTGTCCCAGCCCTCTGCGGCTCCGGGGTCCTCTGCCCGCACCGTGTGATGGGCATCCTCTTCCCTAGAACCCCCTTTCACGCCAGGCACCTGGCTTTCATGATTTCCAAGCATCGAGTTCCACGTTTCAAGCTCTGAATGTAAAAGGAGAGCACTTAGGGGTTGAGGCAGCTGCCGAGACGGCAGGTCGCTGGTGCAGAGCAGAGCTTGAGCTGGACAAGCTTCCTTCCATCACGGGGCACCCACCACCACCACCACGCCAGCCGCCTTCCGCCAGGCCCCGTTCCGAAAGGCTCCACCGTCGCTAATACCACCCCCTTGACAACGGAGTTTCCAGCACAGGAGTTGTGTGGTTCTTTGGTCAGCTGTGGGGCCTGGGCGCTGTCCCTGAGCGCCTCAGCTCAAGGCTAGTTCTCCACCACTTGAGCCACAGCACCACTTCTGGTTTTCTGGTGGTTCATTGGAGATGAGAGTCTCACAGATTTTCCTGCCCCAGCTGGCTTTGAACCACAGTCCTCAGATCTCAGCCTCCTGAATAGTTAGGATTATAGGCATGAATGAGCCACTGATGCCTGGCTCAGTGCAGGAACTTTTGATATCACACTCAAAGCATATGCAAACCCATGCAGTGCACACCCAAGCTTATCTTAATTTTCTCATCCTCCTCATTTCTAAACTGTTGGTGTCCACCGAGGGAACGAGAACACGTAGAGCAGGCCCAGGGCCCTTCCTTCCCTTGCCCTCAGTCACTGTGTTTTTTCGTCTTCAGGACCCAGGGTCTCAGTGTGCACCAGCCGAGCGCCGTGCACAATCGTGCCGTTGAACCCGGGGTCTCGGTGTGCACTCGCAGGGCGCCCTGAACAATCGTGCCGTTGAACCCGGGGTCTCGGTGTGCACTCACAGAGTGCCCTGCACAATCGTGCCGTTGCTATCAGCAGTGCTCACGGCCTCTGCCTGGAGGACAAGGAAGGTGGAGTGGGTCTCACAGAACCTGTTATTTCCAAGGAAACCTTCCTCAATCCCAGCTCGAGTTTGCTTAGTCTTCTCCCACAATGTGGACTTGCCTTGACAGAGCTGGTTACGCCGAGGAGGGTCGGGCAGGAAGAGTCCGTCCTTCCCAGTTACCGACCCGGAGCCTGGAATCCACCAGGAACCATCGCCAGAGCCGAAGATGACAGACAGACAGACAAGCCAAAACGCTGGTGCTGGCAGGCTGGGCGCCCAAGTAGAGTTCAGCTCAGGGAAGGTCAGAAACGGGGGTCGTTGTCGGCATTCTTCAAGAACTTGGCAATTTCACCAGAGTCATTAATTGGAAGAAGGGAAAGAAGAAGAGGAGGAGGAGGAGGAGAAGCGGGCAGAAGAAGAGGAAGGAAACTAGAAAGAGGTGGAGGAGGAAGGAGGGGAGGAAGCAGCGGCGCAGTCGCAGTTCATGCATCTTCCAAACACCCGCTGCCTCTGAGAGCTCGGGGACTGTCAGCTGTGCCCTCTGAGAGCTCGGGGACTGTCAGCTGTGCCCTCTGAGAGCTCGGGGACTGTCAGCTGTGCCCTCTGAGAGCTCGGGGACTGTCAGCTGCGCCCCCTCACTCTCCCCCCGCCTTCTGCTTTGTTCTGTTTTTATGCACAGAACTCTTAATGGCTCCCAGTGAGAATAAGCACACTTTGCGGCCCCAGCTGGCTGTGGACTGGGATCTTCCTGTTCTCAGCTTCCTAAGGCTGCAGGGTGGCAGGCCCGAGCCCCAGGACGCAGCGGTGACGCTGTGCTACACGCGTGTACTCTGAAGTGACTGCTACTGTCAGGTTATTTAATATGCCAGTTCCTCACATGCCTGCTGTGTGTAGTGATTATAAGTGAACTAGGCCAGGAGCAGAGAGGAAAAAGTGGACAGCCTCAGGTGTGTGCAGAATCTTGTTGAAAAGCTGAGACTGTGGGAGCAGAGGTGAGGGGTGGGGGCTGCTGGGGAGGGGGGGGCTGCTGGGGAGGGGGGGGCTGCTGGGGAGGGGTGGGGGCTGCTGGGAGGGGTGGGAGCTGCTGGGAGGGGTGGGGGCTGCTGGGAGGGGGGCTGCTGGGGAGGGGGGCTGCTGGGGCGGGGGGGGTGCTGTGGAGGGGGGCTGCAAGGTTCGCCCAGGAAGGAAACCCACCCCATGGTGCAGCACACAGATGGAGGCGTGGGGAGACAGAGGGGAAGGAAGAAGGGAAAAAGAGAAAAAGAACGAGAGACAGTAAGAGAGAAAGGAAAGAGTGGGGACTGTGTTGAGCTGGATTACAGGGGAAGGCGGGAGGGATGGCCAGGTGGATTGGATGTGAGCTCAGAGGAGGAGGAGGTAAGGCCTCCAGGTGTGCCCGTTACCTAGGTTACTCAGGTACTGGGCGCAGACTCAAGCAGGTGGGGGGGCATCTGCGTGGAGCCCTCCCGGGGGGTGGGCCTTGCAGGGATCAGGAGGTGGAGGGCAAGTGAGTAAGTTCTGGACACCTAACTACGTGGTGGTGCTGAACTTCATCATCATCTATTTGGTACTGGGACTTGGCCTCGATATCACTTAAAATTTTTTTATTGTAAAGGTGATGTACAGAGGGGTTGGAGTTACATAAAGCAAGATAATGACAACATTTCTTTTTGAACAAAGACACCCCCTCCTTCATTTTATCCCATTTTTCCCCTTCTAATTTTTCTTTTCTTAAAACACAGCAGCCAGGCTTCAGTGGCTCCCGCCTAGAATCCTTGCTCCTCAGGACACTGAGATCTGAAGATTGTGGTTCAAAGCCAGCCTGGCCAGGAAAGTCCATGAGACTTTTATCTCTAATCAGTCACCAAAAAGCTGCAAGTGGAGCTGTGGCCCAAGGGGTAGAGGGCTAGCCTTGAGTGAAAAAGCTCAGGGACGGCACCCAGGCCCCGAGTTCAAGCCCCAGGATGAGCCTACCCCCACAAAAAAATAAACCCCCAAAACAAAAAAGCACAAAAGTGTCGATCCATTTCAAATGTTTTCTGCTTCAATGTTTCTTACTATGTTTTTGTTATTGCTTTTTATCCTTTTTATGTAATTCTAGATTCCTTTAAAATACCTTGTTAGAGTTTTGCATCTATGTTCATGGCTAATGAAACTCTACAGTTTTCTTTTCTTGAAATGCCATTTTACATGGTAGCAAAAGTTTGCCTTCCCCATGAGAGTCGGACAGTGCCTCCCTTCCCGGTGCTGTGGTAAGCTGGGTGAGGTGGGTTTATCTCTGAAGCCTTTGATTCACTTCATCTAACTTCTCAGCTCTTTTTTTTTTTCTTTGCCAGTCCTGGGCCTTGGACTCAGGGCCTGAGCACCGTCCCTGGCTTCTTTTTGCTCAAGGCTAGCACTCTGCCACTTGAGCCACAGTGCCACTTCCGGCCGTTTTCTACATATGTGGTGCTGAGGAATCAAACCCAGGGCTTCATGCGTGCGAGGCAAGCACTCTACCACTAGGCCATATCCCCAGCCCTAACTTCTCAGTTGTTTTCCATAAAACGGCTCATAATGTTTTCCATGGCTCTATTTCTTTCTATGCGATCCTCCATATTTATTGTCTTTCTATTTACTTTAGGAAAACCGGATCCATTTTATTAGTCTCATCAAAGCACCTACTGGAGACCCTGGTTCAGTCTGTGTGTCTCTCTCTTGCTGTCCTGGCGTCCGTGTAGTTTCTTAGCGTGCGTTTCGCTTTGCTGTCGCTGTCAGCTGGAGGCTCTCGGTGACTTGTTGGGCTTAGGAGGCCGTGAGGCGCTGTGCCAACCGCCATGGCGCCCCGGCCTCAAGGCTGGGCAGCACGAGCCGGCGGGGCGGGAGACCGGGGCACCGCTGGGGCGCAGGCCTCTCCCCTGTCCCTGCCCCCCCCCCGGGGTCTCCAGAGCCCGCGAGCTCCTTCTCTCTCTCCTTCCCTCCCTCCGTACCCATGCTCACCTCCTGAGCTAACTCCACCCCCCCCCCCCCCATCTGTCCTCAAATTCTGTCACAGAGAAGCTAAGGTGGCCTCCTGGACGTTTGTGTCCACAACCCATAGGCGATTTGTCTTTAACCGCTCTGCCTTCTAAGTATCTTAACGTCATACGTTTTACTAGGTAAACGGAGTCTGATTTATCGTGCAATCCAATATTGCATGCAGTTTGGAGTACTTCTGCGCCTATGCTTCCACTTCTAATTTCATTTCTTTTAAAATTCGCTTTGAAAGTCCATTTGGTTCGTAGCTTCGAGCCGGGAGCTGACAACTTGGCAACTGAGTCAGGCAGGGCCCTACCCAGAGACGGTGCGAGCGTCGCTGGCGTGACCGGCAGCTCCCTCGGCCGCGGGCGCGGCCAGGGAGCCCACAGAGAGGCTTGGGGCCCAGCTCTCCCAGGGTGGCTGTCATCCAGGAGCGAGGAACTGCGACCGAGGCAGGTGCCCGGGCTTTGGGCTCCCAGCGGGATCTGTCACTGTCCTACAGACACTTCAACTGCAGGCCGCAGACAGGAGAGCGGAAGGCGGCCTTTCCTTGAAGGTGGCGGGCTCGCCTCCGCCGCCCAGCCCTCTCCTGTCCCTGCGCTGAGTGCTTCCCGCCCACGGAGCTAGAACCGGGGTGAGCGCGTTCTTGGGGGACAGCTAGCGGGGCCTGACAGGGGCTTAGGGGCACTCGGACCCGCCACCAGCAACAGCCACTGCCCACATCCCAAAGAACCTTTCCTCAGCAGGGCACTGGGCCTTTTGTGGTAGTGTAATTCAGGCTTTAATTTAATGATTCCTGAGATTGGTAAATGGTTTCAAGTGAACCACTGGGCTAATTAATTTCAGGCCTGAGTTAATTTCTCTGAATGACTTGGTATCCCAGCTCTCAAGGAAGATATATGTTGTCATTTTAGACTAAAACCCCTTAAATTTGTATTTATAACCCTCATGAAAGAAACTTTTGCTATGGTTTTCATTGAATAGACTCAATTTTCCTTGCACTATTCTTATGAGTTAATTTAGACGTTTTTGCATGAGTTAGTCTGGTATGTTTGGACTATTTAAGAAGAATCTAGCGGGGCTTGTGATGCCTGCCTATAATCTTAGCTCCGGGAAGGCGGACGCAGGAGAATCGCGAGCCGAAAGTCAGCCCGGGCTGACAGCGTGACTCTGTCTCAAGAAAGGAAGTTATTTAGTAAGAAATGAGATTGTTCAAGCTGTCAGCTCATCAAGAGCTGCAAGCTATGCAGAAATGAAACTCTTCCTCAAGATCTTTCTGTTAATCTTTATTTTTAATTGTTAAAGTCCTTTCTTTTTTTTTTTTTTTTTTTTTTTTTTTTGGCCAGTCCTGGGGCTTGGACTCAGGGCCTGAGCACTGTCCCTGGCTTCTTTTTGCTCAAGGCTAGCACTCTGCCACCTGAGCCACAGCGCCGCTTCTGGCCGTTTTCTGTATATGTGATGCTGTGGAATCGAACCTAGGGCCTCGTGTATCCGAGGCAGGCACTCTTGCCACTAGGCTATATCCCCAGCCCCTAAAGTCCTTTCTTGTCTCACTTTTCATTTCAAAAATTTCAACTCAATGCTGTTAGCACTTAATCATGTTCTGACAGCAAATTACCTGCCAGAGAACCATGAAAATTGGGCTGTAGTCATGCCACAAATAAAGGAAACAAAGAGATTATACTAGAAATCTCCCATCTTCCTAGAAAAGGTCTAAGAACATAATCTATCGGGCTGCGGCAAGGAGGAGAGTTCAGGTGTGTCGCTTCATTGAAAAAGCTCATCTTCTGCCGTGGCTGCTGGTGACTACGCAAGGACCCATCTCATGAGGGCAAAGCACGTGAGAGCCCAGGTGTCCCCCTCCCTGGTGTCCGTGCTTGCGTTTCGGGGTCTGCACAGGTGGAGCACTTAGATCTCCAGGACCGCTGACCGGTGTGAATTGGTGTTTGGATCAGCAGAGGCAGCGCCGCTGGTTGAGCCCCCGGCCTCCTCGCGTCGTGGAGAGGCTGGAGGAGACGTCTTCTCGCGCACAGCCGCTGGCTTCTGCTTCTGAGGAATGACATCCTCGAGTGTCACGGTGGCTTCCCTTGTTCTTTAAGATGCTGATTTTTCTGAGGCAGACGTCGACGGTTAGACACCGACAATGCGAGGGGGGCGCCGTGCGGCGGTTCCGGGTCCCCTCACCCGGCAGGCTCGGCGGGAAGGAGAATGCTCTGCAACAGCGTGTTCCCTTCCCGGGGTGGATGCCCATTCCCCACGGAGGTTGGGGTGCACGTGCGTGTGACCCTCACTCCCAACCCCAGGCAGCGGAGAGACGGGTCCTGTTTCCGCCTTCTGTCTGCACGTGCCCGGGGCGCCCGCGAGCGGATGGAGCCCCTCACTGCCCCGGGTTAACGTGCTGGAGGAAGAGCGACTTCTCCGCTCCGGAGGACGCGTGCCGGTCTCGGCTTAGGGCCCCCGAGCCCCGCACCCCCGGCTGCGGGGTGGGCCGCGCGGACGCTCCCGCCCGCCGTACTGCCACGACGTGCCCCCAGCAGGGGCCTGGGCACACAGAGGACTCCAGCCGGCCACCGGGCCAGGGTTAGGAGGCTGCGACCTTCTTGTGTGTGTGCAGTCAGTACCGGGGCTTGAACTCAGGGCCTGGGCACTGTGTGTTAGCGTCAGCACTCACTCAAAGATAGCCACAGCTCCCCTTCCAGCTGTGTGTGTGTGTGTGTGTGTGTGTGCGCGCGCGCGCGTGTGCCGGTCCTGAGGCTTGAATTAAGGCCCATTTTTTAAGCTCAAGGCTAGCATTCTACAACTTGAGCCACAGTGTCACTTTGGGCTTTTTGTTGTTGTTTTGAGTAGTTTACTGGAGACAAGAACCTCGTGGACTTTCCTGCTCGGGCTGGCATTGAGCCACAATTCTCAGATCTCAGCCTCCTGAGTAGCACGAGACACTGGTGCCTGCTTAAGACTGTAGTTTTCACTCAACTTCTGTAAACAGAATTAAAGCAAAGTCCGAATTTTACAGCAATAACACGAAACAAGCTTGTAATTTACGCTTTCTCTTTTTTCCTCCCATTCTTCTATCATTCTTCTATCTTGAACATGGTCACAGATGTAGTCTTACTTCTTTAAAGCATGGCCGGGGCACCGTGTCCAGGAAAGAGCTGGAAGGTCCAGGGAGGCCGTCGAAGGCTGTGTGTGTGATCAAGCGTTGGATCTGCAAAAGCCAGAGCTGCTGGCCCGTCAGAGCAGCGCAGCGCAGGAGCAAGCCTTGCTGTGCAGAACATACGGACACCATAAGGATACCAATGACTTGACCAACACTCTGGAAAAGCTAACCTTCTCTTATTATAAATTTGTTTGAAAAATAAAAAGGTTGCAAGTTTAAACCAAGCCCCCTGTAGCTCTGTATTCTTACGCCTGGTCCCACACCGTTGGGGTCTTTTGGAACCACACGGGTTGGGAACCCATGGAGGACACGTGTCGTTTGCTCCGCTTCTCGTACGCCTGGGTCTGCGGGAATGTCTGATCGCGCCTGACAAGGCGGTCTCCGCGGGTGTGGCCGAGTAAATGCAAATAGCTGCACACACAGCCCGGTGCGCGCCCGGGGGGCTCAGCGCTAGCGTCGGCAGTGTGCCCGGGCCCCGGGACTCTGCGGAAGCTGCCCTTCCTGCCGTGAGGGCCTGAGAGCCGGGGCTTCACGGGGCCCCTGGGGGGGGGGGGGGAGGGCTGCTTGCCTGACCTCTGACAGCAGCCTGAGAAGCATCTGCTGAAAGTGTGGCTGAGCTGGACTGTGCGCACACACACCGGGCGTGGGCCTGGACGTGACCAACAGCCAGGCCCGCTGGCCTCGCGTCCTGCGTCCTGGAGTCAGGGATTATGAAGCGCTTGCCGGTGGGGCTTCGGTTCTCTCAGTGCTTGTCTTTTCTTGTGCCAGTCCTGGGCACATCCCTGCGGTGTGTTTGCTCAGGGTTGGCACCCTACCACTCGCGCCACGGCTCCACTTCTAGCTTCTTTAGTGCTTTAGTGGAGGTAACAGTTTCACAAACGTTCTTGCCCAGTGGCTTTGAACCGTGATCCTCGGCTCCCCGCCTCCTGAGCAGCTAGGGTTACAGGCGGGAGCCCCGGGGCGGGCGCCTTTGTTCTCTGAACAGAGCTAGGAATATCTCACTGGTTTCCGGAGTGAGGAGAAGGTGGGCATGGAGGGGGTTCACCGTGATATTTCTGCCTCTGCATCTCTAATGCATTCCCATCCACCTTGCTTCCTCTCTCTCTGCCTTCCTGAAAGCATTTCCACAGATTCTGCTGTTGTTCTCATTCGTGCCCCTCTCATTAGCCCAGCCAACTCCCACGGCCCCCGAGCCCTCCCCCCCCGTCCCCCGGCCGCTTCCCCGAGGTTCCCCACGCTGTTCTCACGTGTGGCGGCCAGGGGCCTCACAATTTGCTTCTTGTATTTCCTTTTCCCTTTTCTCCTCCAAAGCAGTCCCTTAGTTAGACTAGCATTCTGTTGATCTAGCATCCATTCTCCAATCAATCAATCAGTCTAATTATGTAGATAGCCATATATGCACGTCTGTGGATAGGTAAGTCTTTTAGGTCTAGCTTCCACATAGGAGAGGAAACATGTATGATTTTTTGAGCTTATCTCAGTCAATATGATATACTCCTATTGCTCCTATTTGAGATGTTATTATTCTGATACTGAGGCTTGAATTTGGGACATGCACTCCTGCTTGTCCCCCCCTCCCCCCTCATAGCTGGTACTGCCGGGTTTAGGCTTTTCACTGGTTAATTGAAGGTCGCAGTCACTCACTTTTCTTCTGGGGCTCGTTTTAAACCTCAATCTTCAGACGTTAGCCACCTGGGAAGCTGAAATGATAGGTCAGTGGTACTGTTGGGTTGAACTGGGCATTTGAAAGTTGCTGGCTGAGTGGGTCTAATTCCCAGTCTTATGCTATTTTTCCCTTAAACCCAATCCAAAATGTAGGGCTCTCACAACGTGCCAACCCCTCACCAGGCCTCTACCACGGCCAAGGGGGCGCGGCGTCGGACTCTGGAAACCAAAGTGAGGCAGGAACGCAGACACGGCTCCCCTATAATGCGGGAGCTTACTGCAGTGGCTCTGTGGGAGCCAGGCTTGCAATCCAGCGGAGCCCGGGAGGGGTGGGGGGGGGAGGGCGGGGGGGGGGCGGGAGGGGGGGCCACGCCGTCCCGGCGGCCTGGAGGCTCCATGCATCCCGATGAAGGCAGGAGGTTGGGTGGGGCTGGGGAGGGCGGGAACGCGTGGGATCCGTTTCCTCTTTTTCTTCCTTATTCCTCAGACCTTTGCTCTGCGCTTCTTCCAGCACGAGGATGACTGGAGGACTGGAGACCGCAGGCCGGCCGGTTCTGTGGCCGCGAGAGCCGCGCTGTTCTGTGAGGCCGGCGTCGGGGTGGGAGCCGGGGCGACGTGGCGTGCAAAGCGGGCGTCCACCGCGGCCGGGTGGCGAGGGGCCCGGCCGTCTGCGCCTCCTGCCTGCTGGGCGGCCCCCGCAGCTCCCGCGCGGCCGGGGTACGGCGCGGCTCCTTCCTCCCCAGCCCGCACGGCCTCCTGTGGGTCCCCAACCCGCTCGTCGGCAGCCCTCTCTTCATCTCCGTGACTGCCACCCCCCATGCCACCTCGGGAGGCCTCTGTCTGTCACCCAGTCCCGTTCCCTGTGGCCCGAGTAGCTCGCTCTGGAACCTGTTTTCCTCACTGGTGACCGTCAGGGACGTGTCCTTCACGGGGCCGATCCTGCCGCGTGGGTCCGTGGTGACTCTCCTGTGCAGGCACCAGACGGTCCCGGCGGCTTCCCCGGTTCCGGCTCTCCGCCAAAGCGGCCCCAGAGCAAAGGGCCACCCGGGCCGTCGTGCTGCGCGTGAGTCTGCTTCCGTCACGCGCCTTTCAGACTGTGCCGTGTCCTCCTCCCCCGGAATGTTGTGGAACGAGGACCCGAGTCGTCATCGTATTCAGATGTTCCTGGGCGATGTCCTTGCCACCGTGAACGCGCTGCTGCTCCTCAGAGCTGAGAGACGGAAGAGGAGGTGGCTGGCTTTGGTGTGGCGACGGTGAGTGCCTGATTCCCCCGAAGATGGACAAACACTTCACATTTCTTTGGGGTCACTGAACTATAGTTAGCCCTGTTAGCTTTGTATGGAGGTGACAGCACATCCGTAACAGAAGTCGCTATCGTAGCTCTCTGAGGAGGCACAGGCTTCTATCCCGGTCATATGAGAAGCAGAACCACTGCCCGATGTAAAACTAAAGAGCGGGGCAGGCCATGGTCCCCGTTCTTCTCAGGCCTTCTTTCGGCCCAGAGGGAAGCATCACAGGTCCCTGCAAAGGGGACTGATTCGCGCAGTCAGAGTTGGCGTGCGCTTCGATGTGTACCTGTTGGTATGTTTTCATAACTCAGTTTGTCTTATCCCAGTTATAATGCAGGTGAGAAACGGTAGAAAAGCTTAAAAAGTGAGAGTGTGAATCCTGAGTCAGTAAATAGACGTGCTTAGTAGTGAATTAAATAGTGTGTGTAATAACGAATTAAATAGTGTGTGTAATGAGGCTCTTTATGTGCAAAGAATGCAAGCAACTTTATGTAAGACAATGTTCAATCAATGTTAGTTAACAGACATATGTAAGATTTCTTTTTGGGGGTATCTTCTTTTAATTTTATTTTAAAATTTTATTATCAAACTGATGTACAGAGATGTTAGTTTCATACGTTAGACACTGGATACATTTCTTGTACTGTTTGTTACCTCATCCCTCATTCCCCCCTCCCCCATCCCCCCATATGTAAGATTTTTTAAATTCAAAAATTCCATAAAATAAAATATTGGTCTTAATTACGTGCATATAATACCAGCAAATACAACAAAACATAACAAGTTTTATTCTGTACTTTCTTGCAAATTGTATAATCCTTTATGAAAAAATCTATTGATTGTACACATGTTCAACAATGATGCTAAGTAGTGGGAAGAATATGACATAAATTTAAATGTTTAATTCTTTACATTTGCATTGGACATCAGGAAATCATTTACTTAAGCAATTCCTAGGTCCTTTTTTACTAGCATGATGATTATGATATCAAATTTTGCTATTATTTCTATTTTTAAAATGTAAAATAGAATCATTGAAACTGTTTTAACAGAGTGTTAGGAGCAACACGGAACGCCCTCCTGCTCAGTTCAGAACTTCATGCGGAACGCATTTTCTGCACTCCTGAGCGTGCTGGGAATGGGAAGCGGTGTGCGAGCACCGTTCGTACGGTCGCGGTCGCGGCGGCTGACGAGACAGGCTGCTGAGTGGTAGATCGTCTGTCTGAAGTCTCCGTGAATGAGACGCACATGGGTTCCACGATCTGCTGTGTTTACGAGAACATGTGTCCTCCCGGAGTTCCAGCGGACTGGAGCGGACTGGATGCCTGCAGCCTACTTGCGGTACTTGCAGCCACCAGTGAGACCCAGGGAGCAGGGAGGCCTCCACGGGCGGAGGCGCCCCCTGGGCACCTGGCCAAGCCTGCGGCGGGCGGCAGCTGGCACCGAGGGGCACTCAGTGGATCCTTCGGAGAAGGTGGGTGGCAGCGGCAAAGGACACGACAACGCAGACCTCCTCTGTTTCGGGGCGATGAACACGTTCCCTCAAGACTGCTTGGATTTCAAAGTTCACAAGTGTTCTCACTCGGGGGTCTCACCTTAGTGCTCCAGGGCAGGGGGCAGGCAGGGGAGCCACCCTCAAGAATTCCCTAGAAAGCAGCCCGTGTGAGTGAAGAAGGGTAACCTGCAGAACATTCCGGAACCTAGGCTGTGCACAAGTCAGACAAAGCATGCCATCTCCAGCACGAGACAGTGGGTGACCACATTTGTATAAACACCAAACCCCAGCACAGGAGACAGCAGAAGGACGTGTTCACATGCATGTGACAAGTACTGAACAGGGCATGGCTGGTGGTGTCCCTGCTGTTAACGGAGGGGCCAGCACGTGGACGGGGGGGTGCTACCTGTGGTGGGGTGTGGAGGTGGTGTGATCTCCGTCTGGGGTGGAGTGTCGACGTGGTGTGATCTCCATCTCTCATGGATTGTGGAGGTGGTGTGATCACCATCTGTGGTGGGGTGTGGAGGTGGTGTGATCGCCATCTGTGGTGGGGTGTGGAGGTGGTGTGATCGCCATCTGGGGTGGAGTGTGGAGGTGGTGTGATCGCCGTCTGTGGTGGGGTGTGGAGGTGGTGTGATCGCCGTCTGTGGTGGAGTGTGGAGGTGGTGTGATCGCCGTCTGTGGTGGAGTGTGGAGGTGGTGTGATCTCCGTCTGGGGTGGAGTGTGGAGGTGGTGTGATCGCCGTCTGGGGTGGGGTGTGGAGGTGGTGTGATCGCTGTGTGTGGTGGGGTGTGGATGTGGTGTGATCTCCATCTGGGGTGGAGTGTCGATGTGGTGTGATCTCCATCTCTCATGGACTGTGGAGGTGGTGTGATCGCCGTCTGGGGTGGAGTGTGGAGGTGGTGTGATCGCCATCTGTGGTGGAGTGTGGAGGTGGTGTGATCGCCGTCTGGGGTGGGGTGTGGAGGTGGTGTGATCACCGTGCGGTGGAGTGTGGAGGTGGTGTGATCGCCGTCTGTGGTGGGGTGTGGAGTTGGTGTGATCGCCGTGTGTGGTGGAGTGTGGAGGTGGTGTGATCACCGTGCGGTGGAGTGTGGAGGTGGTGTGATCGCCGTCTGTGGTGGAGTGTGGAGGTGGTGTGATCGCCGTGTGTGGTGGGGTGTGGAGGTGGTGTGATCACCGTGCGGTGGAGTGTGGAGGTGGTGTGATCGCCGTCTGTGGTGGAGTGTGGAGGTGGTGTGTGATCGCCGTGTGTGGTGGGGTCTGGAGGTGGTGTGATCGCCGTCTGTGGTGGATTGTGGAGGTGGTGTGATCGCCGTCTGGGGTGGGCTGTGGAGGTGGTGTGATCGCCGTCTGTGGTGGGGTGTGGAGGTGGTGTGATCGCCGTCTGTGGTGGGGTGTGGAGGTGGTGTGATCGCCGTCTGTGGTGGGGTGTGGAGGTGGTGTGATCGCTGTGTGTGGTGGGGTGTGGATGTGGTGTGATCTCCATCTGGGGTGGAGTGTCGATGTGGTGTGATCTCCATCTCTCATGGACTGTGGAGGTGGTGTGATCGCCGTCTGGGGTGGAGTGTGGAGGTGGTGTGATCACTGTCTGTGGTGGAGTGTGGAGGTGGTGTGATCTCCGTCTGGGGTGGAGTGTGTAGGTGGTGTGATCGCCGTCTGGGGTGGAGTGTGTAGGTGGTGTGATCGCCGTCTGGGGTGGGGTGTGGAGGTGGTGTGATCGCTGTCTGTGGTGGAGTGTGGAGGTGGTGTGATCGCCATGTGTGGTGGGGTGTGGAGGTGGTGTGATCGCCGTGTGTGGTGGTGTGTGGAGGTGGTGTGATCACCGTGCGGTGGAGTGTGGAGGTGGTGTGATCACCGTGCGGTGGAGTGTGGAGGTGGTGTGATCACCGTGTGTTGGGAGTGTGGAGCTGGTGTGATCGCCGTGTGTGGTGGAGTGTGGAGGTGGTGTGATCGCCGTGTGTGGTGGAGTGTGGACGTGGTGTGATCGCCGTCTGGGGTGGGGTGTGTAGGTGGTGTGATCTCCGTCTGTGGTGGGGTGTGTAGGTGGTGTGATCTCCGTCTGTGGTGGGGTGTGGAGGTGGTGTGATCTCCGTCTGGGGTGGGGTGTGGAGGTGGTGTGATCGCCGTGTGTTGGGGTGTGGAGGTGGTGTGATCTCCGTCTGTGGTGGGGTGTGGACGTGGTGTGATCTCCGTCTGTGGTGGGGTGTGGACGTGGTGTGATCGCCGTCTGGGGTGGGGTGTGGAGGTGGTGTGATCGCCGCGTGTGGTGGAGTGTGGAGGTGGTGTGATCTCCGTCTGGGGTGGGGTGTGGAGGTGGTGTGATCGCCGTGTGTGGTGGGGTGTGGAGGTGGTGTGATCGCCGTCTGGGGTGGTGTGTGGAGTTGGTGTGATCGCCGCGTGTGGTGGGGTGTGGAGGTGGTGTGATCACCGTGCGGTGGAGTGTGGAGGTGGTGTGATCTCCGTCTGGGGTGGGGTGTGGAGGTGGTGTGATCTCCGTCTGGGGTGGGGTGTGGAGGTGGTGTGATCGCCGTCTGTGGTGGGGTGTGGAGGTGGTGTGATCTCCGTCTGGGGTGGGGTGTGGATGTGGTGTGATCTCCGTGGTGGTGGGGTGTGGAGTTGGTGTGATCGCTGTCTGGGGTGGGGTGTGGAGGTGGTGTGATCGCCGTCTGGGGTGGGGTGTGGAGGTGGTGTGATCTCCGTCTGTGGTGGGGTGTGGAGGTGGTGTGATCGCCGTCTGGGGTGGTGTGTGGAGTTGGTGTGATCGCCGCATGTGGTGGGGTGTGGAGGTGGTGTGATCACCGTGCGGTGGAGTGTGGAGGTGGTGTGATCTCCGTCTGGGGTGGGGTGTGGAGGTGGTGTGATCTCCGTCTGGGGTGGGGTGTGGAGGTGGTGTGATCACCGTGTGTTGGAGTGTGGAGGTGGTGTGATCTCCGTCTGGGGTGGGGTGTGGAGGTGGTGTGATCGCCGTCTGGGGTGGGGTGTGGAGGTGGTGTGATCGCCGTCTGGGGTGGTGTGTGGAGTTGGTGTGATCGCCGCGTGTGGTGGGGTGTGGAGGTGGTGTGATCTCTGTTTCTGGTGGAGTGTCGACGTGGTGCGCTCTCGTCTCTGGAGTAACCACTGCTCCTGCGTCTGGCAGGAGGCCCCTCTGGGAAGAAGTTCCTGACGCCTGGAGATGTGAACGGGGGGCCCACTGGGAAAAGCGCCAGTCGCAGGCGGGTCCCCCATGGGCATCAATCAGCCTGCCGTTTCTTTCCTCTCCTGCATGTTTTTCCCTCGTGAGCTGGCGTTCTCCGGGTTCTGCCTAGAATCTTCCTCCCCAGGCGCTGAGAGCCCAGGCTCGTGCAGGGGCCTGCGAGGGAGTTTCCTCCCTCCAGCCCATCCCCTCTCCTGACCCCAGGTCTGGGTTGTCCCTAGCTGGGGCCCAGCTGGTAAAGCCGTGCATCTCTGGGCTGTCTGTGCTTTGGGTAATTGCAGGCTAACACAGCGTCGGAAGTCCTTGTTTGCTCGATTCAGTAGCCAGGGAGACCTAACATGCCGTCCATCCTTGGAGGGCACCCGAGCCCTCCCCACGGCTCTGAAAAACAAATGTTCAAAGGTCTCCAAGCGTTCCTACTCTGTCTTTGGGTTTCCTAATTCAGTTAGCCATTCCTTTCTCCTCCCAGGCCCGGCCTCTCCCCATATGACCTGCTTCAGAAATCCAAATCCATCTTACTTTCACGGTACGACCAGGTCAGCTTAATCCTATCATCCTGTCGTCCCAGGCACCAGGCTCTTCTCCTCTAAGTGGGTCTAATAATGGAAATCACCTACCACAAGTACTGATGCAGAGATCACAATGTGCACCTCTGCCTGGAGCCCTAGGGCAGAGGTGCTTGTGTTCGTGTGCCTACAGAGAGCTGAAAGAGGAAGCACCGTGACTGCTGGCTTGCCTGTCAGTAAGCAGTGGGGTCCGCTAGTCATCTTGTTGCTGTAACTAAATCACTAAGGCCACCTAAGGGGAGTGATATCTTTTGCTTTGTGAACACATAGTCCACGTGCTTTGGGCCTTGCTACTTTGGGTGGTGGCAGCACAGTAACCTTAGTAAGGAGTAGAAAGCAAAGAAGAGATAAAAGGGCTGGAGTCCTATTATCCCCTCCCAGGCACACACCCAATGATCTACTTCCTTCCACCAGGCCTAACGCCTCCCAGTGGGGCCGCAGGGGGGGGCGATGCCTTCCACTTGCACCGTTTTGTGGGGAAATTCCACATGGAAAGTCCACCAGAAGTGAGCCAGTGAGGTCCACTTCACAGGGTCCACTGAGGCGACATTCAGCAATAAGAGACATTTATGTTATATGAGAGGTCTATGTTTCAGTTGCCTTTATACTTCATTGAAGTGAAGTTTAATGGGGAGAATGTTACTTGGTGTTTAACGTAAGGAAAAGAGCACATCTTGTATTTGAAGCTTAGTTACTCATCAGCCAGTACAGTCCTCTCCTTTGAGAATATACCCATTACTGAGTAATTAAAAACGCACCCTACACATGGCTCTCACAAAGATAATCACACGCTTGTCGGTAGTGATCAACACCAGTGGGCTGAGTGCCGCATAGCTATGACCCATAAGCATCTGGACTAAATACAGAGCTGGGTCATTGTTCCACATAATTCTTGAGGCAGAGATACCATAGTCTAAAATGGACATCACCATAAAGAAAGTGGTGAGCAGCAGAATGGTCCGGGTGGCTCTTTGCTCTGGAGATGTTTTCAGAGCAAGGCTGGAGCTGTGAAGATGCTGGGTCTGCCTCTTGTGTCTACACAAGACCGTGACCATGTATCCATTAGAGACGAACATGAGGCCCATGAGGAAGAATTCCCGAACAGTCAGAAGTGTGGAAAACACTTGCCTGAGAGTGTAAGAGATGGGCAACACAGAGCAGGACTCGGTGACATAGATGAGACTGTCTGAGGTCAGATTGGGGGTGGCGATGATGGACATGAAGATGTGGCTGCTCACGGACATGTACAAGACCCACAGCGCAAGAAGGGAGCACAGATAGTGACGTGGGGACGTGCGCTTGAGCTTTGCCAAACAGGAGCTTCTGGGGCTGAGGGTGACGGCCTGAAGGACACTCAGCAGGCAGGTGATACAAACAGTCAGGCCCCTGACCAACCTGTATAGGTAGACAAGCCATTTACATGTGCTGTCATCCCAAAAGCCCTCCCAAAACACAGTATCTGTGTCTATTAACATCATGATTATCAGCATGGCTAGGTGGGTGAGCGCCAAGAGACTGATGGGCAGGTCGGTGGGTTTAGGCCTGTGCTCATGGAGGAAGATGAAGATGTGGAAGGTCAGGAGGAGGGCATTGGCCAAGCTTACAATGGTTTGTTCACAGAGGAGTGTGCTTCTTACAGCAACATTATGGTATAGCTTGTTTTTAATCATTATATAGGAAAGAAGTGTAAATTAAGCATCTGTGGAGAAAAGAAAGGATAAATTATAAAAAAAGAAAAACTAGCACCTTACTAATCTCAACATCAGTGACCTCATTAAAATATATGGATTCGCAGCATAGAAAGACAAATATGTGGGGGCTGGAGATATGGCCTAATGGCAAGAGTGCCTGCCTCGTATACATGAGGCCCTGGGTTCGATTCCCCAGCACCACATATATAGAAAATGGCCAGAAGTGGTGCTGTGGCTCAAGTGGCAGAGTGCTAGCCTTGAGCAAAAAGAAGCCAGGGACAGTGCTCAGACCCTGAGTCCAAGCCCCAGGACTGGCCAAAAAAAAAAAAAAAAAAAAAGACAAATATGTTTTTGCTCATGAGGAATGCAGAAAATAATCATAACCATAAGAGAAAAGAAGAAAGAATCAAGGAAAGAAAAAGAAAAGAAATAATGTGGCTGCAAACAGGAGCCTATGTGGGTAGGACTCAGTGCTAAGAGAACGTTAAAAACAGGGTGAAGTCCGTCCCGTATGCATATGAAAATACAACAATGACCTGCTAAAAGGGGGAAGAGAAAGACTAAAGCTGGTTCAGAAGGACTAACTCACAGATGTAATGGAACCCAAATACTTCATGTCTGCATAGAAGCAGCACGGTGGAAGCAGTTGGTACAATTTATGCCACTAAACGAGTCTGTTTGGATCCGGGTATACAATCCTCCTCTAACGCTTAAGCTTCTCTTACCCTCTTCTCTCTCACATCCCTCCACTTCCAAATCTGCGCAGATTCACCTGCCTGGTGTTGGGCTCCCTCTGCACCGAGACTATTTGTGCACTGTGACACGCTGCGCACTAGGGAACACACGTTCCTTCCACTACTTCATCTCGGAGTTCCTCTCAACGGAGAGCCTGGTCTTACTGGCTTCCTTCTTGGTTTTCGGTGCTGGAAGCCGCCATCCCCCGAGCCCCAGACAGCCGCTCCATCACGACCCAGCCCCGCCCGCCCGCACTGCCTCGCGCGCGTGCACGCGTGCAGTGAACACTAGACAATTATGTGGATGAGCCCTGGGGACTGCATGACAAGCAGCAGGACACCTCTGCAGCAACGGGTCACAGGTTCATTAGTGCTCTTCCCGGCCTGCTGTGTTGTTTAGTGCGAGACCAGACGTGCTTAATATGAAGCCAAACAAAAGAGGACGGGAGGACTGTGAACCTGGAAGGCATGGATTGATTGATTGATTTTTCTTTTTGCTCAAGGCTAGCACTGTCCCTTGAGCCACAGCGCCCCTTCTGGCCGTTTTCTGTATAGGTGGTGCTGGGGGAATTGAACCCAGGGTTTCATGTATAGGAGACGAGCACTCCACCACTAGGCCATATCCCCAGCCCTGAAGGCACGGATTTACATCTGGCACTTGTCGCTGGCACTACGCTGGCACACACTACTTGGAAAGAGGATGTGGGTGCTGGGTGCCTGGTGCTTGTAATCTGCCTGCCTTGAGGCCGTGGATCCTTCTCCCCCGTGATCAGGTGGTGGTAACCACAGCCTGCTCTCCAAGCTCAGACAGGAACCTAACTGGCAGATTGGGCCGTGGAGGGCAAAGGGGAAGAAGTGAGACCCTATCTTAGGATAACCAACAAAACACCAGGTGGGAGCATGACTCAGGTTTAAGAGCACCTGCCCAACAGAGTAATGCCCTGAGTTCAAAACTCAGTCGTGCCAGGTGTCGGTGGTTCACACTGTCATCCTAGCTACTCAGGAAGTTGAGAGCTGAGGATCGCGGTTCAAAGCCAGCGAGATTCTGATTTCCATTAAAAGTATGAAAACAAAAAACAGTCAAAACAAAAATTCAGTGCTTAGGTGGCAGAGTGCTAGCCTTGAGGAAGAAGAAGCCAGAGCCCGTGCTCAGGCCCTGAGCCCAAGCCCAGGACCGGCAAAAAATAAAAACAAAAATTCAGTACTGATGTGTGAAAGAATACATACCAAACACGGAATATCTTCTGAAACATATAGATGTTTTTGCAGTGTTGGCTATTATTTTAAATATTATGCAGTTCCTCACAGTGAAACCTGGATAATGGGTCAGCTCTTCTGAATCCTAATAGAAGAAACATTTACCAAATAGTACAATCCTTCCTTCATAGAAGTGACATGGCATGTTGTATGATAGATAGCTACACACTCTACACGTGCTTAATTTCATGTCAAAATAAGTACTCTACATGAGCAGGGGTTAGTTGTCAAATATTAATAGGAACTTACCCAGTCTTTTATATTAAGGCAGGTAGAATCCAGGCAGTCTGTGCAATCATAATTAGAACAGAACCATGGCAATACTGCTTTCAAAGGGGAGGAGGGGCGACTGAAGACTAGGTCCAATCAGCTTGGTTTTTGTCCACAGGAATGCAAACTTTCATGCCTCCAGCTTCAGGAGGCCCAAGGATAAAGTTTGCAGGAGGATGTTTGGTGCAGAGTACTGGGGTTCTATCTCCCTAGCCATCACCATGCATGTTTAATCAAGTACTACATATGTGAGATCCACAGAGATTAATACACGAGCAGTGACATGTGGAAAATGCTATAATTTAAAAATCAATGCTATAAAGTACAATTACTGCATGCTGTTGTAAATTTTGTAGGTCTACACTATAAAATAAAATGACGGAAAGGAAATGTAAAGTATTTGTGAATGTGGCAATCCAAATCAGAATTCAAAGTTGCAGTATGTTCAAGATTATATACTAGAAATATGGATTTTATAAAATGACACCTATAGCTCCACTGAAAAAAGCCAGTATTATTTCTATAAAAAGGTGGTCAATATCTAATATTCACACATTCTAAAGGCACTTATATTTTTCAAACTATAGATTATACATATCAAAAATATTTCCATTCACTTTATGAAGGACAGCCAAGCTAAATATGCTACATAATTAGGAGAAATCAATATTTTAGTGATTATATTGATATGAATTAATAGTGTTCACTTAAAAAGCATGACCTCATAAAAGGTAAATTGCGTAACAGAACACAAGTCAACTAAAGATATTTAGTCAGAAAAATAAACAAGAATTACTTTCTTCTCAGGGAAAAAATATACTAATTGTAGGAATTACCAAATTTAAGGACAGAATGTCCTCAGAAGAAATGTTCCACCTCATTCTGGAGGAAGCATCCTGAGCCCTGAGGGCTTTCAGAGGTGGAGGCTGAGTCTCAGCCACCGACGCCCAGCTCGCCGGGCACGGCAGCCCCCTGCCCACTCATCCCCCCCCAGACAGAGCGGCACCTACCTGATGCACCGAGGGGACTTGGGGCGCCCGAGCGCAGCCGCACGGCTTTAAGGACGTGATCTTGTTGGCTCATCTCTTGCAGCCTCTAAGTTTAGTTTTCTGCCAGTGGGTGACAAGACGTCGCTGGGGAGCCCAGGCCCTTGGCATCCCCAGAGGGACATTTCAGCGGATAATGGCAATCCGGGAAGCGGTGCTCAGAACTTTCCTCTACGGTCCCTTGCCACATCGGGTGAGGGAGCAGAAAGATAATATCATATCCTCAACACCAATATTCGGACCCCAAGTTCCTGTTAGTTGGCAGCTCATTACCTGTGGGGGATTGCCTCTGTCCTAAGGGGAGAAATTCCTGGTGAATGCCAGTAGCTCCCAGTGGCTTTGGGGGTCCAGGTCCTCCTGTGTGGAAACATGAAATGTGTAGGCTACACCTTGGATTCCTGAAGAGTGAGGGAAGGAATGGTTAAGGGAAATTAAAATCAGAAGACACGAAGATGATTGCCATATGCTATTAAAGGGAACAATCCAAGAGGAAATCACAGTTGTAAACACATATGCACCAAAGAGGGGCACGTCCAGTTTCATTAACCAAGCACTTGTGGATTTACCAGATCTCCTGACCGCAAGCAGAGTAACAGGACTTCAACACACCACTCTTACTAAGAGAGGAGTCATCTACACAAGTCTGTAACTTTCTAACCTAGGTCCTAAATGGACTTTTTTGTACTACATTTGTTAGTTTATTTGAATCCTCTTTGAGGTTATCTTTAATGAATGTTATTGAGGGGTTTCAAGATTTTTTTTAGAGTTTAGGATTTTTAAGATAAGTGTGTATGTATATGTGTATATGTGTACACACACACACACATATATATATATAGTGATTTGCATTTGTTAGGATTGAGAAACAGATCCTCAAATCAGCCATGACAAGTGAGAATACATCAACTGAAAGATAACAAGTAGTTCAAACCTAGAACCAGCAACTTTGCTGCAGACATACAACCGAGACAGGAAGAACAGTAATAGCAACAGAAATGGGACTCCTTCTGAACTCAACCAATCCGTGACACCATACACTAACAATAATGAAGTAGATGAAATCTCATAAATTTTTTTATCTTATGACTTAGGGCTGGGAATGTGGCTTAGCAGTAGAGCGCTTGCCTAGCATGCGTGAAGCCCTGGGTTCGATTCCTCAGTACCACATACACAGAAAAAGCCAGAAATGGCACTGTGGCTTAAGTGTTAGAGCGCTAGCCAAAAGAAGCTAAGGGACAGTGCTCAGGCCCTAATTTCAAGTCCCAGGACTGGCAAAAAAAAAAAAAAAAAAGAATGATCAACAAAATGAAAGCAAACATGAATGCCTGAATTAAATTTCAAAGAAAAACTCAAAGATCTACATGATACACAAAGACAAGACCAGAGATGAAAGAAGAGTTCAGAAAAGACACAGAAATTCTAGCCAGGTGTGTCTGCAATTGTAGCTACTGAGTTGGCTGAGATTCGGAGTGGAGGGGGGGCATGCTGGAGCCTTACCAGGACCTACTCCCACAGCAGTGATTACAGACACGAACACACGTGAGGAGCCACAGACACTGACCACCCAAGGAAACGTTGCAGAGAGCTAATGGCGCCCACAGCACAGGTCAGGTGAAAGCCAGGAGTTCAAGAGAGTAAGGAGGGACTGCCCACGGTCTACAATCCACACAACCACGGTGCTCGTCATAGTTCCAACTGTCATCCTTCTAACTTGAGCAATAATCTAAGCAAAACCAGGGCCCCTTAGCACCCTGCAGGTGGCACGTCTGAACGGGCTAGCTTTTCAGGGGGGTTGCGGGGGGGGGGGGGGCGGGGACTACAATTGTCGAACAGAAGCTTCACAGTGGGAAAAACCAAAAGAGTGCCTTAAAAGAGAATGGAGACAAAAGGAAGAAAACAAGATGGCAGTTAAGAATGTCCCCAAAGATGACTGCAGGGCTGAGGTGATGCATACCACCGACACTGGTGCGTGTGCCAGTGGAACTCCTTCAACAGGGGACAAACCCAGTATCTCATTCTTGCACAACTCCTTCCACGTCCAGAGGCCTCTGACTGAACCTGCTTCAGTGTCTCTGCTGTCCCCGTCTTCCCTGCCTCCATTACTTCAGGACCTCAATCTCAGACAACTGAGTCTTGCCTTCTCAGCCATCAATAATGCTAGAGCTCAATAATTTTAATGTGGACATATGCAAACTAAATGAAGGTCTTACAGAGGTTGTGACATGAGCTTTTCTGCAGTCCGTACTTCGTGATTTTCTTACTGTTGGAGACAGAGAAGGGATGGAGACATGCTTTCAACATGTCTCTCATTTCTCAAGCTGATCTGCTCTTTCCAAAAGTCCAGCACTCAGATGAGTCTCCAATAACTTTAACATCTGACACTTCATCTTCAAGATCCTACATGTCACAAAGAATAAACTCCAACTCAGACTAACACAGCCCCTATCCATCCTTGGATCAGTACTTCTGCTTCATTACAGCCAAAGGACGGCTCTCTAGTGGTTATGCGGGAGTGGGGTAAAAACTGCCAACACAGCAGCCTGTAACTGCTGGTCTGTAGCAAGGCCATGCGCCCGTCTCCCTCTAAGTCTTCCGTACTCAGAGAAACCCGTCACCCAGGGGAAATCAGAGGTCTAGTACGGATGCACTAAATGCCACAGGCGTACCACAGAACGAATGCACCTGCCCAGTCTGCAGGTTCATTAACACCTGCCTAGAACACACTCCAGTGAAAGTCTGATAAAACGTGTTCAAAGAGGGCTCACAATGCACAGAAACAGACTTTCAGGTTGCGGGAAGAAGCACAGAGCACAGGCAGTGTTCACAAAAGAAATATGTGTACTAAATTTGAAAAATTAACAGCTTTAATCTGAGTGCGTGAAATTCAAGGAGCATTGGAACAAATAATAGTATTTTTTAAAAGGGTCCAGAAAGGCCTTTACCCCAGGATACTTCAGTGTGTGTGTGTGTGTGTGTGTGTGTGTGTGGCACGCACACCACTCCTTGGACTTGACCTGAGGCCCTGGACACTACTTCTAAGCTTCTTTTTGCTTAAGGCTAGGGATCTACCACTTGGTCCACACCTCCACTTTAGGCTTACTTTGGTGGTGAACAGGCGATATGCTTCTCTCTCACAGACATCCCTGCCCTGGCTGGCTTTGAACCTTGATCTCAGCCTCCTGAGTAGCTAGGATGACAGGTGTGAGTCCCCGACACCCGCAATGACTTCATCTCTTCTTAAGGCTCCCACTTCTTTCACACAGCGCCATTACTTTGGCACTTTTCTGTAACTTTTTCACTTGCATGTACAGTAGCTTAAAATTGTAGTGATTGAACACACCCACATGTTTGCATTTGAATCCCAAGAATGAACTGGACAGTACTGCTGGACATGTTTCCTGACAGTGCACTGATTGTTCAGAGGTAGGAAACGTAGAGAGGAACATGGCTGTGGTAGATGCGAAAGAAACAGAGTAAGATGTGCATTGTATCTGTTTTACTGAAAATGTTAGGCAAACAAAAAATATGTCAAATAAAAACTCAGTAGGAAAATCATCATCAGAAGATTTGATCTACTGAAGACAATATCAAGCCTAGAGAGAAATAGATGTGCATGAACATAACGTAGGAATGAGAAGTCAAACTAGAAGATTATAAACATAAAATACAAGGTTTCTGAGACACCAATAATACAAAATTATGTTTTTTAAGCACAGAAGATAATTTTAGTTATTTACCCGGTGAACTGAAAACTTGGTAGCCTTATATTTTAACAAAGACTAAAAAAGAAAAGTCTCCAACTAGTCTTGTATAAAATTAATAAATCATATTTGTTAAGAGACTTGTATATTATAAAGCAAACCCAGATCCAAATTATCATTCTCAGAATAAAAGAACAGAATCCTTCTCAGACTAAATAACAAAAAGTCACATGAACATGTAAATTGATACAGAAATAGCCGTGGAAAATTTTCATCATCTTCCCATAGTAAAAGCTCTGAAGAAAGTAGGAACAGAAGTTACATTCCTAAAGCTCATAAAGACTATATAGGACAAACCTATACCAAACATCATAGCAAACTGGGAAAAGCTGAAATAATTTTTCCTAAAGTCAGGAAGCAGACAAGGATTTCTTCTGTCACCACTTGTATGCAGTATGGTATTAGAATTCCTAGCCCAAGCAATTAGACAAGAGAAAAACATAAAAAGGATTCAAACAGAAACTGAGGCCTGTACTAACATCAACTCAAATGGATCCAAGACGCCAAAGAGAAACCTGAAGTTTAATCGTGTCGTAGGAAATCCCTGGACATTAAAGGCGCAGGTAAATATCTTCTGAATAGACGGACAGTTGTCCAGAGGGCAGAATCAAGAATGGACAAAGGAGACTAAAGTTTCTTCACTGTGAAAGAAACAATGGCCAGACCCAAGAGACAACACATGGAACCGGAGAAAATCTGCACCAGCTGTGCAACAGGTAAAACAGTAATACCCAGAACATACAAAGAACTTTATAAAACCATTGAGGGGTGCCAGTGTCTGTAGGCTTAGCTACTCAGAAGATCTGAGGACCGAGGTCCAAAGCCACCCTGGCCAAAAAGTCTGTGAGACTCGCGTCTTCGGTTAACCTCCCCAAAGGCAGGAGTGGAGCCAGTCAGCTTCCTGTTGCTGTAACTCAGGGCTGACACCGTGGGCTTGGAGAGGAGAGCTCGATTCTGGCTCCTTTGCCAGGGCTGCGGCAGCACGGTGACCACGGCCAGGAGCGGGAAAGGAAAGCTTCTCCTTTCATCTGCTGGGAGGACAACAGGAGGAAGGGGCTGGTGTCCCAGGATCCCCACCAAACCGCGTGCCAGGGACCTGACGCCCACGAGGGGCCATCGGCATCCACAGTGTCCCAGCGAGGGGAGCGCGTGGCACCTTGGGGCGGAGCCAGACCTCATCTGCAGCAGTGGGCCACGCAGCAGTGGGCCACGCAGGCATGGCCCGGCCAGGGCACTGCGCACGTCTCCCCCGCGACCCACTCAGAGATCTGGAAACACAGGCTCCACAGCAGGGATGTGTGTCAACCGCCTTTATTTCTGAGCTGCACAGATATGACAATGTAAATAACATAATGGGAGCCCTAATTCTACGTTGTAACTGGAGTCACACAGCACATGGTGCTTTTCACAGTCTATTATCTAATTTTGACATGCCCAACTCCGAATAGCTACACATTTACTCTCTCCCCCACCTGGTTCTCACAAAGATAATTACACGTTTATCCGTACTGATTAACACCAATGGACTGACTGCGGCATACAGATGGCCACAAAGAATCAGGACATAAAACAAAATTGGGTCATCGTTCCACATAATTCTTGAGACGTGGATACTGTAGAACACGACGGACATCACCAAGAAGAAACTCATGAGCAGCAGGATGGTGCGGGTGGCCCTCTGCTGGGGGGCCTCGCGTGGAGAGGCGCCGGCGCGGGGGAGGTGCTGAGACCGCCGCCTGTGTCTGCACAGCAGGTGGACCATGTATCCACTGGACAGGAGCATGAGACCCGTGAGGAGGACTTCCCGCAAGGCCATCAACGTGGAAAACACCTGCCTCAGAGTGTGGGACACGGGCAACACGGAGCAGGATTTAGACACATAGACAAGACTGCTGGCGGTCAGATTGGGGGTGCTAATGACGGTCAAGAAGATGTGACTGTTCAATAACATGTACAAGACCCACAGCGCAAGAACAGAACACAGGTACTGAAGTGGGGATTTGTGTTTGAGCTTTGCCAAACAGGAGCTTCTGGGGCTGAGGGTGACGGCCTGAAGGACACTCAGCAGGCAGGTGACACAGACAGACAGGCCCCTGACCAACCTGTGTAGGTATATAAGTGATTTACATGTGATGTCATCCCAAAAACCCTCCCCATACATTAAAATGTCTGTACCTATGAACACCGCGGTTGTCAGCAGCACTAGGTGGCTGAGCGCCAAGAGACCAATGGGCAGGTCGGCCGGTTTAGGCCTGTGCTCAAGAAAAGCGATAAGGATGTGGAAGAGAAGGAGGATGGCGTTGGCCAAGATTCCAGTGGCATATTCAAAGAAAATGGTGCTTCTGATAGCAGTATTCTGGTATAGTTCTTTTCTACTCATCATATCTGATAATGACGTATATATTCAATGTCTGTGGAGAAAAAAAATACTTCATTATGGTAAATCTTACTACTTCATTAATCTAACACCACTGGATTTACCAAAATGGTAAAGAATATCCATGAAGCTCAAAACACACTTGCCACCATTTTTTCATATGTACATTCAAAAGGATGATAATAATAATGACGATTTCTAAAGGTGGACTATTTGGATAGACCCAAGTGACAGGGGGAGGGTAACGAATGAGGTGACAAGCGTCTAGTAAGACCAAAGCACATCATCTATATTTATAAAATTATCATAAGGAAACCCACTAGGGACAGGTAAAAGGCAGTCAGTAGAGGAAGGGGATTAAGACAGAGTAATTCGGAAGCAGAATTAATTCAAGTGTGTTATATGTGTGCACAGAATAACCCAATGAAAACCCTTTGAACAGTTTATGCTACTCTACAGTGTGTGTCAACCTTCACACGCCCCCTTTTCTTTCTTATCCAATTTATCTCACACTTTGCAGACACCACAGCCATTTTTCCCACATGCCAGCACGCCTAAATCAGGACAGATTTACAAACTCAACTGATGATACGGCCCCATGCATGGTTTCTTGCCATTGTGATTTGCTGTATTTAATGGAACGTATTTCCTTGGAATACTTCCTCTGAGTTGTTCTGGGGGTAAGAGCGTTATCTTATTTTGCTTCCACCTTCAGTTTCTATTTCTCATTTTTGGTGCTGCGCAAGAACCTGCCATCATAAGCAAGCTGTGTGATCACTGTCACTACCACACCCTATCCCCCCTCTGCATACGTGTGCATATGTGCATCCACGCAGCAAACACTAAAAGCACTGGTGGACTGAACGGTCAGGATTGCAGGAAAGCAACCAGGAGACCTTTGCAGTAAAAACGTTCTACACACTGGGTTATGTACTGCTTCCTTGTGGGTTCAGCATATTCCATGTCAGACCCAACACCCTTCGCATATGAACGGAGCACAGGCATCATGTATCTGTCACGGGCTACAAACACGACCCTGGGCTATACCACTGAGCTCCACTCTTCTTATATAGCAACAACGGGAGTCATACTGTAGAACTGGGTGCTGGTTGTTGAAGCCTCTCCTTCTATCAACCTGAGAGACCAGGAATGAAGATCACAGTTCACACCTAGCCTGGGCATGAAGTTCATGAGAATCGTCTCACATATGAGATGGAGTGGGCACACATGCCTGCTGCTACCTGGGGACAGAAACCCTAACAGAGGGTATGCATGCAGGAAGACCGCAGCTCTGGGAGAGAAATCTCTAAAATGACCACCAACACACAGGATGGAGACATTAAGAGCACCAACCACAGAGAGCTCTGACTTCAAAACTCAGTTCTGACCACACAAAAGAATAGGACTGGGAGAGACGAGGCATACATACCAAATAAGGAAGTGTGTCTGGCATGAAAAGATCTCTACTGAACAACTGGCTAGCATTGTATCATTGTGTAATTCCTCATACATGGGACTTGAATTCATGTCATTCTCTCAATAATCACTAGTTTCTTTCCATCCTAGGACAGGAAACATCAGCAAAAAGGTAAAATAGTTTAGCAATCCTCATTCATAGAACCGAGATAGATTTCCAAGTCTTTTGTCTGAATTGTTCCAAGATAACTACACATTCCACGTGTGTTTACTTTTAGGTCAAAATCAATATTCTAACTGACTAGGGCCTACATTCAAATGTTCATCACAACTCATGTCAAAGGGTTTTCTATCAAGCCAGTAGCCGGCATGGCCAATGGAACCCCAATTAACACAGATTCTGTGCTACTGAACCTTTAGTTAGGTAGAGACATGCATCCTACCAGCCCTGAAGTTCTCCACAGGAGTTCAAGTCTCCTCTCTGCCTCAAGGGAGCTGTGATGTCCCTCCAGACTCAAGAGGCCCAAGGATAAAGCTAGCATGAGACAGCTTTGTGATGACACAATGACGGACCCCTCCTTAGCACAGCCTACATGGTTGAGGCAAGCTTTAGACACAACGGTTTTCAAAGTTTCCAGTGACACACTGAAACTACTGAAATTTAAAAATCAAAAGTAGAATGTGGAATCATTCCATGGTTTTTCAAACTCTTCAGATAGAAAACAAAAGAAATATGCAGAAAATGAAATCTTTATGAATATGGAATTCTTACCTGATTCAGAGCTGAAGGGCCTTCATGTGGAAACACTGAAAAGGTGGTTTTTCTAAAATAAAACCTCCATGGTAGCACTAAAAGAGCATTTTCCAAAGTAGTAAACTATATTCTCTAGTCATACACTCAATGTATATTAGTTAAGTCCCATGAAATCAGAAAAAAAAAAAAACCCTCACAAAAATAGTACTCAAAGATCCACCTGTATCCATGCTTTTGGAATATCACCAGCACACAGCAACTAAGAAACCTGTGTATATAACGGTGTTCACATCATTCGTGCATTAATTAATTTCAAACCAGGTAAATATACACTGGAATGGCTTTAAAAAGAATTATCAAAGGTAAACAGAAGCATTTAACAAAGGGAACGCTAAAAACTATTCTAAATGAAACACTAGAATCTTACAAATAGCTAACACTGTAAAACTCTTAAAAAGCACAAAAGGTGTTCTGAGAACTAAGACTTAGTGACTTATTCTGTCCCAAGGCAAGCCAAAAGAAAGGCCCTTGGGATTGAGCACCGTGGTGTCATACCTGGAATCTGGGCTGCCTGAAATGCAGAGGAGGGTGGTGACAGTCAGCATATGCAGATAGTTATCTATACCCCAAGGCGGGAAGTGAAGGTGGCAAGAGTCTATCAGAGATGTAGGGCTATAGGTGAAAAAGTGAATGAAACCCTGGGACCAAACTCCAGTAACTCCAGTGTAAGCCAGTGTGAAAAAGGAAAGGAGGAAGGGTTAAAGGAGAAAGGGACGGGAGGGATGGGAGGGAGGGAGGGAGGGAGGGAGGGAGGGAGGGAGGGTGGGAGACGGGTAAATGCATGGAAACAGAAGAAAAGAAAGCAAGTGGCTGTCCTGGGTGCTCACACACCTTTGCAGATGAGGAGACAAAGTCCCCTGTGGCCCCCCGGGAGGAGGAGGGCTTCACAGTGACCGTGTGGGAAACGGGGCTGGAAACGCCAAGCGCCCCCGCTCAGAACTCCCATTTCATACACAGGAAGAAACAAGCACAATGTGTACTAGCCCCTGTGGAGAAGGGGAGGCGGCTGGAGAGGAGGCGGTGGTCAGGATTTCCTTCGTACCTGGAGGAAGAGGCAATGCTTTCAGACGTGGTGCCCCCCGTGAGCTCCAGGCTGGGGACTGGGAGGATGGGGTGCTTCCACGGGCTGGGGCGTCTGTGCGGGACAGACTCCAGAGTGGAGAGGGAGGAAAACACGTCTGCTTTTCATCTGCAACATGAACATAACTATGCTTATCTGCTGGGTAAATAAAGAACATTTTAGAATTCAAGAAAGTGGTAGAACTTGTGTCCACCGGTGAGAATTACATGTCTATCCAAACACACCACAAAGAACACACTTTCCTGTCACTACCCAAGCTCAGCCTCACCACCAACATTGCTACTGAAACGTCTACAAACTAAGGCGACACTGCCGGCCCCCCACAGCTGACCCCCGCTCTATTCCAGCTGGAAACTAGGAGAGCACCTGGGAGAGAGGGCTCCACCCCACCAGACGTCAGCCCTGTGTCCAGAGAGGCCACGAAGGAAGCCCAGCAGGGTAAGGAGCAATAACCAGAGAAATAGCCCGGAAAATGAACAGCAGCTGGCTCTGAAAACCAGGATGCGATTGTGCCCTGAGTCTGTGAGCTGACAGAACGGTACAGAAGAGCTCAGGTGCACACCCATAAACCATCTCTAGTGACATCCGTGGCATTAGCATGTGACAAGCTCCTGGAGACGTCTGTGGAAGAGATCTTCATAGGGAGGTCGGGCCACCCAGAGGGGTGTCACCTCCTGCAGGAGACTGTCATCCTGGGAAACCTGGACAGATCTGCAGACAGTCTGCTTCCTGAGCAGCCCAGGGCTGAACCAGGGGCCAAGTGCATTCTTCCTGATCCGCTTTGGCTTTCCCTTCTAATCAAACTCACAAGCAAAGTGTGCCACGTGCCTCTGTTCATACAGGTAAGTTTATGAAAACAGAGTCTGAGAAAACTAAAGGGCAAGATGAGAGAGGGAAATTTCACGACAATCGATGGAACAGCTGCAGGCACAGCGGGCTAGCCTCCTTGAGCTACACGGTTCGGAACAAAGAACCCCATTCCTTCTGAATCACTCCTTCAAAATCACTTCTTATTTGAAAACATTACAATTCACATGTAACTCGCTTTTCTACTTAACTTTGTCAAATAATGAGAAATAAAACATTATTTACTGAATCAACATGTATGTAAATAAGTAATGCTTATTTTTCAGAACTCCTGCCTAACAAAGTATAACTTGAACATTCTGTGTCCCTCAACTAAAGCCATATATCAGAAAATAAATAGGAATTACTTCTTACCAACTAGATTTAGAAATTACCAAATTTAAGGACGGAATGTCCTCAGAAGAAATGTTCCACCTCATTCTGGAGGAAGCATCCTGAGCCCTGAGGGCTTTCAGAGGTGGAGGCTGAGTCTCAGCCACCGACGCCCAGCACGCCGGGCACGGCAGCCCCCTGCCCACTCATCCCCCCCCCAGACAGAGCGGCACCTACCTGATGCACCGAGGGGACTTGGGGCGCCCGAGCGCAGCCGCACGGCTTTAAGGACGTGATCTTGTTGGCTCATCTCTTGCAGCCTCTAAGTTTAGTTTTCTGCCAGTGGGTGACAAGATGTCGCTGGGGAGCCCAGGCCCTTGGCGTCCCCAGAGGGACATTTCAGCGGATAATGGCAATCCGGGAAGCGGTGCTCAGAACTTTCCTCTACGATCCCTTGCCACATCGGGTGGGGGAGCAGAAGGGGCACACCAAGCGAAACCCCAAGTGCTCCTGTGGATCACAAGGTCAATTAGTCTGAAGTTGTTCTTGCTCTGTGATTTCTCCCTCTGGGGCGAGTGACGCCTCGCACCTCAAGTTGATTCCCAAGGCTCTGGGCGTCTTCCCCCTGTGATCCACCATCGGTGCCCTCTTCTTAGGCTCATCTGCACTTCGGGCTTGGGGAGCCCTGGTCATTGTCCTTCAAGATTTCAGGACTCGGTGGTAGGCTTAAAGCTCTGCCACAGGTTACATAAGACACTAAAATATCTCTTGTGGAGGATTTCCAGGAATTCCTAGAGTGCCCGAAGCCCTGCGCATGCGGGACCCCAGACTCCTGCTGAGCTGGACTCACACCTCTGTGAAGAGCTGGGAGCTCTGAGCAAATACATTAGCAGATCCAACAACTCAAGTGTCCGTATTCTATTAAACTTGGCAAGAAGGGAACCAGAAACAGGTACAAGCTTCTGTCTACCCACAGAAAGAAGCTCAGGACGATGCATTAGTACACACACCAGCTAGGCTAAACACAGACCTAAGAGACTACTGGCAGAATGAGGAATTCCATAATTGCAACAATTGTGAGCATTTGGGAGGCACAGCCCAGATCCTTCCCTGCCACTCTTCAGCACGTGGCACAGTGCACACTGCTGATTCGACTGAGCAGCCAGGGGAAAGCTGTGGAGGTGGTAACCATGCAGGCCACACAAGAAGGCCCCCCCATGGTGTGTGTGTGCGGGGGGAAGCCTGGCCTCCTCGCACCCCAACTTCGATGTCTTCTTCTCAAGCTGCTATCAGAATCCAAGTTAAGTGCCACAAGAATACGTAGTGTTAACAAAATGCTGGGAATGAATCACAAGGTGCTTTCCTTAAAAGAAACGTCAGCAAAAGTCAGCAGGAGGTCTCAGAGCATAGCTGGCTTGTTTAGTGGCAGCACCTTGTTCAGCATGTGCAAGACCTTGGCTAAAATAGACTCTATTGATGCAATGCAATTTACACCATGATACCAACGATTTCATTCCCAACTAGAAAAACATGCCTATACAAGCACAGAGGACACAGAGTAGCCAAAGTAATCTGGTCACCCACAAGCAGGAATAGCATCACAAAACAGCAGCAGCAACAGAACGGCAAATGCTGCCAAAGCTGCAGAGAACGGGAGGTATGTGTTGTTGGTGGAGATGTCAATGAACAAGCACTATGGAACACAGGTTAAGCAAAGCCCCCACTGAAATAAACGACACAATAACACAAATGGACGTGACACATACCTATAAAGTATTTCAGCCAACGATGACCCAATTCACATTATTCTCAGCAGCCCATAAAACATTAAACAAGATTGATTATATCATTGGGAACACAAAGAACCTAAGCAAATACAAGAGGACTGAGACATCTCCTCAATCAAATTAGTTCTCACCAGCAAGACATACTGCAGAAAGAAATCACTCAAAGACATGGAGCCGGAACTAGACTCTAATGAATGACACCTGGGTCACAGAAGAAGAAATTAAGGAATAAATTAGAAAGCTCTCACAATTCAATGACAATGAGCACACATCACAACAGAACCTTTGGGATACAGCAACAGCTGTGCTGAGAAGAAAGCTTATAACTCTAAGCACACATAAATAGAAAACGGAAAAATAACATGATACAATTCAAACTTTTGGGAACAAAACAAGAATGAGTCAAACCTAAAATTACTAGACACAGAGAAAGCAAGGATTAGGGCAGAAATCAATGAAATTGAAACTTAAAAAAAACTATACATAAAATCAATGAAACCAAAAGCTGTTTTTAAAAATTTGACAGATCACTGGTGAGCTTAACAAAGAAGAGATGATATTCAAATCAATAAAATCAGAGATGCCACAGATAACACTATATCAAACATCCAAGAAATCCAAATGATTATAAAGTACTATTTTAATAAACCTCTACTCACAGAAGAAAGAAAACCTAGCAGAAATGAATGAATTTTTAGAAACAAAGATGGACACAGGGTTGGGGTGAAAGGACGGAAAAAGACCTTTCAAACACACAGACCCAGGGCTGGGAATATGGCCTAGTGGCAAGAGTGCTAGCCTCGTATACATGAAGCCCTGGGTTCGATCCCCCAGCACCACATATATGGAAAACGGCCAGAAGTGCTAGCCTTGAGCAAAAAGAAGTCAGGGACAGTGTTGCTCAGGCCCTGAGTTCAAGGCCCAGGACTGGCAAAAAAAAAAAAAAAAACACAGACCCTAAAACCAGCCAGGAGTAGCCATACTTACAGACTTCAGGCTAAATAAAGCCAATCAGAGGAGACAAAGATCACTTCATATTAATAAAGGAAATGATCTGGGAAGAAGAAACTAAAATCGTTAACATAGGCACCAAACAGTAGCACATTCAGGTTCATTAAACAGTTTGGGGATAACAATTACCGCAGAGTAAGAGCAGGAGACTTCAACACCCAACTCTCACCAACACAGGTCATCCAAGAAAACCAGACCCGAAGTGAGAATCAAGCCCTCAGCCCAGGACGCGCAGACCACGTGGAGTGAGCAGCACCCCCAGTCTTCCCCTCCACGGTGGCACCAGACACATCAGTGAAGCAGCCCATGGAATCTTCTCCAAGACAGAGCTTATCACGAAACACACGGAGACCCTGTGCACACACAGGGAAACTGAGGCACTCTTCATGCTGCATTAGCCCACAAGGGAACGGAACTGGCGTTCGACGGCCACTTACAACACATGATCAGATAACGCGTGGGTCCCTCAAGAAGCAAAGTGAAACATCAAGCGCTTCCTGGGGATCTGTAAACGAGAAGATGGATGCGCACTCCAGACACCTCCCGGCTGCGGCCAAGGCGGCGCCGAGAGGACAATTCGCAGCCACTCGCAGGGCCTCAGGGCAAACCAAACTCACCACCAGGAGAAACCGTAACGAGTTAGGAGACGACGCCCGAGGACTCGCAGCCTGCCGGGCAGGCCGGGCCGCGGGAGAGGCGACGAGACGCGAGGTTGGCGGGGAGGGCGCCAGAGCGGGCCGCCCCCGGGAACGCGTCTCCACGGGCGGGGTGGGGCTGGGAGGGGCCGGGGCCGGCCGCGTCCTGACAGCGGGCAGCGCGGCGTGGGGCCCGCGTGGGGGCGGCCGCGCGTGCCCGTGCGCGTGCCTGTGCGCGGCGCGACCCCGCGGCCTCCAGCGCGCCGGCGCCCGCCTCCCGGGGCCGCGGAGACGGGGCGCCCGCCGGGCACAGGGCGAGCCAGCGCGCGCGCGCGTCGGCCGCGGATTTCCGAGCGTTTCCCTGACAAAGGCGGCCCCTGGCCTGGTGGGGCCTCCGCCTCCCATAATGCTCCTCGTCCCCCCGGGGAGCCGGGCGCCGCCGGCCACGCCCCCCGATCCCAGCGGCCCCCGCGCCACGCACCACGCCGGCCAGCCAAGCGCACGCGCACCGGCAAAGCGCACGCGCACGGACACAGGCCGCTTCGGGGTGGTGGGGGCGGGGACTCCAGGACGGGGCAGGGGGCCCGGCCACGCCGGACAGGCCTGCGGGGCGGGGGGTGGGGGGGCACTGCGGGCCGCCCGCCGAGGGGGCTCAGGGCGTCGCCCTCGGCTCCGGCCCCGCGTGGCGTCCGGGCAGAGCGCATCCGCCACCCTGGCGCTTTGGTCCTGGGCTGCCCTCGGCGCCCGGGCTCGAGGCCGGCGCTCCGCCGCCCGGGCCGCGGCTCCGGTTTAGGCGCGTGCGCCCGTGTGCGCGTGCGCGTGCGGTTACCTGGAGATCCGGATCTTCAGGCCTTGGCTTCCGGGGCCGCTCATAGACCACAGAGGCGGCGGCCCTGGGGTGAGCCGCGAACCCCCTCCCCACCCCCTCCCCGCCCCGCAGTGTGTTCCTCACACGACCACACCCGTGTGCACACCTAAGGTGGCGGTCATGGCGGAGTCCTGTGTGCGAGGCCCACACGAGGCGAGGCGGCCGACCCCATCCCACGCCCGAGCCGCTCCCGCGTGGGCGGGGCACGTGGGAGGGGCTAAGGATGGGGCGGGGAGTGGCTAAGGATGGGGCGGGGGTGGGAGGGGCTAAGGACGGGGAGGGGAGTGGGAGGGGCTAAGGATGGGGCGGGGGGAGCGGGAGTGGCCAAGGACGTGCGAGGGGCTAAGGATGGTGGTGGGAGGGGCTAAGGACGGGGCGGGGGAGTAGGAGGCGCTAGGGACGGGGCGGGGGAGCGGGAGGGGCCAGGGGCGGGGGAGCAGGAGGGGCTGAGGACGGGGCGGGGGAGCGGGAGGGGCTGAGGATGGGGCGGGGGAGCGGGAGGGGCTGAGGATGGGGCGGGGGAGCGGGAGGGGCTGAGGACGGGGCAGGGGAGCGGGAGGGGCTGAGGATGGGGCAGGGGAGCGGGAGGGGCTGAGGATGGGGCCACACCTTCCCCAGAGCAGTTTGTGCGGTGTGTCCGGGAATCCAGGGAAAGGACCCTTTGGCCCTCCACGTCGCTCGACGTCCCCATCCCACAGCGGCCGTGCTTCTCCCAGGGGCCCCGGCCGCATCGCACGCGCCCAGCCGCGTCCCCCCCCACCCCGCCCCACCAGCGGGGCCTCGGCGGGGTGGGGGGGTAGCAGGCCGGTGCTTGCGAGTCTCAACTTTCCTTTTCAGCGTGTGCCCAGGAGCTCTGACCGCGGAGGCCCGCGTTGGGCGGAGTGGGCGTGTGCCGCAGGCGTCCCCAGGAGGCCCGGAGGGGCCCCCCCTCTCCAGGGCCCTGCTGAGCCTGACCCCCGGCAGACGGGCTCACAGTGCAGCATTGAACACGTTTTAATATTGCCCTTGGGGTCAAGATGAAAGGAGGCTCCGTGCCCGTGGGGCCCTGGCATCCAGGCTTCTGAGTCGGGCAAGTCTGAGTCAGGGCTCTGCCGGCAGGTGAAGTGCACCCCGAAGGCTGTGTTTTCACGGGTGACTGAAACCCACGCAGAGCACCCAGCGCCTCGCAGCTGGGAAGGCGTCTCCCCGATGCCAGGCCCAGAAGCCAGAGAGCTGCTGTCACCAGTTCCTCCACCGCGAGAGTGTCCATGGACTCGCAAAGTGAGGGCGCACGGACACCCTTGGGGATAAAAGACACCCTGGCTATCCATCCGTCCTAGGTTCTTGAAGAGGTGCAGGTCTGACGTGCAAGTGTCGGCCGTGGCTCGCCCGTGCGGGTTCGGGGCCAGGGCGTCAAGGGCGCAGTCCGCCTGCTGCCTGCAGTCAGCCGAGGGCCTGCTGCCGCTGTCCCGTCCTTCTCGCTGTGCCTTCTCTCGGAGCACCTCGCCGGGCTCCGCGTCGACAGGTGTCGAGGGCACAGGGCGCCTGGTCTTCCAGAGGGCCGAGAAGGGACGGGGGGCTGGCGGCAGCAGGGCTAACCTCAGCAGCCCTTCTGCGTGATGTCCAGCCCCGAGGACTTTGTGATTTCCAGGGTGGTGAACACCTGCTCAAAGGAGGAACGCGCAGTGAGCCCGCAGGCCGAGGCCGAGCGGCCGCGCTGAGAGCCACGCGTGCTCCCCTCACCCACACATCTGACAGCAGGCTCACGGCAGGCTGGCACGCCGCCCCCCCCCCCCCGCTTACCTCCCCGCACGTGGGGTGGATCCCGATGGTGTCACTGAGCTGCTGTTTCGTGAGCCCACACTTCATGGCAACCGCAAAGCCCTGGGTGATCTCGCCGGCATTCGGCCCAAGAACGTGAAGTCCTATGACGCGGTCCTTTGACACAGGAGAGAACGGGGGATCCGGAGGCCCGGGGTCGGGAGGGGAACCTCCTGACCTCAGGGTCACAGTGCCCCCGAGAGCGGCTCTCGCAGCTCCCCGCTGAGCTGAGCAGAGAACGTTCCACGGAAGCAGACGCTTAGACCCTAAGTGAGCCTGGATGTGCGCACCCGGGGCTAATGTGCACTCAGCTTCACTAGAACGCGCCGTTTACCCACTGTGCGGAGGAGTCATCGTCTAGCGCGAATCTCCGAGCTATGCCGAGGTCATGCTGACCACCAGACAGATGTGAATGGGGGCCCAGCAGTGCACTCCTTCCAAGGCCCTGGCGGGGCTGGAACTGCAGCTGGCCACGCAGAGACCGGGGACCCGCGCCCGGCTCCCGACCCGGAGACCGGGGACCCGCGCGCGGGTCTGTGTGCAGGGGTGCTGGCGCGTGTGGGGCACAGACCCCGTGACAGGACACGAGCGGAGTGCTTGTCCGGGGTCACAGCGTGCTGCTGGCTGGCAACTTGCCTGTGCTTTCTCCTCAGACTCTAGCCTTGCTCGTCGCCAGCACTGGCCACCGTGCGGGGAGGACAAAGGGCCGGGCTGGGGGACACCGAGTCCTAGGAAGACTCTGGACAAAGCCCCAGTGTGCAGAGGGCCGCCGGCGGCAGCCGTCTGGGCGGGCGCTCAGCAGGGAGCCCAGGAGCAGGGGCTGGGAGGCGCTGACGGAGCTGCAGCACGCAGCCCCACGCCGTGAGAGGGAGCGGGGAAGAGTGGGGCGTCTCGCCGACCGCGCAAACGAAGGCAGGGCCGACGTGAGCAAGCTCCCATGGGGCTGCCACAGAGCCCGGGCCGCACAGCCCACGCTGCGGCCCCGGGGTGACGCGCAGGAAATGGGGGTTTGGGCTCGGGGTGTGAGGGCTGGGCGCCTGCTTAGCAAGGCCAAGGCGTGGGGCTCAGTCTCCGACCCCAGCAACCCTTTCCTGAGGACCGGAAGATGGACGGGAGGAGGTCCTGGCTCCCCGCGCCCACGGGCAGGTGCGAGGCTCACGAGGACAGGGCCAGGAGATGGACTGGGCGTCCGGGGGTCATCAGGGCGGCTCCTCCCCAACGGCCGCATTGTCCTCGCGGGGAAGCAGCCCTGTCCATGCCCTGCCCCCCATGCCCCCCGCAGGGGGCAGAGATGTGGTGGACAGCAAACCCTGCCCTCCCCCAAGGGGCAGAGATGAGGATGAACAGCCAGCCCCCCCCAAGGGGCAGCGATGTGGGTGGACAGAAAACCCCGCCCTCCCCCAAGGGGCAGAGATGAGGATGAACAGCAAACCTCACCCCCAGAGGGCAGAGATGCGGTGGACAGCAAACCCCGCCCCCTCCAAGGGGCAGAGATGAGGATGAACAGCCAGCCCCACCCCCCCAAGGGGCAGAGATGAGGATGAACAGCCAGCCCCACCCCCCCCAAGGGGCAGCGATGTGGGTGGACAGAAAACCCCGCCCTCCCCCAAGGGGCAGCGATGTGGGTGGACAGAAAACCCCGCCCTCCCCAAGGGGCAGAGATGAGGATGAACAGCCAGCCCCGCCCTCCCAAGGGGCAGAGATGAGGATGAACAGCCAGCCCCACCCCCCCAAGGGGCAGAGATGAGGATGAACAGCCAGCCCCGCCCCCCCCCAAGGGGGCAGAGATGAGGATGAACAGCCAGCCCCGCCCCCCCCAAGGGGCAGAGATGAGGATGAACAGCCAGCCCCGCCCCCCCCAAGGGGCAGAGATGAGGATGAACAGCCAGCCCCGCCCCCCCCCAAGAGGCAGAGATGAGGATGAACAGCCAGCCCCCCCAAGGGGCAGCGATGTGGGTGGACAGAAAACCCCGCCCTCCCCCAAGGGGCAGCGATGTGGGTGGACAGAAAACCCCGCCCTCCCAAGGGGCAGAGATGAGGATGAACAGCCAGCCCCGCCCCCCCAAGGGGCAGAGATGAGGATGAACAGCCAGCCCCGCCCCCTCCCACGGGACAGAGGCGTGGTGCTGCCCACCCTGTCCAGCAGTGCCCACCTGTAACTCAACCCACCCCACCCCACCCCAGCTCTCAAGGGCCCAGCTGCCAGCTGGTCCCGGCTGAGCCAGTTCTGTCTGTCCTGAAGACGAGGGAACACAGAGCGGGAGAATGGGCTCACGGCCTGGCGGCGTTTTGTGCCTGCCAATGGTGTCTGTGCGTGCCCCCCATCTGCTTTCCCTCTCCAATAGATGATAAACTCCCTTCCCATGCTGGGGGGGTGGGGGGATCCAGGGCCCAGTGCGTGGTGGGGACCCTCCAGAGGGTGTCCCCAGTCCAGGTTACAAACACCTAAATAAAAGAGACACGCCAGGGCCTCCCTGATGCAGAGACCTTCCGCCTGGAATGCTGCGTGGGAAAAGCAGGTCATTCTCACGCCCCCCCTCCCGCCGCACGCCCGGGACCAGAGCACCCGCCGGGCTGGGGACTGACCAAAGGGCCGCCTCCACGGCCCCACACTGCCAGGCCTAAAGCACGGCAGGAGCAGGACAAGCTCCCGGAGCCCCAAGCAGTGTCCGCCTCTGCAAACGACCCTGGCAACTCGTCCCCTCTGCTCTCGAGGGCCAGCCCTCGGGGGAGCCCCCTCGGCACCAGCGGGGAGAGCGGAGCGGCAGGCCGGCACCTGCAGGCTACCTACGTGGTCACATTTGTTGCAGATTATCTTTGCGTAACAAGTGTTGTTGTCTCTGCCAGCTATGGTCCATTCCAGGGGCCAGAACAAAGTGTGGTACACCTAGAAGAAAGGGCGGCCATTACTTCTTTGGGTGCAGATGCATTTCAAAAGTTTGCAGACATCACTGGTTGTGTCTGGCACTGAACATTGCCGAGAACGAGGCCTGAGGTTCTCTGCCCAGATTCCTAAGGACCAATAACAGAGACAGGGCTTATTTGTATCAGCTGTGCTCCAACAGTCTCTCCTGAATTGTTACTTCAGTCTCAGATTCCTTCTCCTTTAATGTAAGGCTACCTTCTTCCCTGCGTGTGCCAGTACTGGGGACTGAACTCGGGGCCTTGCAATCTTTGCTGCTTCTAAATCTCCACTTGTATCTTCTCCTTCCCTCCCTTAGCTGGAGTGGTCTTTAATTATTTTGCACAAAAGATTAATTTTGAATTCTCCTGAAATAGAAATATGATTTTCTGCAATGTAGCCATTATAGCAACTTGCAAAATGACAAGACAGACGGAGGAGGGCTGGTTAAGAGGGAAGACCCCAAAAAGGACACGACCACATGCAATCTTACCTCCACATTCTCCTTTCTGTAAACTTCAACGGCTTTCTCCTCAGCGAGTCCGCAGCAGCCGTACTCCAGGGGGGTGAACACGGTGGTGGGCACGTTGGCATAATCACACTGGAAGACAGGCAAGCCACACTCTCCTGTTATGGGACAATGCTTCTGTAAAACTACGTCTTATAAACATTTATCGGCACACGCTCATGTTCTGCCTTGCTGTCCCCTGTGCTGTCTGACGCGTGACTGTGAACCGTCTGGTGCGCTGCGCCGCTGGACTCTGGCAGTCTTACCTATTACCAGCTCCCCATCTTGGACAGAAGAGCAGCTCAGCCATATTTGTGTAAAGTGGCTACCTGATGCTAAGCCAGCTGCGAATGCACTCCCTGGGAAAGTGACCACCCAAGCGCCACTTGTGCTGCGTTCCCCCAGGGCCGGGAGGGAGCACCTGAGGCTCCTGTCAGGGAAGGGGAGGACCCCTCGTTACCTTTTCCAGAGACGTCCCAAAGAGTCTCCGCGCCAGCAGCTTGCCGGCCTGAATGGCCACCGGCGTGAGCTGCGGCCTGTCCTCCAGCACGTCGCCGATGGCGTAGACGTAGGGCACGTTGGTCTGCTCCACATCGTTCACTGGTATCTTGCCATTCCTGGAAAGGAAACCGGTGGCTAACCGGGTACTGCTGGCTGGTGTCCTTCCAGACCAACAACCACACGAAGGAAAGACCTCCTCTTCCACAACTGGTGTGCCTCGAGCCGCTGATAATCGTGATGGACTGAGGATCGACCCCCAGGCTTCCCATCGCTCCAAAGACAGAGCTTCTGCGGTCCAGCACACGCGCTGCTGCGGACAAGCGTCGCCTCCAAACTCTTCCCACCCCCACGGGAACGGTGGGCGCGTCTCCCCTAGTCAGCCTCATCCACGTTCACCCCGACACTGCTGCACCGATCCCCACAGGCGTATTTCATAGGCCTTGCTACAGCTGTCAGACACACGCAGTCCTAAGGCTGCGGTGAGACTGAAGAGGCTGGAGTGCAGAGCTGACGCGGCGCTGGCCGCGGGATACTGATCGCCGCGTGGCGTGCGTGACCGAGGCGGCCGCGTGGCGAAGCTCTGCGTGCTCGGCTCCCACCCCACGGCCGCGCTCACGCACACACTTACTTCTCATTCACTTTGACACCAATCTTCTCCAAGCCTATTTTCTTTGTACACGAGTCACGACCAATTGCCAACAAAACCTACATTTAGAAAAAAAATAAAAGTAGGGAGACAGACGTGACGACACTCTAGCTGCTTCCACTTGTGCGCCAGCACGCTCGCCGCGCAGGTGAACACCCTGCAGAGAGACCCAAAGGCCTGTGCGCCCTCAAAACCCACGCACCCCAGGGCTAGGCCCAAGTGCGTGTGACTGTGACCGTATCTGTGTACCGGCATGTTCTGAGCACCGTGCGCACCAGCGTTCCCTACATGACAGCGTGTGCCCCACAGCTGGGAAACGCCACCTCCCCCGCCATCGGCTGAGAGGCCGTCTTGGAAACTTCTTTCTGCCTGAATAGCCTGTCACCAACATCTCCATCTCCCAAGCCGCTAGGACCACAAGCGCGAGCCTCCGCCCCCACGTGCGCAGTGCTCAGCGACCGGAGCGCGTGTATGTACAGCCTGAGTACAGCTGCTCTGGCTTGCTCGACTCCTGTGTGCTTGGAGCACCTTTTTCTATCTCTTCACTTTCAGTGTGTGTGTGTTTCTCTGCCAGTAGGGTGCATGTCCTGTAGGCAACAAGGAATTGGCTCTGTTCTGTCTGTGTGTGCGCATGCGTGCCAGTCCTGGAGCTTGAACCCAAGGCCTAGGTGTTCTTCCTGAGCTTTTTTGCTCAAAGCTCATGCTCTACCACTTGAACCACAGCTCTACTTCCAGCATTTGGTAGTTAATTGGAGATAGAGAGTTTTACAGACTTTCCTGTCTAGGTTGGCTTTGAACTACATTCCTCAGATCTTAGCCTCCTGGGTAACTAGGATTACAGGAGTGAGTCACCAGTGCCCAGCTTTTTTTTTTTTTAATCCAGTCCTCCAGTCTGTGCCTTTTATTTGGAGAACTGAGGTCAGTAACACTCAAGCATTATTATTAAAGCCTACTAATCCCTTCAGTGTTGTTTTTATAATGTCTGATTCATCTAGTCCTCAGTTTATTCTTCTACTGAGGTTTATTCGCCCCATAGTCTCATGGTTGTATTTCTCTTCTTTGGTGGTAGGCTTCCTTAAAATATATTGTCTTTCCACAGCATCCAAGGTATCTTGTACTTTTATATCTTATATAGTTATACTTCTCTTGTTTTCTTAGTGGTGTGGAAACACCATAATTCATCTATCTTTTCTTCACACCCCGTAGCCTGTCTTCTATTTATTCTAGTCTATTGGTAAGGATTTCAAGTGAACTTTACTTGACTTATTAAGCTTTTCATTCCAAATTTTAATTTTTCCCCAGAATTTCTCCTCTTTAACATCTTCTGTTATCTTATTTTGTTTCACTGTTCATTTATAATCTTTACAAATGCAAGACTAAGTAGCTTTTCAGTGCATTTAGGTGCTTACTTGTGTCCTCTTTGACTGAGATCATCCCGATCATGGTTCTTTTGAGTTCTTTGGGGCTTCATTCCCGCCAGTGTTAAGTGTCCGCTTTTGTGAGATTACTGACACTGGCTTTTTTCGTGTTTCTTGTGTTTCTGGATTGGAAGTTGTGCATTGGCTGGCATTGGCTGGAAGGTGTATCTGACTACATTCTTTCAGAACTGACTGCACGTTGTAGTGCGTGGAGGCGGTCCAGCTTCTCACCCTGGGATTGGGGTGGGGCTCAGCTGGCAGTCGCCCACTCGGAGAACGAGACTGGCTTGACGGGGCCATCTGATGACCGCGTGGGATTGTTCGTGAAGCCCCCGGTAAGAGCTGTGCTCCACACCTACCCCCTCTCACAAAGAGCGGGCCTGCTCACAGTGTGGTGGGCCTCCAGCTTCAATCGCTGCTCACTCTGAGTGTGTTCACTCGTTCACATACCGCTTATAAAGCAGAAGCTTACTGTGTTATACACGCCTTCGGTGGTCTCGGGTCCTTCCGTGGACTTCGCCACCACTTTCAGCTTCCCAGGTGAGCCTTTCTCCAACTGCTGGATCTAGTAAGGATGAATCGTGTAAATCCATTTAGAGTGACAGCAGACAAAAGGGTCCAAAGATGTTCATGTGTGAGCACACCTACCTGTGAGTGAGCCTACACGTGTGAGCACACCTGCTCGTGAGTCTACGCGTGTGAGCACACCTGCGTGTAAGGATCTACATGTGTGAGCACACCTGTGAGGGTCTACACGTGTGAGCACACCTGCGTGAGGATCTACACATGTGAGCAAATGTGTGTGAGGATCTACATGTGTGATCACACCTACCTGTGAGGGTCTACACGTGAGCACACCTGCGTGCGAGTGAAGAGCTACACCTGTGAGCACACCTACCTGTGAAAGAGGAGCTACATGTGTGAGCACACCACCTGAGAGTCTACACGTGTGAGCACACCACCTGTGAGGATCTACACATGAGCACACCTGCGTGTGAGGAGCTACACGTGTGAGCAAATGTGTGTGAGGATCTACATGTGTGATCACACCTACCTGTGAGGGTCTACACGTGAGCACACCTGCATGTGAGTGAGGATCTACATGTGAGCACACCTGCGTGTGAGGATCTACACGTGAGCACACCTGCGTGAGTGAGGGTCTACACGTGAGCACACCTGCGTGTGAGTGAGGGTCTACACGTGAGCACACCTGCGTGTGAGTGAGGATCTACACGTGAGCACACCTGCGTGTGAGGATCTACACGTGAGCACACCTGCGTGTGAGGGTCTACACGTGAGCACACCTGCGTGTGAGGATCTACACGTGAGCACACCTGCGTGTGAGTGAGGATCTACACGTGTGAGCACACCTGCGTGAGTGAGGATCTACACGTGAGCACACCTGCGTGTGAGTGAAGATCTACACGTGAGCACACCTGCGTGTGAGTGAGGGTCTACACGTGAGCACACCTGCGTGAGTGAGGATCTACACGTGAGCACACCTGCGTGTGAGTGAGGATCTACACGTGTGAGCACACCTGCGTGAGTGAGGATCTACACGTGAGCACACCTGCGTGTGAGTGAGGGTCTACACGTGAGCACACCTGCGTGTGAGTGAGGGTCTACACGTGAGCACACCTGCGTGTGAGTGAGGGTCTACACGTGAGCACACCTGCGTGTGAGTGAGGGTCTACACGTGAGCACACCTGCGTGAGGATCTACATGTGAGCACACCTGTGTGAGTGAGGATCTACACGTGAGCACACCTGCGTGTGAGTGAAGATCTACACATGAGCACACCTGTGTGAGTGAGGATCTACACGTGAGCACACCTGCGTGAGGATCTACATGTGAGCACACCTGCGTGTGAGTGAGGGTCTACACGTCAGCACACCTGCGTGAGGATCTACATGTGAGCACACCTGCGTGTGAGTGAGGGTCTACACGTGAGCACACCTACCTGTGAATTAAGAGCTACACACGTGAGCACACCACCTGTGAGTGAGGGTCTGCATGTACGTGAGTGTACTCACACGTGAACAAGGGTCTACCTGTCTGTGTCTTGAGGTCTCTGGACCAGGCAGAGATAAAGAAGAGAATCGGGGCGAGCTACCCTTTGGGGCCGAGGCGTTTGGATGGAGTGACAGGAGCTGACAGGAGGCCTCCCCGCTGCTTGCTTTTAGTAAGTTCCCCTGACCGAGGACTGAGATGGGACAGAACGATGACCAGGGGCCAGGCAGAAAGCATGAAGATGACAGGGTCCAGGTAGGAAATACAATTGTGCCTTGCGGTGCTATCTAGCAGACAGTTGTTATGAATACGAGTGTGGAATTCAGAAGAATTACTTGACTAGGAGCTATAAATCTGAGACATATTAGCAGTCAATAGTATTTGAAACTATTCATCTAAAGGTGATCATTTAGAGGAGAAAAAAGGGACCAGCACAGAACCTATGGGTACCAGTGCTTGCAAGCGGAGTGAATGTGGAAAGAGAGAAAAAGCCCTGAGGGCCACAGCGGCCACAGGGACCTTCATAATGGAAGGCTAATTTCCTCACCAGCTCTCGGGAGGCCCGGAATAGCATGAGGACAAAAGTGTAAGACCACTAGATTTCCCGAAAGGCAGCTTCAAGGGATGGTAGAGAGGCCAGCAGTTGAGAAGTGACTAAGTGTGAAAGGCAGGTAAGAAATAAGAAGTAGCATGTAGTCTGGGATGTGGCCTAGCGGTAGAGTGCTTGCCTAGCATGCCTGAAGCCCTGGGTTCGATTCCTCAGCACCACATGCACAGAAAAAGCCGGAAGGGGCGCTGTGGTTCAAGGGGCAGAGTGCTAGCCTTGAGCAAGAGAGGCTCAGGGACAGCGCTCAGGCCCTGAGTTCAAGGCCCAGGACTGGAAAAAATAAAATAAGTAGCACGTAGAGAAGTTTTTGCTAAAATAAAAAAGTCAGCCATGAGAAAGGCATGGAAGTCCTGTGTGCTTCAGGAGGAGACATGGTGCTGTGACTCAGGGGCCAGACGACTCTGCAGGTAGACACCCGGGAAGACAGAGTGAGGAGAGGAGCGTGGCCCGAGTGCTGGAGAAGAGAAGGGACGGCTTCTCAGGCAGCCAGAGGAAGAACGACACGAGGGAGCCTTTGTGGATCCCAGGTGGCACCTTACTTTTTGTTTGGCCAGTCCTGGGCCTTGGACTCGGGGCCAGCGCACTGTCCCTGGCTTCTTTGTGCTCTCAAGGCTAGCACTCTGCCACCTGAGCCAGAGCACCACCTCTGGCCTTCTTGTATATATACGTGGTGCTGAGGAATCGAACCCAGGGCTTCGTGTGTATGAGGTGAGCGCTCTACCACTAGGCCACATTCCCAGCCCCAGTGACATTACTTTTAGTGCTACTGAAGTGCAGACTAATTTCATTTGATGAATGATGAATTCATTTGATGAATGGTGAACTTTAAAAGACAACGGAAGGGATTCCAAATGTCATCCACACGTACCATGACAGGCACGAACTTTCTAAGGAACTTCACGCCGTGCTTTTCCATGTAGGCGCCCACTTTCTCTGCCATTTCTTGGTCAAAGCCACGAAGGAGGATCGAGCGCACCATGACCGTGACGTCCAAGCCGAAGCCAGCGAGGAAGCCGGCGCACTCCAGAGCAACGTAGGAGGCGCCCACCACCAAGGTCTTCCCGGGGCAGTAGGGGAGAGAAAAGAGATCGTCGCTGAAAGAGAAAAACGAGGGGGAGAATGCCTGGGCGATGGGACCAAACGTTCCTGGGTCCCGGCGTCCGTGCCTTCGGCGCGGCCCTACCAAGCTAGTGGGCTGTGGGAACTTTAGAACCAAATTCTCAAGCCCTTCCCAGCAACTACCCAGACATCCCATGGTTTTGTGCATAAATCTTCCCACTCTTACTATTTACCAAATCTTACTTCATCTTGGTTTGCGCCATTACTTAGCTTTTTGTGTGATCAATTCAACCTTTTGTGGACTAAGGAAGGAAATACATTGAAGACGTGGAAATGCAATGCTATTGATTGAAGTCAGAATGGGCTCCTTAACCTTACCTAGTAATACAGTATTCTCTATCTCCATGGATTCCTAAGTAGCGTGGCCTTTCACCTGTCGCGATGACAAATTTGGAGGCAGTATGATACGTTTCCTGTCCTTTTTTATTGGTTGCCTAGATAAAAGGAAAGTAAATTTCATTTACTCAGTGAACACATCAGACACAAGGTAGAAACACTTCACTCTACTCACACTTGACAGGGCTTCTCATTCAACAGAATAACAGGTGTGCAAAAACAGTGCGGCGTGGTAGCAGTGAAGCACACGGGAGCAGAGAGGGTTCGAAAGCGGCCAGCCGAGCTCGCCGTGGGCCGGGGCAGCACTGGACCGGGAGGACTGGGGCCTGGAAGCGCGAGCAGCACACGCGCAGGGAGCCGGGCCTGGGAGCACTGCCCGCCCGAGGAGGAGCTAGGCCTGCTCCGAGTCCCGAGGGAACCAGGAAGTGCGGGCTGTGGCTAGGGGAAGAGCCCGAGCTCTGGCCCGAGCGGCTGGGGAGAGGCTGCTCCTGCCGAGGACCCTCAGGAGAGGCCGGCGTGGTTGGGGGGTGACTGGCTAGGCGACCATCTACGCCAGGCACATTGCAGTGGGAGAAGTAAAACTTGCATTTCTACAGCGTTTCCTGTGAATAATGTGAGTCAAGTTGCTTGCACAAAACTTGAAAGGGGCACCCTAAGAAGACCCCCTCAGCGAGCTAACACACAACGTGCTTTGTGGCCGCTTTCGAACCCTCTCTGCTTCCACGTGCTTCACTGCTACCACGCCGCACTGTTTTTGCACACCTGTTATTCTGTTGAATGCAAAGCCCTGTCACGTATGAATAAAGGTTTCCTCGCAGAGTAATCAGAATTATATCCAGATTACCTCACATGCTTTCCCAAAGCAAAGCACAAAATAAACTAGAATCTGAGGGTAATAGCTGACTGTCTTTCATAACTCTATCTTACAAATTCTGTGTTCATCAAAATGATCTTGTTGTCCTTACACGCTGATCTCATAGTATATAAACATCAACATATTAATCCTAATACACTCACCCACGCATGATCTTATGAACAGTGCACTTTGGAGTTATACTTGAGATTTCATTACACAAAAGGATTCCCACTGGGTGCTGGGGGCTCACGCCTGCAATCTTAGCTACTCAGGAAACTGAGAGCCGAGGAGCATAGTTTGTAGCCAGCTGAGGCAGGAAAGCCCATGAGACTCTTATCTCCAAATAACTACCCAAAAGTCTGGAGTGGACCTGTGGCTCACGAGATAAGAGTACTAGCCTTGAGCTAAACAGTTAAAGGACCATGCTTAGGCCCTGAGTTCAAGCCCCAGGACTAAAAAAAAAAAGAGAAAGGATTCCACAGCTAAAATGCTAACTTTTTAGTCTTTTGAGCTACTCAAATATTAGCTCTTAAACACTGCGAGTTCTTTGAAAGGCAGCTTCGTCAGTTTAGTCCACAGCAGGGCATCAGCCGTGAGGTAAATGCACACAGGTGGGAAGCTGTGCCCGTGCTCTGAGCGTGTGCATACGTGTGCACACGCCGGCTACCGTCCTTGGGGTGCGATGCGGACACGACAGGGCTTCCGGTACCTTTACTTTGTGGGGCTCCACAAACTCCCCGTAGGAGTTGACGTAGGCCACGCCCTTCTCCCGCAGGGACAGCCGGTAGCCCCAGCTCAGAGAGCCGATGTGGCTCTGGATGGCTTGCGTCATCGTCTCCCAGTTGTGCTTCACTGAAACACAGTCACGAGGCACAGGGGTGAGGCGGCGCCTCCCCCGCAGCCCGGGCCGTCGCACACGCCCAGTCCCCCCACCGTGGGTGGCCACACCGCCGACCCTAACGTATAGTGGTAATTGCATAAACCCACACACGAGCTATGTTACCTAGGAGCGGACAGAGGAGGAGCTTAATTTAATGTTGTACCTGCTACCATTTATACCCATTTCCCTCTCACACGACAAGGCCCTTGCAAGCCCCAGAGCTCTGTGAGAGGAGAGCAGACCTCACTGGCCGCCATGCCGGCCACACAGGAAACGGGGCGGCCTTTAGCAGGGAGCACCTCCAGGATGCCACAGGCTCCACCAGGCCTCTTCCCGGGGCTTGCGGGAGTGCAGGGGCTCACACCAGCGAGCGCCAGCGTGGCCACACCCCACGGATGCTCACGGGGCACCAGGGGCCGTGGTGGCAGGGCGCGAACACTCTCCTTCCCCTTTGTGGCACTTATTTGTGGCCTCACCAAGCTTGCCTAGCCCTCTACCACGAAGCAACATCCTGGGCCTGCACGCTGCTTTCAGTAGACGTTTCTGCATTATGAGCGTGAGCCTCTGTGGGTGGGAGGGGCTGAGGATGAACTCTGGGCCGAGCAGTGCGAAGGATGTCACTGCACAGCACCCCAGCGTCCGCTCAAAGCGTCCTGCGGTGGGCAGCTTGGCGGAATCTCAGTTGTGCTCATGCAAGGAAATGGGAGGCCTCCAAGTTCCTCAGGTCTGCGTCTTCCTACTGTCAGGGCCAGGTGCCCTGCTGTGTGTCCAGGAAGGTCCAGCACTGTCCTTGAACACGGGACCGTGAAGAGCAAGTGACTCCCAGGGGAGGCCAGCAGGGTGAGACTCCTGGCCGACTCCTCGGTGTGCGGAGTCCAGGCGGGGCCAGGCACCGAGTCGCCCCAGTCACCAGCTGGTCTGAGCCACCTCGGCCACCGCCACTGGGGCGCAGGGCTCCCTCCCTCCTGCGGCTTGTCTCCGCCCCCTGCAGGCCGCAATCCTTCGGCCGCGGTGGCCCCTCACCCTGGGCTAGCGCCCTCCTGCAGCCACTAACTGAGCACAAGCACCTTGCTCGGAACGTCCACGCAGGGCGGGGCCTCCACACCAGGAGGGCTTTCTGGGTCCCTGCGGGGCGGGGGCCTCAGGGCCGCACACGCGCCGCGGGCCCTGCCTCTGGGCTGCAGCCCGCCCAGGGGCACCCCGGACGCTCCGGAGGGGCCTGGTCCCCGCGCCGCGTGGCCGCCCCTGCCCCCCACGGCCCACGGAGCCCGGCGGCCTACACCTCACCCTGCTGAGAGTACTCCCAGCCGAACTTCCTCGAGTCGTGGAGCGCCTGCCCCAGCAGGGCGGCCTGGTGCATCAGCTTCTTGGGGATGCAGCCCACGTTGACACAGGTGCCGCCGAGGCCTGGGGAGGGAGGGGGCGCGGTGAGGCCCGGGCGCCCACCCCCCGGCCCCGAGCGTGTCCCGCGTCACGCCACGCCAACAGGGCCGTGGCCAAGTCCACTGGCGGTGGAGACGCCTGCCCCCCGCCCCAGTGAGACCCAGCGCGGGGCGTGAGAGGGAGGGCGCTCTGGAGGCCGAGCCCAGCCTCCAGCTTGCGCCAGACGCACGCACGCACGCACGCAGGCAGGCACGCACGCACACAGGCACGCACGCACACAGGCACGCACGCACACAGGCACGCACGCACACAGGCAGGCAGGCAGGCACACAGGCACGCACGCAGGCAGGCAGGCACTCAGGCAGGCAGGCACTCAGGCACGGGCGTGGACGGGAACCGCCCAGGCTCAGGGAAGGCCCCCCGCTCGCCAGGGGGCCCGGGCCCCCGGGACTCGCCCTCCGGGGCCGCATCGGCCAGGCACACCGGCTCTTTCCGGGACGGGGGGAAAAGGGAGGCACAGGGCGGGCGCCGGGGGGAGACGGGCGCTCACCACTCGAGAAGGAGAAGGCGCCTTCGGCCCGGGAGACGGAACAGCGGGGAAAGGACGAGGGCCAGAGGAGAGCCTCACCACGACAGCAGGGGCGGCTGGGAGCCCGGCCCCGCCCATGGGTGATCCCCAGGGCCCGGCCCCGCCCGTGGGTGATCCCCAGGGCCCGGGTTCCCCCGCCCCCGCCCCCGTGTGTGGGTGATCCCCAGGGCCCGGGTTCCCCCGCCCCCCCCCGTGTGTGGGTGATCCCCAGGGCCCGGGTTCCCCCGCCCACCCCCCGTGTGTGGGTGATCCCCAGGGCCCGGGTTCCCCCCCCCCGTGTGTGGGTGATCCCCAGGGCCCGGGTTCCCCCCGCCCCCCCCCCGTGTGTGGGTGATCCCCAGGGCCCGGGTTCCCCCCGCCCCCCCGTGTGTGTGGGTGATCCCCAGGGCCCGGGTTCCCCCCGCCCCCCCGTGTGTGGGTGATCCCCAGGGCCCGGGTTCCCCCCGCCCCCCCGTGTGTGTGGGTGATCCCCAGGGCCCGGGTTCCCCCCGCCCCCCCCCGTGTGTGGGTGATCCCCAGGGCCTGGGTTCCCCCGCCCCCCCCGTGTGTGGGTGATCCCCAGGGCCCAGGTTCCTCCCGCCCCCCCGTGTGTGTGGGTGATCCCCAGGGCCCAGCCCCGCCCGTGGGTGATCCCCAGGGCCCGGGTTCCCCCCGCCCCCCCGTGTGTGTGGGTGATCCCCAGGGCCCGGGTTCCCCCCGCCCCCCCGTGTGTGTGTGTGATCCCCAGGGCCCGGCCCCACCCGTGGGTGTGTGTGTGTGTGAGTGTGATCCCCAGGGCCCGGGTCCCCCCCTTCCCCTCCCCGCCCAGCCGCAGGCCGCAGGACCAGGGGCGAGCTGGGGAGTCAGCTGTCTGGGCCGGCATGGAAGGAGAACGTGCGTGAAGGACCGATGGCGGCTGCCCAGCCGGGAACCGGGCGGGCCGGGCGCGCGCTCCGCGCTCCTCCGCGGGGCTCCCGCCCTCCGCACCCAGGCCGGGAGGACCGCGGCCCGACGGCCTGCACAGCGCAGCGCGGGGCCCGGCCCGGGCGCGGACGCAGAGGGGACAGGGTTCGGGCGGAGCCCCGGGGGCGGGGGGGCGGCTCACCCCAGGACGAGCCGTGCGGGGAGGGGACCACGAAGTCCAGCACCATCACTCTCTTCCCCAAAGCGGCAGCTTCCTACAAGAGAGGGAGGCTCGGTAGAGGCCCCGCCCTTTTCCTGTCCCCGCTTTCCCACCCGTAACCCACAGGACGTGAACTTGGCGCCTGAGCCCCACCTTCGCGCACGAGAGGCCCCCGGAGCCCCCGCCGAGGACGATGAGGTCGTAGTCGTGCGCCGCGTCCTCCTGCAGCAGCTTCTGCAGAAGCCCGTTCTGGTGCGCCTGCGGGGAGAGCAGCTCCTGACCGCCCGCCCGCCCGCCCCGCGAGCCTCGCCCCTGCCTGCCCTCCCTCCAGCCTCGCCCCTGCCTTCCCTCCAGGCTCGCCCCTGCCTGCCCTCCCTCCAGCCTCGCCCCTGCCTTCCCTCCAGGCTCGCCCCTGCCTGCCCCCGAGCCTCGCCCCTGCCCTCCCTCGAGCCTCACCCCTGCCTGCCCCCCAGCCTCGCCCCTGCCTGCCTCCAGGCTCACCCGGCGGGGGCAGTTTGATCTCAAAAACACCTTACAAACGACGGGACCTCGCGTCCCACTTGCGACTGCAAGTCCACCCAGGTGCGAGTGAGGAGTCCGCGGGCGCACCCCGCTGTCCCCGCCCCGCACAGAGGGTGAGGCCCTGCGGGACCCGAGGGGGCAGGCCCAGCCGCCCGACCCCACCGCAGCCAGGGCACCGCGCTGCCCGGCCCTCGTCCGTCCGTGCGGAGCCTCCTCTTACAAACAGCTGTGCGCGGCACCCGGGGCTCCCGGGGCTCCCCGCCACAGAGCTGCACTCTGTGGCTGTGGCGGGAGCGTCCCCCACAACACATCGCCGGTTGATGCTGGCTCCTCTAGTCACCCCACGAGGAGCCATTTTCTTTGTGCAAAGGCACTTGCTTCTGGGAAGCAGAACCAGTGTCTCCTAGCCATGACTCACCCCAAAGAATGAGTGCCCAAGATGGCTCTGAGAACATGGTACAAAGGCCTCCGTCCCTGTCGGTGCTCCTAGAGAAACGCGTCTGAGCAGCTGCTGCCTAAGGATAGGCCTTTCAGCCCTGGAGAGCATTCCTGCCACCTCCCTACCTCCAGGCCCTGGAGTGATCGAGGCTGGGATCTCAGTGCTTACCCGCCCGCACACAGGGCCCTCTAGGGCTGACAAAGCAGGCAGTTACTACCTAATGAGGTGGATCACAATTAGCATTCCATGCAGACCATCTTTTTCCTTAACCAAAATGAGGGTTTTTTTTTTTCTTTTGTCAGTCTTGGGGCTTGAACTCTGGGCCTGGGCACTGTCCCTGAGCTCTTCAGCTCAAGGCTGGCGCTCTACCCCTTGAATCACAGCACCACTTCTAGTTTTCTGGTGGTTCGTTGGAGATGAGCGTCTCACAGACTTTCCTGCCCAGGCTGGCTTTGAACTGCCATCCTCAGATCTCATCCTCCTGAGTAGCTAGGATGACAGGTGTCTGGCCAAAATGTAATTCTTAATTAAAATTACAAACAAGTATGCAGTCAATCACTGAGTACTAACATTTACATACAGCATTGAATGCATAAAGCATTCAATAGAACGGAATCTTAATAAAAGTAAGTACTACCTAATAGTGGAGAATTTGTTTGATTATTTAATTTCATTTAACAGACATCCACAGTAGAGGAGACAGGGAGAGGGGTCGGGCGGGGTTAAACCCAGAGCCATACCCGGGCTACTCAAGGGCTCCATACACTGCCCCCTGCAGCCCCGTCAGCACCGACTTCCTAGTCCCTCGCTACCTTGCCGGCTCTCGCTCTTTTCCTGCATTCTACGAGTCAACGCCCTGGGCCTCTGCAGAGCGCCCCAGAGCAGGCAGCCTGGACGGGAATCCCAATCACACGAGACAAGATGACTGCGCTGACCTCCCTGTCCTGGGGACCAGCCTTGCTTCTCGCCCCTCAGGGAGGCTGGGCCTGGCTCGGGGCCGGCTCACCAGCTCCCACCTTCTCAGATCTGACCTTCAGTGGGTAGCTGGAAAGATCATTTATTATTGCCATCCTTTCCCACTTTACCAGTTCCAAAAGACCATCAACTCCTCAGAACCATTTCCCCCCGGATAGTTTTTAAAGCCATGTGGACATGCGGCTTTGAAGAACATGACCCATGATTACCTGGAAAATTCGGTCACATCCACCCACGTGTACTTTGTTCACAAAAATGTTCGGCACAGTTTTCTGATTAGTGATTTCCAACAGCATCTCTTGGATACTGGCCCCATCATCTACAAAACAGACAACTCCGTAAGGTCAGGGCGGCGTGCCCAGGCTCCGTGAGCCGTCCACCGGCGCCCGCGGTGCCCGCCCACAGGAGGCCCCCGTGCTCTGCGCCCCGCGAGTCAGGACACAGGAGGCCCCCGTGCTCTGCGCCCCGCGAGTCAGGACACAGGAGGCCCCCGTGCTCTGCGCCCCGCGAGTCAGGACACAGGGGGACCCCGTGCTCTGCGCCCCGCGAGTCAGGACACAGGGGGACCCCGTGCTCTGCACCCCGCGAGTCAGGACACGGGGGCCCCCGTGCTCTGCACCCCGCGAGTCAGGACACGGGGACCCCCGTGCTCTGCGCCCCGCGAGTCAGGACACAGGGGGACCCCGTGCTCTGCGCCCCGCGAGTCAGGACACAGGGGGACCCCGTGCTCTGCACCCCGCGAGTCAGGACACGGGGGCCCCCGTGCTCTGCGCCCCGCGAGTCAGGACACGGGGGGCCCTGTGCTCTGCGCCTCGCGAGTCAGGACCTACCAAGAGAGATGGCCTTGCTTTTGCAGCAAACCAGAAAACATAAAACCAGTGGGCCCATTCCTCTTTAAAGAAGCCCTTTGAGTCAGCTTTTGGAATATAATACAACTACCAAGAGAGAGATTAAAAACTATTGAAAAAGAGCAAACGTCAAGATAAAGGAGAACCCATAACTCCCAATTACTATGTGTAAATATTCTTTATGAGCGTAATCCAACATTTATCCTCTAAAACGAGGCCATGGCTACTAAACACTGCCTTGCTTGGCACACGCCACAGAAATGTCTGACAGGATTCATTTTGGTGGATGGGGACGGGAGAGCGAGCGAAAGGAAGTAGTGACATTGTCCAGACAGAAACGCACTCATGACCTGACTCTCGTCACTGCAACTTCTCTGTACATCTCCTTCCTCATGACAACTGTGCAAAGATCCACTTTGTTTCCTGTGACAGCCAGGCTGAAAACAGGTCGGTCCCGGGGAGGAGGGCATGTTTTCTGATGGTGGCCACAGCCCGTGTGTACAGCATGTGTTCCGCGGGGGCACGGCTCACAGAGACCCGTGTTCTGCGGCCCCCATCGTCATGTGCTCTCCTCCGGGTAACACTCTCCTGTTCATGAGTCTATTTCATTAGAAAGCTGGCGGCTACATCTGAAACTCCTCAAAGACGTCAGAAGTAGCAGCTTCTGTGTCTTTCCCCTCTCCCTCTCTCAGAGGTGGAAATGAATAAGCAAGAAAATCTACATCAATTATTTGTCATATAAGCATTCATTTTCTACGTAGTGGAATTTTTTTCTTTTCTTTCTTTCTTCTTTTTTTAAAAAAAACTTTATGTCTGTCCTGGGGCTTGAACTCAGGGCCTGGGCACTGTCTTTGAGGTTCTTTTTGCTCAAGGCTAGCACTCTGCCACTTGAGGCGCGACTCCACTTCCAGCTTTATCTGGTGTTTATTAGAGGTCTCATGGCCTTTCCTGCCCCGGCTGGCTTTGAACCGTGATCTTCAGATCTCAGCCTCCTGAGTAGCTAGGATGACTGGCCTGTGAACCACCAGCGCCTGGCTCTGAAAGGTGGAATATGGATAGAGATGATCCATCTCACCCAAAGAGACGAGGTTTGTAAACTGGGTCGAATAAAGGGTGTGGGAAGACGTCAACGTTGTTGGCACTTGGTTGTGATGAGTAAACGTCTACTTACCGACTTGATCAAGTTCCAAGATAGTGTAGTCGACTCCCAGAGAAGCGAAGAGCTCTTTAACCTGTAACAGAAACGTGCCTGAGTCTCACTCCTACCAAGGGGCCGCCGTGAGCCACTGAGGGACGCCCAAAGCCACGTTCCTCAGGAGCCGGGGCCTCCCTCGCACCGTCCCCTGCCTACGACACCCCCCGCGGCGCCCAGTGCTGCCCAGGTCTCTTTTCTGGACTCAGGACAGCGGCCGGGAGGCCCGGAAGCCCCAGGCCCCAGACGCAGCCATCTTCCACCTCTCCTATTTCCCCTCGACTGCCGTCGGCCGCTCCCCCTGCCCGCCACCCCAGTCCAGGGCAGCACCCCGGCAGCACACACGCGCCTCCCGGGCCTGGAGTTCAAGTCCAGTTCGTACAGACAACCAGAGAGAACTTTCAAGATTCGTTCAGAAAGAAGTGCGAGCGCCTTGCTGCCCCCGGCGGGAGCGGAGCCGTCCCTTTCCCCCCTCCTCCCTCCCCTCCCCTCCCTCCCTCCCTCCTTCTCCCCCGGCGGGAGCCGGCATCGCTCAGCGCGGACCCCCAAAGCTCTGACCGCCCTTCTCCGGCGCCGGCTGCCCGTCTGGACCGGCAGAGCTCGGTCCACCCCGTCCCGCAGGGACTGCGTCCGCCGGCTCCGCGCGCCCCGTCACCTTGCCGGGCCCCCAGGGCCGCCAACAGTGATTGGTGACTGGGCTCTCCTGGTGACATCACCAGAGCTCTCTGGTCCCCAGCTTTGCGCCCCTCGCTCCCGGCTCCCGATGGCAGCAAGGGGCGTTGCGCGGCCTTTGCGGGCCCGGCTACTGCACACCCTCCCGCGCCCGGCCCTAGAGACACGCCCGCCCGCACGTCCCCTCGCCCCGCTCCCGGGACCCCCGCGAATACAACAAAACCCAGCCGTGCCCGCCGCCGGGCAGCGGCATCCCAGGGCCATGAACGGCAGCCGAGTCAGTACCCAGCAGCCGCGTCAGTACCCAGCAGCCGAGTCAGTACCCAGCAGCCGCGCTTCCTCACCAGAGGCGCGGGTGAGCGCGCGGGAGCCCCGGGGAGGACCTGGCCGAGCGAGGACTGACTACAGCGGCGGGGTCAGGAGTCCCGGCCACCAAGCCCAAGCCCCACCCAGAACACCCGCCTGGCGCTCGGGGCAACGGCCGGGCCGCTCGCGCACCCTCACCCCGGTCCCGGGGCTGCACGGGGGAAGGGCGGCCGGGCCCCTGCTCTTCCACAGGCCCCAGCGCGCCACCCTCACACCCAGGAGCTGGGAACGGAGGGACAGCCCCTCGGCGGGCTAGGTACAGGCAAAGGCCCTGGCAGAGACAGGTGGGCTTTGTCTGAGAGGAGCTGGCTTCACCACCTCCAGCAAAGGAAGTCCTGCCCAATGGAATAAAGGCCATCCAAATTGGAAACGATGTGAAGTCATCCCTGCTCACAGAAAGACACAGAAAACCCTAAAGACTCCGTAGACACAGGAACATCGAAACGTATAATAAACAACCCACCAAGGTTTCAGGGTACAAAATCAACACATGAAATCAGGCATTCCCAGGCACTAGCAATGAGTGATTCAAGAAGAAAAGAATTTCATTAATAGCATGGAAAAGAATTGTCTAGGAGTGAACATACCCAGGGAAGCCAAAGACTTACATTCTAAAAGCTGGAAAATGTTGGGCTGGGGATATGGCCTAGTGGGCAGTAGTGCTTGCCTTGTATACAGGAAGCCCTGGGTTCAATTCCCCAGCACCACATATACAGAAAGTGTCCAGAAGGGGCGCTGTGGCTCAAGTGGCAGAGTGCTAGCCTTGAGCAAGAAGAAGCCAGGGACAGTGCTCAGGCCCTGAGTCCAAGCCCCAGGACTGCCAAAAAACAAAATGTCAAGGAGGCATGGCTCAGGTGGTAGAGGGTCAGCCAGTGAGTAAAAGCATCAGATATGGAGTTCAAGTCCCAGCCTTGAAAAAGAAAAACTACAGAATGTTGCTGAAAGAAATTACAGAAGACATCAATCAGCAAGTGGAATCTGTGCCCCTGGGCGGGAAGGCTTTGTATGGACATCACCGCAACAGGCCCCAAAGCCCTGGTGGGGGGGGGGGTAATCAGCACAGGCCCTAAGGAGGGCGGGACGGGGCTCCTCGGGAAACCAAGGACAGCCAACCAACCACGCGGCTCTGCTGGGGGGAGAGGCTCTGCTGGGGGGGGGTTCTGCTGGGGGGGGGGCTCTGCTGGTGGGGGGGCGAGTCCACACCCGGTCAAGAAGCCGGCACAACCACGACGACGGCCAAAGCATGGAGCGCAGCGCGGGCGCCCTGGCGAGGAGGCGGCACACGGGTACAAACAGGACTGCAGCGGGGTCGCGGGCAGGACCCCGGGTGGGGTGGGGAGGCGTCGTGTGGAGGGGAACGGGCCGGGCTGCGGAGGGCCGGTACCCCACTCCCTCCCGTGGGTGGAGTCCAGGTGGAGCTGGGGGCGCTGGGGCGACTGGTGTGGTCATTGCCCGGCGGGCTTTCCGGACGATCCCCTGCGCTCGGCCGAGCTGCGTCCCGGCGCCCGTGGGGCGGGCGAGGGAGGGCGGTGGGGGGGGGGGGGCTCGCCTCCGAGGGGTCGGGGAACGGATGCGCACGACACCTCGCCAAAGCGCGCGTGTCCACCCGCCATCGGCGCGCGCGAGCTCCGCGGCTCCACGCGGACTCCACGCACGCTTGCGGGGCCGCCCGGGGCCGGCTCCCCCCGGCCCGCGCCGCTTCCGGCTGCCCCGCGCCCCGGGGTACGGTGTGGAAGCCAAGCCGCCGGGCTGCGATGCGCGGTGCTGCGGCGCCGGGCTCAGGGGAGCCCGCCAGCTTCGCGCGCCCAGCCCGTGGGCAGGGCGGGAGGACGCGTCCGGACCTGACGGCCGCCGCGGGACCGCCAGCGAGGCTCAGCGAGGGGGGCCGCCGGAGCCCCGCCCCCGCCGCGCACGCCCCGCCCCTCGGAGCTCGGCTCCCGGCCCCGCCCCCGCCGCGCACGCCCCGCCCCCGGAGCGCGGTTCCCGGCCCCGCCCCCGCGGCGCACGCCCCGCCCCCGGAGCTCGGCTCCCGGCCCCGCCCCCGCCGCGCACGCCCCGCCTCCGCCGCGCACGCCCCGCCCCTCGGAGCTCGGCTCCCGGCCCCGCCCCTCGCCGCGCAGGCCCCGCCCCCGGAGCTCGGCTCCCGGCCCCGCCCCCGCCGCGCACGCCCCGCCCCTCGGAGCTCGGCTCCCGGCCCCGCCCCACGCCGAGCACGCCCCGCCCCGCCGCGCACGCCCCGCCCCTCGGAGCTCGGCTCCCGACCCCGCCCCCCGCCGCGCACGCCCCGCCCCTCGGAGCTCGGCTCCCGGCCCCGCCCCCGCCGCGCACGCCCCGCCCCCGGAGCGCGGTTCTCGGCCCCGCCTCCGCCGCGTACGCCCCGCCCCTGGAGCTCGGTTCCCCCCACCCCGCCGCGCACGCCCCGCCCCTCGGAGCTAGGCTCCCGGCCCCGCCCCCCGCCGCGCACGCCCCGCCCCTCGGAGCTCGGCTCCCGGCCCCGCCCCCGCCGCGCACGCCCCGCCCCCCGCCGCGCACGCCCCGCCCCCGGAGCGCGGTTCCCGGCCCCGCCCCTCGGAGCTCTGCTCCCGGCCCCGCCCCCCGCCGCGCACGCCCCGCCCCCGGAGCTCGGCTCCCGGCCCCGCCCCCCGCCAGGCACGCCCCGCCCCTCGGAGCTCGGCTCCCGGCCCCGCCCCTCGCCGCGCAGGCCCCGCCCCTCGGAGCTCGGCCCCGCCCCTCCGGCGGCGGCCCCTCCCCCAGGCCCGCGGCGCCCGGCCCGCGGGACGTCTACCCACCCGCTGGCTGTGGGGACAGTAGCTCTTGCTGAAGATCATGACTCGGTTGCCGTCGATGAGGGCCCGCAGGCGGCGCCGCAACTCCTCGCGGGTCTCGGAGCACGGGTGGCTGGGCCCGGGCGACGCCAGGCGGGCGCGGCGCCCGGGCGGGGAAGACAAGGGCCCGCCGCGGACGCAGCCCAGGCGGCGGTTGGGAACGACGCCAGCCTTCCCCAGCCCGGGCGACATCGGCGCCCGCGACGGCGGCGGCGGCGGCGACGGCGGCTGCTCCAGGGCTTCGCTGTGGCTCCCGCCCGGGCCGGGCCTGCTTGGGAGCCGAGAGGCGGCCGGCGGCCGAGGTGACGGTGCGGAGACGGTGACCGAGGGCGCGAGGACTCTGCCCACGCGGCTCGCGCCCCGCCCCCTGCGCGGCCCCGCCCCCACCCCGGAGAGGCCCGCCCCCGCAAGCCCCGCCCCTGCGCGGCCCCGCCCCCGGCGCGGGGGCGGGGGGGGATCTGTGACCCAGCCCCTCCGGCGCGCGCACCCGGCCGGCCGCTCCGCGCGTGTCTGCCCGGCGGTGACCGCCCCCGACCGGCCCGTCGAGCCGCCGTCCTGCAGACGCGGCTCTGTGTGGGGAAGCGCGAACATTCCCTCCTCAGGAACTAGCGACGTTTCCAGAAGTGAGAGTCCCGGAGCCCGGGGAAGCCGGGGCCCCTCCTGCGAGGGCCGTGGCCGCGGGCGGGACGCGGAGACGCGGAGGGAGCCCGCCCCGCCCCGCCGTCCCGCCGACGCCGCACCAGCCCCGCCCCGCCGCCCCGCCCCGCCGTCCCGCCCCGCCCCGCCGTCCCGCCGACGCCGCACCAGCCCCGCCCCGCCCCGCCGACGCCCCGCCGACGCCGCACCGCACCCGCTCTCCGCGAGCCACGGGGAGCAACCGCGGCCTCTCCACGCCCCGGCCCGGGCCCTTTGGCCGGGTGCCCGGAGTGCGCGGCCCGGGGCGCCCCCTCCCTCGCCCCCCCCTCCGGCGATCTCTGCCCCGCCCTTGGCTGCCTCGCGCGCCCGTGGAACTCGGGCGTTCACGCGGGGCGCCACCGCACGGCGATCACCCTCATCCCCCCCCCGCTCCCACGTGACAAATGGGGACCCGAGCCCCCGAGGGGGTGGGGGGCGGCCCGGGCCCTGCCCCTCCCGGCCGGGGCGGTGCGGGGTGCTGGGAAGAGACGCGGACCCCAGCCCCGCTCTGGAGCCTGAGCCCCGGGGAGGGAGCGCCCGAGGGGGGGGGCGGCGCCCAGGGGAGGCGCGGACGCCGGGCCGCCGGGACGGGGGCGGCCCCGAGGGGAGGCGCCCAGGCCGGGCCGCCGACGGGAGCGGCCCCGAGAGGAGGCGCGGATGGACGCCGGGCCCCGATCCTCGTTGGGATCGATTTGTCCCCAGTGTCTCGAGGGGGCGGTGGTGTTGGGTTTGAACCCGAAACCTTGAGTTTCCCACGGGGCGCTGCGCCGCTTGAGCCCCGCCCCCGCCGCCCCCTCCCTGCTCGTCCCCACACCGAGCCCCCGCCACCCCCCCACGGCCGCCTCCGTCTCGGCTCTCAGCGGCCGCGATGAAGGCCTCCCCGGTGCCGGCGCCGCCCGCCCGGGCTCCGCGCCCGCCCGCCCCGCGCGCCTCCCGCGTGGAGCGGCGTGGAAGGCCTGCCGCGTCGGGCGTCCCGGGGCGGGCCTGGGGCCCCAAGGGGGAGCCGCGGGGAGCCGCGGGCCCCGGACCCCCACCCCGTGACGGGCCGGCGCCGGGCCACGGCCCCCGCGCGCGTGGACGCGGACGCGGCTCCTCTGCGGGGCTCGGCGTCCCAGTGCCGGGGGGGGGGGGGGGTGAGGCGTGAAGGAGACACGGCCCCGGGGACGGCGTCCGCGGGGTGCTGACCCTGGACGGGGGCCGCTGCGTGTCCCTCCCTCCCCGTCACTCTCCTTCCCGCCCCTCCGCCGGCGCCCGCCGCCCCACGCGGGCCCGGACCCCGGCGTGGACCTCGGGAGCCCGGCGCCGGGCCCAGCCCGCCCGCCCGCCGGCCTCCCTGGGTGGGAAGCTGACTCGCGGCGCCCGCGGGGGCCTGGGAGGGGCGGGAGGGCGCCGGCACCGCGCGACCTGACTGGGGAAGAGCCCGCCTGGGGGGGGCAGATCAAGCTCCATTTCTTGCTGAGGACTGGGGGGCAGGTCCACGGCGGGCGGGCGGGCGCTCTGCTCCCGAGTCACGCCTCCGGCCCTGTTTCCTGCGGGTCATCTTTAGGATCGGTTCTCCTGGGCCGAGGTGGCCCTGCGTCAGCCCGGCCAGAGCCACGAGGCTGGGAGCCCCGGGAGTCCCGGAGTCCCGCCAGATCCCTCTGTCCACCTGGAACCGTGGCCCTCCCAGCCCGGCCCTCGCATCGCTGGAGGTGAGACCGTGAGAAGGGGCCCGCAAGCCCTCAGCCTGAGCTGGCCTTGAATCCTCAGCAAGCTCCCCCCATCCTCGGCCTGTGCGTCACAGGTGGGGGCCACGGGAGTCACAGTGTGGGCCACGGGAGTCACAGGTGTGAGCCACGGGAGTCACAGGTGGGGGCCACGGGAGTCACAGGTGGGGGCCACGGGAGTCACAGGTGGGGGCCACGGGAGTCACAGGTGTGGGCCACGGGAGTCACAGGTGTGGGCCACGGGAGTCACAGGTGTGGGCCACGGGAGTCACAGGTGTGGGCCACGGGAGTCACAGGTGTGAGCCACGGGAGTCACAGGTGGGAGCCACTGGCTCCTGCTTAAGCCCCAGCACCCAAAGAGTATCAAAGAATCTACATCTGGATCTCTCAGACGACCACATACCACGCCTCATGTTTTCCGCATGGAAGATGCTGTTATTTTTCTGTTTACACCTGCATTTTGAAACAACCCCATGTTATGCCTTGCACAATCCCCCAGCTAGCCATTCCTTGGTCCTGAGGAAAAGCTGCACACATAAAAACATTTCCCAAGAGTAAGGATGGGGGGAGGGTGGCGGGGGCCTTGGGACGGGCGCTGGGCCCGGGGAAGGAGGGGGGGAGGGTGGCGGGGGCCTTGGGACGGGCGCTGGGCCCGGGGAAGGATGGGAGGAGGGTGGCGGGGGGCCTTGGGACGGGCGGGGGGAGGGTGGCGGGGGGCCTTGGGACGGGCGCTGGGCCCGGGGAAGGATGGGGGGAGGGTGGCGTGGGCCTTGGGATGGGCGCTGGGCCCGGGGAAGGATGGGGGGAGGGTGGCAGGGGCCTTGGGACGGGCGCTGGGCCCGGTCAGTGCTGCTTCTACCATCACCACACTCCTTAAACATTCACTGGCATGTTCTGTTACCGGAAAAGCAGCTTCCTCCAAAGAAAACTTAAAACTTTTTTCTCAGGAATCTGTTGTTAGGTACAGGAAAAAAAAAGACATAATTTCTCAATGCGCTATCCTTTTTTCTTTTTTTACAAAAGCATTCTTTTGTCCTGGTTAACTCTTTAGTATTTACCATTTTCATCAAATATAGTTCTCATTTACCTTCTTTTTTATTTGTATGCAAATGCCCTTTTCCATGTTTGCTAATCAGCTTTCCATGGGTGTGACAGAAGGCCCGAGATAAACCACTTAAAAGGAGGAAATATTTATCTATTCTTTTCTCCTCTTCTTTTCCTCCTCCTCCTTCTTTCCTGTTATTATTGTTACTGTGGTTATTGTCGGTCGTGGGGCTTGAACCCTGGGCCTGGGCGCTGTCCTGGGCTCTTCAGCTCGAGGCCAGCGCTCTACCACTTGGGCCCCAGCGGCACTTCCAGTTTTCTCGTGGACTTTCCTGCCCGGGCTGGCTTTGAACCGTGACCCTCAGACCTGGGCCTCCTGGGTGGCTAGGGTGACAGGCGTGCGCCGCGGGTGCGGGGAAGGAAAGGTTTATTTCGTTACGGTTTTAGGAGTTTGGCTGGAGCTGAACTTTCCAGAAGCTGGGGGGTGGGGTGGGGAGGGGCTCCGAGGGTAATGGAAACAGGGTGATGCCAGCTGCTCCTCTGCCTGCGACTGGAGGCCTCTGGGGCAGGCTCGCCTGTCGCCCCTGTTTGCCTCTCAGGGGGCGCAAGGGGGAGCGGCTGTTGCTGAGGAAGTGTGCAAATCCACCCTGGTGTTCTTTGGCTTGGAAACCCCTGCAGAGTGTGGCTCGGGCCTGGCACACCGCTCTGCACGTAGCTCAGCCTTCTACTCGGCCTGCAGACACAGGCCACGGGTTCGGGGGGACCCAGGACCGGGCAGAACCGCGGCTCCCGGGGCGCAGTTCCCGGGCCGGCCGCTGGGCGGCGCCCGCGCTCCTCGGGACGCGGACCGAGCGCCGGGCGCTCCGAGGCTGGGCGCAGCTCCCGGGCCGGCCGCGGGGCGGCGCCCGCGCTCCTCGGGACGCGGACCGAGCGCCGGGCTCCGCTCCCGGCGGCCCGCGCCTCCCGGCCGCGCTCCTCGGCCCCCGCCGGGACCGGGCGCCGCCAGGGCCGCGGCTGGGGAGCTGCGCCCCAGGCCCGCAGCCCCCCTCCGCCAGCGCGGGAGGGCGCCGGCCCGGCCCGCCCCCAGCGGCGCCCGGCGCGGGCGGCGGTGAAAGCCCGGCCGCAGGTGCTCGCTCGGGAGGGGCGGCCTCGCGGGAGCCTCCCGTGCTCTTCAAGCCACCTCGATTGTGCCCAGCGAGGACACGGAGGCCCAGGCCGGGGGAAGGCAGCACCCCCGGCGGGGGAGACAGCGGAGGGGGCAGGGAGGCCGGGAGGGGGGGCTGCGGAGTAGAAATGGAGCGCGGGGGACCGGAAAGCCTGGTGCCCTCGGTCCCCGGGCCGAGGGACTGAGCCCCGCAGCCTCGGCTCCGCCGGCTCGGCAGCCAGGTCCCGGGCTGCAGGCGCCCAGGTTGGGGGCCTGGTGCTCTGGGGCCTCACGGGGCAGCTGCTACCCGGCCCCGGGACATCCAGGCCTGGGCGCCCCACCCCGCGGCCCGGGACGCTTGTAGCCTCGGGGACACGGTTTCTGGTGGGCAGCGTTTCACAGCCCTCCTGGCCCCTGCCCCGGGCTCTGGCTCTGCCCCTGCCCGTGGCCCCGTCCCCGCCCCCGCCCGCTACTGATCCGGATCGGAAGGAGCAGCCCAGAAGGCGTCTCCAGGTTGAGAGGAGCCAGGGGAGCGCCCGTTAGTACAGCCGGGATGCCAGAGAGGCCAGGGTGTCTGTGCAATCAGCACCTAGCCCTCCATGCCAGCCACAGGCCTCCATGCAAATGAGGGGCGGTGTCTGCACCAACCACAGGCCTCCGTGCGAACGAGGGGCGGTGTCTGCACCAACCACAGGCCTCCGTGCGAACGAGGGGCGGTGTCTGCACCAACCACAGGCCTCTGTGCGAACGAGGGGCGGTGTCTGCACCAACCACAGGCCTCTGTGCGAACGAGGGGCGGTGTCTGCACCAACCACAGGCCTCCATGCAAATGAAGGGCGGTGTCTGCACCAACCACAGGCCTCCATGCAAATGAAGGGCGGTGTCTGCACCAACCACAGGCCTCCGTGCGAACGAGGGGGTGTCTGCACCAACCACAGGCCTCCGTGCGAACGAGGGGCGGTGTCTGCACCAACCACAGGCCTCCGTGCGAACGAGGGGCGGTGTCTGCACCAACCACAGCCCTTCATGCGAATGAGGGGCGGTGTCTGCACCAACCACAGCCCTTCATGCGAATGAGGAGCTGGGGTTTCACCAATCACAGTAGCCCTCCATGCAAATGAGGTGCTGTGTCTGCACCAATCACCGCCTCCTGCTGCCCCCCCCCCTCAGGGGAAGTGCGCCCCCTCTGGCCTGGGCGGGAATGGCGGCAGGGCCGCCCTGGCTTCCTGTGGTTTGTGATGGAGGAACGGGCGGAGCTGAGCTGCTGGGCACGGTGGTCGTGGTGGAGACGGCGCCTTCCGGGGCTGGAGCTGAGCTTGGGGCGCCGCCTCCCCGGGGCCCCTGGGAGGCTCGGAGGGGCCGGGCCTGGACCCTCTGCTGGGGCAGCAGGAAAGGCCTCGCGGCTGGGCTGTGGGGACGCGAATCCCCGCCCTCACCTGGCCACTGATTCGGAGGACGCGTGGACGTGGAGGCGTGCTCAGGCGTGGACGTGGAGGCGTGCTCAGGCGTGGACGTGCTCAGGCGTGGACGTGGAGGCGTGCTCAGGCGTGGGCGTGGAGGCGTGCTCAGGCGTGGACGTGGAGGCGTGCTCAGGCGTGGACGTGCTCAGGCGTGGACGTGGAGGCGTGCTCAGGCGTTGATGTGGAAGCGTGCTCAGGTGTGGACGTGCTCAGGCGTGGACGTGGGAGGCGTGCTCAGGTGGAGGCGTGCTCAGGCGTGGACGTGGAGGCGTGCTCAGGTGTGGACGTGCTCAGGCGTGGACGTGGGAAGCGTGCTCAGGTGGAGGCGTGCTCAGGCGTGGACGTGGAGGCGTGCTCAGGTGTGGACGTGCTCAGGCATGGACGTGCTCAGGCGTGGATGTGGAGGCGTGCTCAGGTGTGGACATGGAGGCGTGCTCAGGTGTGGAGGCGTGCTCAGGTGTGGGTGTGGAGGCGTGCTCAGGCGTGGACGTGGAGGCGTGCTCAGGTGTGGAGGCGTGCTCAGGTGTGGGTGTGGAGGCGTGCTCAGGCGTGGACGTGGAGGCGTGCTCAGGCGTGGGCGTGGAGGCGTGCTCAGGCGTGGGCGTGGAGGCGTGCTCAGGCGTGGGTGTGGAGGCGTGCTCAGGCGTGGACGTGGAGGCGTGCTCAGGCGTGGATGTGGAGGCGTGCTCAGGCGTGGGCGTGGAGGCGTGCTCAGGCGTGGATGTGGAGGCGTGCTCAGGCGTGGGCGTGGAGGCGTGCTCAGGTGTGGACGTGCTCAGGCGTGGGCGTGGAGGCGTGCTCAGGCGTGGGCGTGGAGGCGTGCTCAGGTGTGGGTGTGGAGGCGTGCTCAGGCGTGGACGTGGAGGCGTGCTCAGGCGTGGATGTGGAGGCGTGCTCAGGCGTGGGCGTGGAGGCGTGCTCAGGCGTGGGCGTGGAGGCGTGCTCAGGCGTGGAGGTGCTCAGGCGTGGGCGTGGAGGCGTGTTCAGGCGTGGGCGTGGAGGCGTGCTTTGGCGTGGACGTGCTCAGGCGTGGGCGTGGAGGCGTGCTCAGGCGTGGGCGTGGAGGCGTGCTTTGGCGTGGACGTGCTCAGGCGTGGGCGTGGAGGCGTGCTCAGGCGTGGATGTGGAGGCGTGCTCAGGCGTGGGCGTGGGAGGCGTGCTCAGGCGAGGGCGTGGGAGGCGTGCTCAGGCGTGGGCGTGGAGGCGTGCTCAGGCATGGACGTGTTCAGGCGTGGGCGTGGAGGCGTGCTCAGGCGTGGGCGTGGGAGGCGTGCTCAGGCGAGGGCGTGGGAGGCGTGCTCAGGCGTGGGCGTGGAGGCGTGCTCAGGCATGGACGTGTTCAGGCGTGGGCGTGGAGGCGTGCTCAGGCGTGGGCGTGGAGGCGTGCTCAGGCGTGGGCGTGGAGGCGTGCTCAGGCGTGGGCGTGGGAGGCGTGCTCAGGCGTGGGCGTGGAGGCGTGCTCAGGCGTGGATGTGGAGGCGTGCTCAGGCGTGGGCGTGGGAGGCGTGCTCAGGCGTGGGCATGGAGGCGTGCTTTGGCGTGGACATGCTCAGGCGTGGGCGTGGAGGCGTGCTCAGGCGTGGATGTGGAGGCGTGCTCAGGCGTGGGCGTGGGAGGCGTGCTCAGGCGTGGGCGTGGAGGCGTGCTCAGGCGTGGATGTGGAGGCGTGCTCAGGCGTGGGCGTGGAGGCGTGCTCAGGCGTGGGCGTGGAGGCGTGCTCAGGCGTGGGCGTGGGAGGCGTGCTCAGGCGTGGGCATGGAGGCGTGCTTTGGCGTGGACATGCTCAGGCGTGGGCGTGGAGGCGTGCTCAGGCGTGGATGTGGAGGCGTGCTCAGGCGTGGGCGTGGGAGGCGTGCTCAGGCGTGGGCGTGGGAGGCGTGCTCAGGGGTGGGCGTGGAGGCGTGCTCAGGCGTGGACGTGCTCAGGCGTGGGCGTGGGAGGCGTGCTCAGGCGTGGACGTGGGAGGCGTGCTCAGGCATGGGAGGCGTGCTCAGGCGTGGGCGTGGAGGCGTGCTCAGGCGTGGGCGTGGGAGGCGTGCTCAGGCGTGGGCGTGGAGGCGTGCTTTGGCGTGGACGTGCTCAGGCGTGGGCGTGGAGGCGTGCTCAGGTGTGGGCGTGGAGGCGTGCTCAGGCGTGGACGTGGGAGGCGTGCTCATGTGAAGGCGCTCCTCCCCCCCCCCCCCGGCAGAGCCCCCGCTTCCCTTTCCCTTCCCAGACACCGGGGCTGGCACACTGGCCTCTCAGATTTGCCTCCTGTTCACTCACAGAACCCATCCCACCTGCAGCAGGAATTCATCTTATTCCTCCATGGCAGCGGTATCATCTGCCAGTTAAAGATGCAGCCTTATAGTTATTGGAGATAAAACTGGTTTCAGCAGGTTCCGGTATCTGGAGACAGACCAGAAATTGGAAGCAATTTGGGAGGCTGCTAATGGTCAATTATTACAACTCCCGGTGGCTTTATTTATGTATTTATTTATCTTGCCGCAGAATTGTGCTTCTTGTCCTTGAGCCGTGATGTGTGGAGCAGGTGAGAATTTTCTGAGAGATCTCAGTCCACCCCCCCACCCCCTCCCCCGCCTTTGTCTTCCTCCCCCTTCCTCTAACAGCCATAAGAATTAGTGTCTAAATAAAATCAACCAACGGGAAAGCACGCACACTGCTGCTTTGTGGCTCTGACAGATGATAGTAACGGGCACAAGCCTGCAGAATAGAAAACCCATAAAACAGCCTCAAAAGCACCTCTCCTTTGTCAAGTTAGGATGAAGAATATCTATAGACTTGGGGGAAAAATATCAACCAGACAGAGAGGTGGGGGAATTCCTCAGGTCTGAAAACAAGATGTTTATAACACACCAGGCTGAGTTCTACATTGCAGAGCTACCCAGGCTGCGATTGGAGGAAGGTCTAGACTTTCTTTGTTTACGAAGTCTGTGGAATTTGAATACACTTGTACTTACTCCTGTTACTGGAAAACAAAAGACCCCGGTGCCTTTGCTTTTCTTGGGGGGGGGGGGTTGTCTCCCTACGTAACTCAGGCTGGCTTTAAACCCCCAGTCGTCCCCCCTCAGCCTCCCAAGTGCTGGTATTATAGGTGTGCATCACCAGACATGCCACTCAAAGCTCTTCTTACGACAAATAGAACAGGCAAGGCTTGGAAGGCAGCCATGCTGACCGCTATACTCCCAGCGCCTCCAAGAAAGACCTCCAAGGGCAGCAGCGGGGACTCTGAGCCCCGAGTGGCGCAGGGGGTGTCCTTGGCCTCTGGGCCAGCCCAGTGAACTCTCACGGAGCACTCCCGGGCCCGGCAGTGCCCGCTGCCGGCTCAACACCGTCTGCAGGATCCCCGGCCGAGCCGCCACAGCCCTGCCGCCCGGCCTGGGCTTGGGAGGGCTCTTCACAGGGCCTCCGCCTGCCTTTCCACCTCTTCTGCACGTGGGATTAGTCCAGTGACCTCACTTAACTGGCTCAACCACTGGCACCTTCAAGGGCTGTGGAATGCCCTGGCCCGCACCTCTCCCTCTGCCCTCTACCAGGAAGGCCTGCCTGCCCTCGCCTTGACTCCCAGGGACCAACCTCCAGCCTCGCACGGCCCAGGTCCACCTGCAGAGCGTTGAGTGAGGGTTCCGTGAGCACGCTGCAGCAGGGAGGCACGCTAGAATGGAGAAGCAGAAGAAGGCTGGAAAGGAAGAGGCATGCTAGGACCAGAAGCCCCCCCCAGCCCCCCACTCCCCCGCTAAGTGGACACCTCTCCCGTTAGCGTCGTTAGCATCGGGACTGCTAACTGTTTGGAAATCTGTGAGCTGTATTGAGAATCTGAACGTAGTTAACAAGAAAGTCTTTCCGTCATGTTCTCCACATAGCAGGCCTACCTATAGAAGAGAGTCACCAAAATCAATCCATGGCAACAAAACGTACAGCTCAGGAGTCAGGTGGAACAAGAAACCAGAACAGCAATTTGGAAAAGAATAATGAGTGACTTCAGAGATCTGCCCAAGGTTCTCGTCTTCATTTAAAAAATAAGGATATTAAAGACCTGACTCCTTAATTAGGAAAAAAAAAAAAGAAAAAAACAACAACCCTCAATAGCTGAGCTGATGAAAAGTGGAAGGAATTCAGCTGAAGGTCAACCTGGTAACTTGAAGACTCATGCTGAGAAATTACCCACCAAGTACCATAAAAGCACAAAGCACTAGGAAGCATGGAGGCTGGGGCTGCCGCTCAGTGGTCTAGAACTTGCCTGGCGTGCGTGAGGCCCTGGGTTCCATCCTCAGACCCACAGGACAAAACCCCCAGAGCTCGACCCCAGGGAGTGGGGTGCACACACCTTGTGACCTGCTCCTCCGGAGGGAGGGGGGGAGAGGAGAGAGGACGGCCCAGACAGGAGGGAGGGGGGAGAGGAGAGGAGAGGAGAGGAGAGGAGAGGAGAGGACAGCCCTGACAGGAGGGAGGGGGGGAGAGGAGAGGACAGCCCTCACACTGGGGAGGGAGGGAGAAGTGGGAGGACACCTTAATGCAGAAGTATTACTTAGATCCTCAACAAAAAGGGGACAAAATGAAGGAGAGAATGGGGGGAAATGCAGGGAAGAGGAAGGAGAGGGAAGGACTGAGGAAGAAAGAAGAAAAGATAAAGATAAAAAAGAAAGGGAGAGGGAGGAGAGAGAAGAAAAGAGAACATCAGTAACTGTTCACATACTAGCGGATACTAATTAGAAAAGAAATGAGCTATAAACTCATTCCTACAAGAAATAAATTCCAGGGCTGGGAATATGGTTTAGCGGTTGGGCGCTTGCCTAGCATGCATGAAGCCCTGGGTTCGATTCCTCAGCACCACATGAACAGAAAACGCCGGAAGTGGAGCTGTGGCTCAAGTGGTAGAGTGCCAGCCTTGAGCACAGAGAGGCTCAGGGACAGAGCCCTGGTTCTGAGTTCAAGTGCCAGAACCAGCAAAAAAAAACAAATTCGGGGAAACGTAACAAAAAGCCTAATGCAGAGTTGCATGAAGACCTCTATACAGAACGCAACCAACGTTCTCTGAATGGCTTTGGTAAGAGTGCATTGTGCCGATCTCCTGTACAGCAATCTGTGAGTTAGTGGGAGACCGTTCACAGATTGTGCAAGATCATCGCCAACCCCCCCCCCCCCAACGCCCAAGGGAAATTTTCAGGAACAGCCAGGAAACTTCCATTTCCTCCCCTCCCCTCCCCCCTCCTCTCCTCTCCCCCCTCCCTTTCTTTCCCAGTCCTGGGGCTTGATTCAGTTCCTGGACATGGTCCCTGGGCTTCTTTTGCTCAAGGCGAGTGCTCCACCACTAAGACACATTCCCATCCCAGCCAGGAAAAAAGAAAAGGAAGGAAAGAGAAAGGATCCGTTTCCCCTACCAGATATTCAGACGACTTCTAAATGACGGGTAAAAAATCAGTGGGGACACCTGAAGAGCGGGGAGCCAAGGCGAGGAAGCAGGTTCCCAGACGAGCGGCCCCGGCTCTCCGGACACTAGGCCCTCCGGTGTGCATTACATGTGGGTTCACTGAGTTTGAGGGGTCCAGACAGACAGATGCACACAAGCAGCTCCCAGTGGGCTGGGGGGGGGGGGCTGGGTGCTGCCTAGGGGCGTGGCTTAGAACAGCTGAGAGGAAGGTGAACCCCCCTTGGCGGATCTCTCCCACCTCTGCACCTGGCCGTCCCTCAGGGCCCTCGGGGCTCCTCAGGACTGGGGGGGGGGGGGCAGGGGCCGGCCCCTCCCTTTCCTGGCCAATGAAGTCCCAAAGGCAGGAAAACAACTTAGCCAAGGCAGCAAGCAGCATTTCCCAGGAACCCTTAAAGAATCGCACGGATTTATAGCTCTTATTTCAACGTCATGTGATTTCCTGAAAAGTTTGTCTACACATCCAATGAACTCATGAAATTCAACCTCACCCCTCACTGTGTGTGTGTGTGTGTGTAGGTGCAGCTTGTGATTTCACACGTGTACTCTGGGTGCTTGGGAAGCTGGCCGGAGTTCCCAGGCCTCCTCTCTGTCACCCTCAGGCCTGGCTGGAGGGGGTGGGGCACCGGGTCCCTCGGGAGGAGCCTGCGGGCTCACACCTACACCACTGGGGCTCAGCTCAGCCCCAAGGCCCGGCCCATCCGTGTCCTGTGGGGCGCCAGGGGCCCACGTGGGGCCTTGGAAGAGCTCCTCATAATCTGAGACATAGACCAGAGTTCAAATCTTGACACTGTCTTTTGGCTACAGGGCCCCAGGTGAGACTCACTTCCTACCTGAGACTGTCCACATTGGCCGTGAGCTCCCCCCACCCCCGCAGGGTGTTTGGAGCGACTCAAACTCAGTCACAACTACGGCATTTCCTCTTCTTCCCTCCACACTCTACGTGCATGAGGAGCGCCACGCAGGCCCTTCCCTCAGCCCCGTGGGCTGGAGCCGGTCCCTGTCCCCTCACGCGGCTGCAGACACGAGGCACAGAGAGGGCAGGTGGGTCGGTGCACCGAGGGGAGCCCTCCGGCCCCAGGGCCTTTATTCTCAGGCCCTGACTTTCCTGAACGAGGAGCGAGCGGTGCCAGCGGGGCAGTCCCTCGCTGCTTTCCTCATCCGGCCGGTCATCTGCGCCGGGCCTGGACCACGGGCTGGAGATCCGCGGTGCTCCTGAGTGTGTGTGAGTGTGTGTGTGCTTGTGTGTGCGCACCAGGGCAGTACAGGAGACAAACCATCCACAAGTGGACGAGCAACAGTTAGCGTGGTCTTCCGTTTCCAGGAGGAAGATGAGGCGGAAGCGGTCTGTGGAGATGTCTGAGCGAGACCCAGTGACCTGGGCCGCGCGGGGCCGAGGCTCGGTCCTTGCTCCAGACCGAGGGCTTGACCGCCCTCGGGCTGCCCGCTCCGCGCTGAGGCGCGCCCCGGGCCGGAGCCGGGAGCGTGCGCGGACCCGGCCCACAGACCGAGGGCTTGACCGCCCTCCGGCTGCCCGCCCCGCGCTGAGGCGCGCCCCGGGCCGGAGCCGGGAGCAGACCGAGGGCTTGACCCCCTCCGGCTGCCCGCCCCGCGCTGAGGCGCGTCCCGGGCCGGAGCCGGGAGCAGACCGAGGGCTTGACCGCCCTCCGGCTGCCCGCCCCGCGCTGAGGCGCGCCCCGGGCCGGAGCCGGGAGCAGACCGAGGGCTTGACCGCCCTCCGGCTGCCCGCCCCGCGCTGAGGCGCGCCCCGGGCCGGAGCCGGGAGCAGACCGAGGGCTTGACCCCCCTCCGGCTGCCCGCCCCGCGCTGAGGCGCGTCCCGGGCCGGAGCCGGGAGCAGACCGAGGGCTTGACCGCCCTCCGGCTGCCCGCCCCGCGCTGAGGCGCGCCCCGGGCCGGAGCCGGGAGCAGACCGAGGGCTTGACCGCCCTCCGGCTGCCCGCTCCGCGCTGAGGGGCGCCCCGGTCCGGAGCGGGGAGCGTGCGCGGACCCGGCCCACCCGCCCTCGAGCGGGCGAGCGGCGGCCCTGAGTTCTGGCAGTGCTCTGGGGCTGCTTTGGAGCGGAGCTTCCGTCCGGTGGCGCTGTCCAGCCGGGGTCCCCTCGGGGGTGCCGGCCCTCACGGGGTTCCAGCCAGACCTCCAGGGAGCAAAGCAGGACTTCTGCAGACAGAGCAGGAGCCGGGAGCGGCGCACACGCACGCACGGGGCGGGGGGAGAAGGGGCAGGAAAACGCAGGGTCCAGGCCGCACAGGCTGGGTGCGTAGCTCCTTTCACTGGGCGCTCTGTGGCCCACCTGGCTTTGTTGAGCCAACTTGTGTCTTGTCATATAGAAATCCTGGGCCTTCCACGCTGCCGGCCATCCCCGCCCCAGGCCGGCCTGCCCGGGGGGAGCTCTGACTTCCCGGGGCATTGCCCCCCGGAAGCCGCCAGGCTGCACCCAATCCTGGCGGCCCCTGGCCTGCTCCCCTCGCTAAGCAGGCAGCTGCTCGGTTAAACAGTCAGATCCAAGGCTAAAGCCGTAGCTTAAACCTCTGAAAGACAGAAAAGGAAATTGGGGCCAAGGAGGCAGAGCCTGGCGTTCTGCTTGAGCCACTTATGCTTTTCAGCTGATTCATTCCATCTGGAGGCTTTGTCTCGCACTGAGAATTTCCTGGATTGCAGGAGGGCAGGTGGGGACCCGTGCACAGAGCCACGGAACAATGGACCCTGCAGCTTTATTGTCTGGGCTGACTCTGCCCCTTTCTGCAGTGACACACACACACACACACGCATGCGCGTGCTGATGCAACACATGCACAGTGCAGATGCAGCTCATTCCCACTGCACACACAGCAAACCGGCCAACAGTCCCAACAGTCCAACAGTCCGGCCCTGGCAGGAACAGATGGCTGCTCAAATGGGGGCTTGAAGAGGCATGAGCAAAAGGACTGTTCACAAAGGCGTGGGCTAATTTTGTTGGCAGTAAGCCATGCGGGTGGAAAGGCAGGTTGTGGCCACGCCGCCCCCCTGTACAGAGTCCGGTTAGCGCAGGGGCTGTGTGGCCAAGCCCAGCCACCGTGGCTCCGGCAGAAGACCCCTGGCTCCTTCAGGGGAAGAGGGACAGAGCCCTCTCTGCACTGCACCCGCCCCAGCAGCTACTGTGGCCAGCAGGGGTGGCCCCCTGCACCCTGACCCCACGCAGGGAGGGGGGGGGCAATGCAGAACAGGAAGGTGGGCGGGGCGCGTCCTCTCGGTCCTGGGCTGCACAGAGCGCCCCTTCTCAGCTCCCGGCCTCATGCAGGCAGGCAGCTCGCAAAGACGGACGAGGAAGGGAGGAGCCACGCAGCGTCACATGCTGGAAATGGGAGCTGCATGGAGCGACCCTGGATGCCACCGTCACTGGAACACATAGAGCTGGGGAGGGCATTCCCCAATCAACTGTGTCTTCGAGGCTCAAGGCAGTGAAGAGGGAGGGAGTTGTGAGATTCCCCGCCCCCCCCCACTGCCTGAGAGCCCAGCCAACACCCAGGCAATGCTCTCCGTGTCTCAGCCTGGTTGTTTTGGACGGGAGAGGCTTCTGGAACTATCTCCAGGGCTGCCACAGAGATGACCTCCCACCCCGGCATGGGGAACTCCCAAGCACAGGGGGAACCTTCTCTCCAAAAATCAGGACTTCTCCACTTCGGCTCCACCTCAGAGGTCAAACTTGGGGCTTGGCTTTCATGTCCTTCATCTTTAGGATCCGACTAGACATTCTAGAACATTTCCAGTAACTCCATCCTTCTAGTACTCTGGGCCCGGGCTCTCATCCCTCCCTAGGCCTGCACTGCCTTTCATGGTTCTCTAGCAATAGTTGCTAAATCCATTCAGACTGTTCTGAAGGCAGGCCCCCACAGTTTGCTGGAAACCACTTAAGCCATGCAAAAGCACCAGTTACTGCACAGAAGCATACGAGGAGATGGGAGACAGGATGCTATCACAATCAGAAGAAAATCAAGGGGTTGGAGGCGTGGCTCTGTTAGGAGAGTGCCAGCCAATGAGCAAAAGCATCAGGACTCGAGTTCCAGTCTTAGTTTTGGACCACAAAAAAGGGTTAAAGAACAAAACAAAATCTATCAGCCTACCACTGTGTCACCATGAAAACACTGAAAATATTTGGGCTTTGCCCTCAGTTCCTGGAACCTTGTTATTTGCGAGCGGCTCTAGACTCACTTGAGTCTGTGTCAGGGGTGTGAATCACACAGCACCGGGAGGGTGGGCCAGTCACCAGAGGGTCAAGCAGAGGGGAGGGGCTTCCAGCCTACCCCCCCCCACTCCAGGGAGGGGCAGAGGGGGATGGCGGCTGGGCTCAGTAAAAACCCTTGAATCAGATTCAGAGAACTTCGGTTGGCATCCCACTTTGCCTCCCTGGGGAGAGGCGTCTGCCCCAGGACCTTTCCAGACCTTGACCTATACACCTCTCTATCTGGCTGTTCAGTTGTATCTTTATAATAGATTATTGTACTAAGTACAGTCCTTTCTGAGTTCTAGAGTGTCCCAGTGAACTACTGAACCTAAGCAGGGGCTGTAGAAATATCCAGTCGGTAATGCAACTGAGGAATCCTATTTGTGGTTGGCATCGGGAGTAGGGACTGCCTGGTGTGACTGAAGTCAGCCCCGGGAGTTACTGTTAACTGACCTGATTTCTAGGACACCTAGTTGATGTAAGAGACAGGACAGTGGTTAGTATGAGAAAAAGACATTTCTTTGGAGTCCAAGGAGGACACCTGTTTTGATGTAAGAACCTTTTAACCATGAAACGGAAAAATGACCAGTAACAGCAGAGCGACTTGGCTTTCAAAGTTTTGCTATATATGCCGGCATGTCTGCACCCTGAAACAAATCTTCCTAAGGCAGAAGACCCGCGGGACAAGGTTACTGTTCAGCAAAACACACATACAGGCCATTGCCATGACACATTTGCTTCCCAAATGGTTATCATTGCGGCTCTGTGCTCCTTCAGTGTGAGAAATCCCTGTTATTATCAACCTATTTTCTTAGACGGGCCTTCTCAGAAAACAACATGGGATCAATGAATTGTGCATCTGTCCATTGTACAAGGCTCTAGGGGTGCTGACTGGTTTAGTGGTGCTGACTGGTTTAGTGGTGTCTTCTCAGCAGATTCACTTCCCAGGTCCTGCAGCCAGAGGGGGCTGCACAGCTGGAGCTGGAGCAGAGAAAGCCACGTCTGCAGGGAGCCAGGATCAACTCCCCTCCATCCAGGTGAGAAATCAAACTTTTTTTGTGTTACACGTCCCTAAACGTACCGCTAATATGTCCACCCCAAGGTACTCTCTACAGATGATAAGATTCCCAGGCAGCAGTGCTTTACGGTTTCCAGAATACGCTCTTTTTGTGTGGGTGTGCTCGTACCCAGGATTTGAACTCCGGGCCTTGTGCTCTCATTTGGCTTTTCAGCGCCAGCTGGCCGGCTACCGGCTGAGCCAGGCCTCCCGCTGTCCCCAGGGGCAACGTTTCCCTCACTGTACCGCTGCAGAGCCTTCGGCAATACACACACGTATACACATATCGGCAATACACACACATATACACATATCGGCAATACACACACATATCGGCAATACACACACATATACACATATCGGCAATACACACACATATCGGCAATACACACACATCTACACATATCGGCAATACACACACATCTACACATATCGGCAATACACACACATCTACACATATCGGCAATACACACACATCTACACATATCGGCAATACACACACATCTACACATATCGGCAATACACACACATCTACACATATCGGCAATACACACACATCTACACATATCGGCAATACACACACATCTACACATATCGGCAATACACACACATCTACACATATCGGCAATGCACACACATATACACATATCGGCAATGCACACACATCTACACATATCGGCAATGCACACACATCTACACATATCGGCAATACACACACATCTACACATATCGGCAATACACACACATCTACACATATCGGCAATACACACACATCTACACATATCGGCAATACACACACATATACACATATCGGCAATACACACACATATACACATATCGGCAATACACACACATCTACACATATCGGCAATACACACACATATACACATATCGGCAATACACACACATCTACACATATCGGCAATACACACACATCTACACATATCGGCAATGCACACACATCTACACATATCGGCAATACACACACGTATACACATATCGGCAATACACACACATATACACATATCGGCAATACACACACATATCGGCAATACACACACATATACACATATCGGTAATACATACACATATCGGCAATACACACACATCTACACATATCGGCAATACACACACATCTACACATATCGGCAATACACACACATCTACACATATCGGCAATACACACACATCTACACATATCGGCAATGCACACACATCTACACATATCGGCAATGCACACACATCTACACATATCGGCAATGCACACACATCTACACATATCGGCAATGCACACACATCTACACATATCGGCAATGCACACACATCTACACATATCGGCAATGCACACACATCTACACATATCGGCAATGCACACACATCTACACATATCGGCAATGCACACACATCTACACATATCGGCAATGCACACACATCTACACATATCGGCAATGCACACACATCTACACATATCGGCAATGCACACACATCTACACATATCGGCAATACACACACATCTACACATATCGGCAATACACACACATCTACACATATCGGCAATACACACACATCTACACATATCGGCAATGCACACACATCTACACATATCGGCAATACACACACGTATACACATATCGGCAATACACACACATGTACACATATCGGCAATGCACACACATCTACACATATCGGCAATACACACATATACACATATCGGCAATACACACATCTACACATATCGGCAATGCACACACATACACACGTATACACAGCAGTATGTAAGTGTCTTGTTACAGACTATAGATAGGTGCTACGCTTCCATGGCAGGCTACAAGTGGGCATGCCCCAGGCTCTCTTTCTGTAGACGCATCGACGTGAACACGTACGTACGTAGGTGTGCAGGCAGGTATACGCTCACACACGCACGCGTCTTCCATTGATGACGACGGGCCCGGGCCCGGCCCCCCGGGAGGCCCCCCCCCCGCCCCCCTGAGCTTCCGCGGCGCGCTCGAGGAAGCCAGCCCGCGGGCGCCCCGCGGGGACGGCCGCCTCCGGGCGCCCCTCCGCGCTGCCCGGCGACCGCCCGGCCGCCCGCGCCCCGCGCCCGCGAGCGCGACTCCGCCGAGGACGACCCTCCCGCCCGCCGCGCGCGGGCTCCCGAGCGCCACGCTCCCGCCGCGCTCCCGGCGTGCCGCGGGGCGCCCGGGAGGCGGACTACAACTCCCACAAAGCATCGCGGGGCGGAGCCACCTGATTGGCCGGGCCTCCGGCGTCGGCCAATCCCGCGAGCTCTTGTTGTCGGGCGCCCGGCGGTCGAGCGCGGCGGCGCGGGGCGCAGCGCGCGCGCGCGGCGTCGGCCGGGTTGCTCGGGAGCCGGTGGCGTCGCCGCCCGCCCTCCGCCCGCCAGCCTCTGCCATGGGCAGCGCCGAGAGCAGCGAGAGCCGCAGGGTGTCCTTCGAGATGGACGAGGAGGAGCGGGTCCGGGTGCTCCAGGGCATCCGGGTGAGCCGCGCCGCCGGGGCCGGGCCGGGCCGGGCGCGGAGGGCGCCCGAGGGCGCTGAGGGCCGGGGCGGCCGGCCGGCCGGGGCGCCCGCCGCCGCGCCGTCCTCGCGGAGTCTGCCGTGCGGGAGGCGGCCGCGCCGGGACCCGAACCCGGAGCCCCGGCCCCCCGGCTTCCCCCCGCGGCCTTCCGGGCGGGGGGCGTGGGGGCCGCGCGCCGGAGCCCGCCGGCGCCCCCGGGAGGCGCCGCTCGGGTCGGCTTCGCGTTTGCCTTTGCCGGGCTTGCTCCGCGCCCGCCGCCCGCCCCTCGCCCCGCCGTGCCGCCGCGTTCCGAGCACGGGGGGTGCGTCCACGCGTGGGCCACCGCACCCCCACCCCCACCCCGCGGGCTCCCTCCCACCTGCGACGCACCTGGGGAGGCTGTGTGGTCCTGTGCCGCGTCCCCGCCTAAAACCCTCCACGTGGACTCCCGGCCCTTAGGCTCCCGTGGCCGCCAGCTGCCTGCTGACCTCTCCGACCGTCTCCCAGGCCAGTCCCCTTCCCTCCTCATCTCCACCCGCCCGTTCGCTACTCCCAGGACCTCCCTCTTGCCTTTTCTGTCTGGCAGATGCCAACCTGTTCCAAGCAGTCTCCGTATCTACCGCGCCCCACTCCACTCCTCTCCCCTGCCCCCGTCTTGTCACTTCTCCCAGCTTAGGTGTTCTCCCCCATCCAAGCACTAAACAGACCTGACTCTACTTAGACCCCAAGACCAACTGAATGGGCCTTAAACTCAGGTGTCTCCTAAGAACCCTCCCCTTGCCACTCAAGTCCATAATAGCTTTCCACCTGGCCGGCACTGTTATTTGCATTGCACACACCGCAGTTTAAAACTTGTGGCGATAGTCGTTTTTCCATTAGTGTAAGTTCTTGTGACAGGCTCTTGTGTGACTGGTGAGACTACCTCCAAAATGCAGGAGGAGAACCACAAAAGCAGCTCTTGGTGCGTGATGGCAGCTGTGCGTTGCCCTTTACAGACAGTATTTCATTTCATTTTCGACAGACCTCTGAGAGAAGTATTCTGTCATCCCGTTTCTTGAGTAAGGAGATCTGAGGTGCTGAGAGAAGTCACGTCCGAGGTCACATAGGTGACAAGTGGGGAGAACCGGGATTGAAGTAGGTAGTGCCAGATCTGGCTGTTGAACTCCAGTGCTATAGTTCCTCCCACACTATGCGTGGCACATTGTGGGTGCTGTGTCAGTAGTTGTTGAATAAGGTTGAGTGAATACACCTAGTAAATGGACCAATTTAAAAGAAATGCACAGAGGAGTATAGGAGAATTAAGTAGGGAAATGGTTCAGGGGAAGACTTTAGGAAGTCCTAATTGTGAGACAATCTTAGCTGCACCCTGGAATAAGATGAAAATGTCGGTGGTCTAGAGTCCTGTTAGCTGTGACAAGAAGTGGGGAGGAAAGAAGAAACTTCAGGGATTGTATCCTTTTCTAGTTGGGCAGGCTGGTCGGAGAAGATAAAATGGCTTGTCTAGAGGCACCTAGTGAGAGGTGCTTAGCTCCGTGTTAGGAAAGGACAAGTCATGCCTGCTTGTGTACTTCATTTGAAAGAGGACGATGGAAGAAAGGATGTGATAGTAATGAGTGCTTTTCATTAGTAAAGCTACTTGAGTTCACCTTGTCTTTAGGCAGGTGAGTAAAGATCAGGAAAAAGCCCCAGCAGATCAACAAAGCAGTTAGCAAAGAGAACACATGAGAAGTTAATACATTAACCTAATAAGAGGTTCTTAAAGAATATTTGTCCCAGCTCCTTCAGAGGAAATTAAGTATTTCTAGAGACCACTTGTATTTATTCCCTGAGGTCTGGTTGTCTTGGAAAGTGCTCTGGTTCCTTCAGAATAAAAGGTTAGGGAGGGCTGTTGCTCATTCGCATGCTTATTTGCATACATTTGCATACAAAGTCTTAAGCCCTAATTCTATGGAAGGAAAAAAATTTAATTAATGCAAAGTGCTACAATTATATTCAGCTCCAGTTTTTAGAACAAGCATGCATGAAATACATAAAGATAGTTTTAACCAGTTCATTTAATCTCATCCTCCAATAAGAAAAGACAAATTTATGGCAATAATATCTTCTGTATGTCTACTTTTTTCTTCTCCATCCCATGTAAAAAACCACCAAGTAATTCAACCGAAGTTGGTTACTTGTTGACATCCAAACTTCTCTCAGTTCCCCAACTTCTTCCTTTTGCCAGTTATTGAGCTTCTTATTCCACTGACTTGATAAACCTTCCTCAGCCACATCCCCAAGCTCATTACATGATCTAGACTAGATCAGCTTTACTATTCAGTGCTCCTTTGAGGATAGTTCTGGGCCAGTGGGAAGGGGAAAGCCCAGAGGATATAGTTAGATACACAAGAGAATCCCACAACATGCTGGGGGGGGGGGGGTCACTACCATCTCAGCAAATATTTGCTGCCAATAGGTTACTTATCAAGACAGGCCTAACCTTACGACAAGTCTCTGCCATCCTGGAGGACTCAGGTGGGTAGAGGAAATGATAAAAGAGAAAGGAAGGACAAAGAAGCAAAAGAAAAAAACCCTGCAATTTCTGAGAAAATAAGAGTGCAAGGACAAATGCCTGTTTGGGGAGGTGACCCTGATGGTATGATCTGAGCCATCCTCGTGGACTGTACATAGTTACTTAGCTGAGCAGTGTGTCAGGTGCATATTCCAGTTACTGCACATGCTAGTCTTGAGAGACACCATAATCCCCCTTTTAGAGGTGAAATGTCACCCCCATCTCAGAAGTGAGAAGGCAACTTCAGTGAGATGAGTGTTAGCAAAAAACCTGGGAAGCCAGGCTCAAAGTTAGAATCTTGACAGGCATAGGGGTAGGGATATTGGGAAGATTGTTGGCCACCAAGTGGTGGACCCTGGATGTCAGGAAAGGCTGTGAATATGTTTTCCTGGAGGCCACACTGGTGTGCTCTCGTCAGGAGCAAAGTATTCAGAGATTAGAGAAAAAAGAATCCCCAAACCGATTGATAGGAATTTTAGTGTTCTTTGACATGGAAAAATAGTCTCAATTCCATGTCCATCCAAAGACATTTCATAATTGTGCATAATGCAATCCCTTTTTACTTAAAAATGACTCAAAGGCCATGTGTTAGTCACGAGGCTTGAACTTGGCCTGGGCGCTGTCCCTGAGCTCTTCAGCTCAAGGCCAGCTCTCTACCACTTGAGCCACAGCACTACTCTGGGTTTTCTGGTAGTTAATTGGAGGTAAGAGTCTCATGGACTTTCCTCCCCAGACTGGCTTTGAACCGTGATCCTCAGAGCTCAGCCTCCTGAGTAGCTAGGATTTCAGGCGAGAGCCACCCGTCCCCGGTTCATTTTTTTTCATTACTTTCCATTGGTCTTTGCCACTAATACAATGGGATGGAGCAGATTGGATCCCTCTTCTGAAAGGCCAGGTGGGCTTCTCCCTAGTCAAGTTTTCTCTTTTATTGATCCTGCCTTGATATATTTTAATTTCCCCTATTCTCTAGATGTTAACTCTTTTACCTGATGCCTTTATCTGACATGCTAACTTGGCTGCTTTTTCTTGTCGAGTGGTAGTGTCTTATTTGCCATCTTTAGTCTTCTCTAAGCTTTTTATTGGGTGTTGTTGACTTAAAAAAACCTTTTGGAGATGTATTTTATATATTGTAAATATTTCTCATTTCAATAGTGGAGGGAGGGGTTCTGGGATTTGAACTCGAGACTGGGCACTGTCTTTTTGCTCAAGGCTAGTGTTCTATCACTTGATACTTCCAACAATTTGGTGTTTAATTGAAGATAAGAGTCTCAGGGATTTTCCTGCTTGGGCTGGTTTCAAATCATGATCCTCAGATCTCAGTCTTCTGAGTACCTAGGATTACAGGGATGAACTAGCTTTTTTGACTTAGAGTAAATGTTTTTGTGATGCTAGGGATTGAACCTAGGGCCTTGTGCATTCTAGGCCACATACCAGCCCTGCTTAATATTTTCGAAATTGGCTCATTGGTGGTTTTGTAGGTGTCTGTAGTCTGTTCCTTTTCATTGCTGAATAGTACCCTGCTGTATGGATTATATAGTGCATTTTGTGTGTTCTGTTATCACTTGATGGGGATTTGAATTGTTTCCAGTTCTCAGCTATTATGAATGCTTGTTTGTTGCAAGTTTTTTTTTTTACATATGTTTTTATTTCTCGAGGATACACTTGTTGGAACATCTTGTTTATGAATTGGGTTTGTTTAACTGTTTAAGAAACTGCCAGGGCTGGGGTTATGGTCTAGTGGCAAGAGTGCTTGCCTCGTATACATGAAGCCCTGGGTTCAATTCCCCAGCACCACATATACAGAAAATGGCCAGAAATGGTGCTGTGGCTCATGTGGCAGAGTGCTAGACTTGAGCAAAAAGAAGCCAGGGACAGTACTCAGGCCCTGAGGCCAAGCCCCAGGACTGGCCAAAAAAAAAAAGAAACTGCCAAGTTGGATGTGGTGGTACATACCTATAATTTTAGTACTCACAAGGCCCAGCCAGGAGAATCATCATTTAAGGACAGCCTGGGCTACATAATGAGACCCTGTCTAAAACTAAAAAGACAGAACAAAACAAACAACCCTGCCAAATTATTTCTTAAACTGGTTGTATTCTTTTCTTTTTTCACCAGCAAATATGAGAGTTTGGATTCACATAACCTTTCTAACACTTGCTATTGTCTTGGCTTTTTGATTGTAGCAATTCTAGTAGCTGTGAAATGGTATGTCATTGTGATTTGAACTTGCATTTTTCTGATAACTAATGCTGTTGAACATCTTTTAATGTGCTCATTTTCTATCCATGCTTTCTTTTTGGTGAAATGTACTCATATCTTTACCATTTTTAATTGAATTATTTGTCTTTTAAAATCATTATTTCTTTGTGCTGGATATAAACTCTTTGTTCTGTTCTGATTTGCTGTTCTGTTCTGATTTGCTGCTATTTTTTTCCATTATGTGGCTTGTGCTTTCATTTTCATAATAGAGTCTTTGAACTGCAAATGTTTATGATTTTGATGAAGTTTATTCCTTTCAAAATTGATTGTGCTTTTGATATTGTAAAATATTTGCCTAACCTAAGGTCATGGAACTTTCCTCCGGTTCTTTTCTTCTAAAAGTTTTGTCATTTTTACTATTATATTTAGATTTAATGGTATGTTTTGAGTTAACTTTAGTGTATGTTGTGAGGTCAGGCTCTAAATCAGAACTGGACAAAAGTCTTCTTGCAGTGGGCCAGGTAGTAAATCCATCAAGCTTTGAACATCCAAAGGTCTCTGTCATGACTACTGAGTTTTGACATTTTTGGTGAAAGCAGCCATAGACAATATGTTAATGAGTGGGTATAGCTGTGTTTCAATAAGAAATTACCAAATCAAGTGATGGGTTGAACTTGGCTCAAGTGCTGGAGTGTGCTGACGTTTTTATTTGTTTTGCATGATATATCTTATTTTTCAAAATCTATTTGTTGAAAAGCCTATTTTTCCCCATTGCATTGCTTTGGAGCCTTTGTGAAAAATCCATCCAGCATAAACCTAAGGTTTATTTCTGGACTTTTAATTCATTTCCATTGATCTCTATTTCCTATGCCAACACCATGTTGTTAATGGTTATTATAGCTTTGTAGTCTCAAAACTGGGAAGTATGACTCCTTCAACTTTATTCACTTTCAAGATTGAATTCGCTGTTTTGAGTTCTTTATGTTTCTGTGTACATTTTAGGATCAATGTATCAACTTCTACAAAAAGCCTGTTGGGACTTTTTGGAGGGGGGCGGAGAAGTGGTCTTGGGGCTTGAACTCTGGACTTGTGTGCTGCCCCTGAATTTCTTTTTGCTCAAGATGAGAGCTTTACCACTTGAGTCACAGCGCCACTTCCGGCTTTTTTGAATAATTTATTGGAGATAAGAGTCTTATGGAGTTTTCTGCCCAGGCTGGCTTCGAACCACGATCCTCAGATCTCAATCTCTGCATCTGGCTCCTATTGGGAATTTGATAGGTTTTGTGGTGAGTCTATAGATTGCTTCGGGGAAGAATTGCCCCATTTTAAAAATGTGGAATCTTCAGTCTGAAAATATCTTCATTTATTAATTTTTCTATAACGTTTCTAATATTTTATATTTCTAGTGAAAAAAATGTACACTTCTTAAAATATTCCCAAGTGTTTTATTCTTTTTGATATTGTTATGAAAAAATTGTTTTGTAAATTAATTTTTTATTTTTTGTTTATGTGGTATTATGGAATCAATTTCAGGGCCTCATGTGTGCTAGGCAAGCATTCTACCACTAAGCCACATTCCCTTGTCACAAAATTGTTTTTTAAATTTCATTTTTGAATTTGGGATTGCTAGTATGTAGAAGTTGAGTTTTGCATATTGATCTTGTGACTTGCAACCTTACTGTTGATTCTTATTCTTTTCATTGCTAATTCCTTATGATATTTTATAGGCAGCCTCATACTGTCTGCCAGTAAAGGCTGTTTAACTTCCATTCCACTCTGGATTCTCTTTTTTTTCTTGTCTTATTGCATGGGCTACACTCCCCAGCACACTGTTGAGTAGAACTTAGGGAGGAGTCATTCCATCTTCTCATGAATAATATGTGAACGGTAGGCTTATGGACTTATGTATATACCCTCTTCACATTAATGATTTTATTAGTCTCTGTCACCCTGTTCTTCTCAGACCTTGGCCCTGTTTTTCTCTAGTAAGTTCTAAGAGAGCAAAGTTTTTTTTTTTTTTTTAAAGCTTAGAATGTCTGGTTTATTAGTATGTGACTTTTGAATTGATGCTTGACTTAGTGAATTAACAGTTCTGCTTCTGGTCAAACTGGCAGTCTGACAGCTGTGTATGAGGCTTTGATACAGACTTGTTTCATATGTATGTAGCAGTTTCTTTTCTACTGTACTCTTACCCAACAATATTTCTGAGCTTATGTTTTTGAATGTTTCAGTGTTAACATCAATGATCTGTATGATATTTTATATTACCATTTCCTGTTCTCTATTTCTGTTTAGTTTTTGCTAGATGTTAACCTACATATCTGGGATCCTCTCCAATCCACAATAATCTTCTTTTTGGTTGTGTCCATCTAAGTTCACTTGGCTACAGTAAGTGTGGCAAACAGAAAATGTTACAATACCTGGGCATAAGATTGACAGTTTAGAGCGATAGATGTGATACATCCTCCATGTGTGTATTTAGCATATGTAACTGAAAGGGTTAGATCACAGGACCTCTCCAATCTTCCGCTTTAAAGCACTGCTTGGTTTACCGTTTGAGTGAGTGCAGTTTGACAGAGTCACAACAGAAGCCAAGATGCAGGCCACCAGCCTCTCCTTTGCTTTCCAGTGAATGGAGAGTGAGTTTGAATTTCAAGTCCAGCAAAGCACCTGAGTACACACCGTGTGCCAGTCCCTGGGCTTGGTGCTTTCCCATATGCTTCCCCAACATGTCACATCTTGGGGCTTGTGTTGAGATATTAGAAAACAGGGAAACAATACTTGAGGGTTCTCAGTCCTTTCTCCCTAGTTGCTGAGGCTGCATAGTATGAAGGCTCAGACTTGCCCTTGGTGCCCTCCATTCTTATGGCCAGGGAGTTCCTAAACTCAGTAGTGTTTTATAGTGGGGGACTGTGGGCAGTCATGTGCCCCTAGGGGCACTTTGAGTAACTCTCAGGGGTTTGTTTACTTGAATATTAGTGTAACGTGTGACAATTTAAGAATTGCAGTGATTTCTAACTTGCCCTCGGACTTTAGAATGTTGCCCTCCAACAAGATGAAATTCCATTGCAGTGATCCTTAACTGTATAATTATAATTACCTTATATATGTCTTCATATGTAAAAGATAAATCTGTAAAGCAGCATATATGTGGGCCAGGTGCTGGTGGGTCATGCCTGTAGTCCTAGCTGCAGAGATCTGAGGATTGTGGTTCAAAGCTACCCTGGACAGGAGAGGCCATGAGATTCATCTCCAATTAACTACCTAAAAACTGGAAATGGAGCTGTGGTAAACCACTAGCTTTGAGCAAGCCCCATGACCGACATACAGAAAAGACCTCAAACAAACCCCAAGCCAGCATAAATATAAGGATAGTGAATTTTTACTTTGTGTTTGTGTGTGCGTTGGGGGGGGAGGGCAGTCCTAGGGCTTGAACTCAGGGCCTGAGCACTGTTCTTGAGCTTTTTGCTCAAGGATAGCACTCTTACCACTTGAGTCACAGTACCACTTCTGGCTTTTTCTTTTCTTTCTTTCTTTTTTTTTTTTGCCAGTCCTGGGCCATGGACTCAGGGCCTGAGCACTGCCCCTGGCTTTTTTGCTCAAGCACTCTGCCACTTGAGTCACAGTGCCACCTCTGGCCGTTTTCTATATGTGGTGCTGGGGAATGGAACCCAGGGCTTCATGTATACGAGGCAAACACTCTTGCCACTAGGCCATATTTCCAGCCCTGGCTTTTCCTGTATATGTGGTGCTGAGGAATCAAACCCAGGGCTTCGTGCATGGTAGGCAAGCACTCTACTGCTAAGCCAGATTTCAGCCCCGACTTTTTACTTTGTCTAAGCTCACCTCTACTTCCTTTGGGAAGTGAAGGTGCTGCTCAGGGGCATACGTGCTGCCTTTTCCATCTCTTGGAGGGACATCTCTGCCTGTCTTCCACAGTAGAACTGGTGTCCAGGACCCAAACTGCCACCCTCCTCCTCCTTCTCTGAGTTTGTAGAAGCTTCAGAAGTTTTCCTTGTTCATCCTCATTGTCCCTTCTGTGCGGTTTGTCCCCTGACCCCTATTCTCATCTTCATTCATGAGCTGATGACATCTAGATTCTAATCAGCAAAGCCAGAGCTGTCTTAATTCCCCTGGTCCTCTTCCATGTCCCGTGTTGTCTTGTGGGTACATCTGTTCCCATGTCTTCACATTGTCTCTTTCATGTCCCATATAGCCTTGGGGGGGGGGTTATCTGTTCCCATGCTTCTGCATCCTCTCTTCCAGGTCCCATGTCATCTTGTGGGTACATCTGTTCCCATACCTCTGCACCCCTCCTCTGCCTCTTCTGAAATGACCTCTTCCTCATGCCAGAAATGGCTCTACCATCTAGTCCCTGTCTGGGAAAATGGGCAGTCAGCCTGCATTTCTCTACTTTTAGTGACAGTCTTGAGCTTTACCTTCCAACAGTTTCTCATTTGCATCCTTCCCTCTTTGTCTTTACTGCTCTTTATCTCAGTTCAGGCCCATACTGTCTTCCCATCACCATCTGACAAATTGTTCTTTCTTCCAATAGGCTTGCTTCCCACTAATCTGTAAGTCATGGTGCTACAAGGGTAAGTGTTTTTTTTTCCCGAAAGGTCATAAAATTTGGACAGTTCAAAGAGAGTATGTAAGGGAAAAGAATGTCTCTTTTCCACCTTGCTCATCTGTCCTGCTCTCAAAGCACCCCCATTCCCAGCTGCGTAAGGCTTCTCCTTGCCTACAGTTGTAAGGCCCATTGCTGAGTCTGTCTCACCAGGTGCTGGCTCTCCATGTGCTGGTGTCCCTTTCTGTCTCCAGAAACAGAGGCAGAAATGTCCCAGCAGGAGACACTTGGTCTTGCCCTTGTCTCCGCTGCTTCATGCTTCTGTGCCTGGAACTCCATTCTCCTGTCTGTGCAGTGACCTCTCCTTTGTTGACTACACTCAGGTTTTGCCTCTGCAGGAGCCTTCTGTAGCTCTGCTACCTACATTAGTACTTTGAGTCAGGCCAAAAGGCCTCTTCCTCAGCTCCTCCCTTTAGTCCATAGCAGCAGCCATATCCTGCTTGTTTGTTCTGCCCCCCCATCACCTGGCTCAGAGCCTGTTATAAATTAGTTAGATACTTGCTAGATAGTATTTTAAACCAGTGGCTGGTCCTCTCTCCCACACTCTGAGTCCAGAAACTATGGTATTAATAGATTTGAATTAATTGCCACTATTTAAACATTGAGAGACTTTATATAAATTTGATTTTTTTTTTTTTGCTTTTTTTGGGAAAAAAACAAAACATTCAAAGTCTGGTCTGTTCCCATATGGTAGCACTTTGTTGGAGCTTCAAGGTGGCTGCCCTCTTTTGGTGGCCCTGTAGGTTCACCCCTCAGCACCACAGTGCCCTTGCACTATTTTTTTTTTTTTAAATCTTTACCAGGTTTACATTTCTGTCACCTTCAGCGCTCCTGTGGACACTTGTGCTTGTAAGCCTGCAGTGCGAGGTCTCCAGGCTTCTTTTCCTGACATTCTGGGATTTAAATCTGGTGAGCAGCCGGTGTGTCTAATTTCAGCTCATCGAAAACTAAAGGACTAGGAACAGAATCTCCAAGGCAACAGTCCTGAGCAAGGAGAGGAAGAATCTTTTTAGAATCACAGAGTTGGGCAGGAAATTCACAGGGATTGAGGTATTTGGGCATCAGGATCCTAACTGAGACTCCAAGCAAACTTGATCTTGTAGAAGGTGGCACACTGGCCCTGCCCTGGTGTGGGGCTGACCCCCCTTCCCTCCTTTCCCACAGGAGCCAAAGGCCTGGCGTGGGGCCAGCAGGGAGCAGCATTTAGCTCTTTGTAGTAGCCTAGTGCTTGGTACAGTGCATACTGCTGTGTGGTACTGAGTGGACTGATTGTGACTGTGAAGACCCGGTTTAGCTGCTAATGTGCCTTGCAACCCCAGGCAGTGTTCTCTGCATTGTCCTTCTCCATTCATGGTATGAGGATGGTGACACTGTTTCTGCCCATGAATGAGCTGACACCCTACTTGTGACCTCAGAAAAATGCCTCCACATTGTTGCTTCTCTTTTGTGCCTGGTCAGCAACACTGGGAGCTGGTTTTCGCTTTGGCCCTTGGTAGGTTTAACTAGGTTGACTTTCTGTTTGATGAGGACATAGATGTTCCTCCTTCTACTTCCTCTGGACCATGAAGCACAGTCAGGGGATGAAATGTGACATCCAAGTGACTTCAGCTTTCAAGACTTGGCCCTTCTGGGGCTGGGAATATGGCCTAGTGGCAAGAGTGTTTGCCTCGTATTCATGAGGCCCTGGGTTCAATTCCCCAGCACCACATATACAGAAAATGGCCAGAAGTGGTGCTGTGGCTCAAGTGGCAGAGTGCTAGCCTTGAGCAAAAAGAAGCCAGAGACAGTGCTCAGGCCCTGAGTCCAAGCCCCAGGACTGGCAAAAAAAAAAAAAAAGACTTGGCCCTTCTATGAAAAGTTACTTTTTAGAGGTGCTCCATATTCCTGTCTTCATATGTGCTTATGTACTTATACCAGGGTTCGGATTTGAGTCTTGGTCCTGGTATGTATAGCATCTGTGACTGTTCATCCTCTGACTGCTAAAGGATGATGTGTAGACAATGCATTTGGCCTGGAGTTTGGCATACCGAGTGTCCTCAAGGAATAATAGTCACAGTTGTTTCTATCATTAGCTTTATATAGGCATTCTTCCCTTCACTTTGGGGCTTGATTTCCTCTGCACCAGCTGTGAGCTTCGTTGCCTCCTTCTGGAGAGTGGGGAAATTACATCCTTTCTCCCTTCTCAGTACTCTTACACCAGGGATTCCCTCATTTCTTTCTCCAGATGCAACCTCTTCCAGCTTCCTGAGCAAACCTATTTGCCTGTGGAACAGAGATACTTAAATGAGCTTAGAACATACATCTCCCTCTCACACACACAACAGAGATATTTAAATGCACTTAGAATACATCACACACACACACACACACACACACACACACACACAGAGCAGTTCTTGGCTCAATAATACACTGCCTTCTTTCCAGCAAGCCAGTCTCAGAGCCTTGCTGACAACTTTTCTCTCATCTCTTACTTTAAGATTTTTTTCTTTTTGCAAAATGCATCTTATTTTTAAATGCCAACTGTTCATAATTCCTCATGAATCTTTTCAGACTCTAAGCCTTCATATATGAGCATACTCTACTTTCTTGCGGCACAAATGAGATCATATTGCATTTACTATTCGTGAATTGGCTTTTTCACTTGTTCCATGTCTTAAGTGTATTTCTTTAGTGTCTTTGTGTCCCTCCCCTCCCCTTCAGTCCTGCAGCTGGTACGTTTTTCAGCCCTCTTACTCCTGCTTTGCACCCTTGTGGTAGTTATCCTTCCTCTAGGCTTTGCCATCTCAGCCCCTCTTTCTGTTTTGCCTCGCTGTGCAAGGAGAAGATCTTGGCAGGGCATCTTCTCTGAAACTTCAGTGGCTCCCAACCCAACACAGCATAAATTCTAGCCTCCTTAACTTGTCGTTCAAGGCCTCTGGTAGAATTAATCAACCCTTTACTTTTTTCATTTGCCTGTATGCCTGTCTCACTGAACCTTAGGACTTCTTCATGCACTCTTCCTACTGTGCCTTTACTCATGCTGTTCCCTATTCTGGAATGCCACTCTCTGCCCCACTCTGTCTTACAAAATGCATCCTATCCCTTCCCTGGCATATTGAGTGAGCTCAGGGAAGGTCACTCAGGTAAGTTATCCCTTGAGGCTTCATTCAGGTATTGTCTGACTAGAGCTTCGGGTTCCAAGAGGAGATTCCTGGGGCACTTTAGATGTGCTGCTCTTATCTGACTCTTCTGTGGTGTACATTCTGTGTTTGTTGGGAGCTTGGCTTTGGGTGAGGGTGATGTATTGGTTATGGTCATAGAGTTTTTAGAAGCCTTTGTTGGGGTGGAAGTGGTGAGGTCTCTATGCATATATGACTTAGTTTGGGACTCAGCTCCTTGGCTTGTTCTTGCCTCTGACTTTTGCTATCCTGGGATGCCTTTTTCTTCATGTCTTTCATATATGGCCATGTTCTTGAGGATAGGGTTGTGAGCTGGAGAGGAAAGGAAAACGAGACTCTTCTTGGCCTTTACTTTGTTGCTGGGGACTTGTGGAAGTGCCAACCAAGCATTCTTTGGGGTGGTGGGGAAAGAACTCGTCTTTTTAGAGTTCCTCTGTTACTCCTGGGTTGAGGGCCAGGTCCAGGCTTAAGCCATAGGATGTCAGACTTGGAAGGGACTGTAAAAAGAATTTACCCAATTTAACTTTGTACATAATATGGACAGTAAGGGAAGGGATTTTCTCAAGGTCCTGCAGCTTGAACTCAGGACCTAGGCACTGTCCCTGAGCTACTTTTGCTCAAGGCTAGCACTCTACCACTTGAGCCACTGCGCCACTTCTGGCCTTTTCTGTTTATGTGGTACTGAGAAATCGAACCCAGGGCTTTGTACATTCACTCTGCCACTTTGTACATTCACTCTACCACTAAGCCATGTTCCCAGCCCTAATGTTTCTCTTAAAAAATATAATTTTACTGTTAATAAGATGTTGTACAGAGGGGTTACCATTTCATAAGTCACATCGTGAGTATAATTCTTTTTGGACAATGTCACCCCTTTTTCTTTCCCTTGCCTTCCTTTGCTTAATCCTAAGGATTTGTGTTGTTGATTCTTTCATGTTCTCTGTTTGTACTCAATATGTGCTTGGCATTTTCACTTAATAGCTAACATGAATTATTTTCTTTGCACAACTGCTTTCTGTAGATTGCTTCATGTAACTCATACTCTCTACAGTCTCTACCATTATTTCCATCTTATAGATGAAGAAACTGATTCAGAGATGAGAAGTCCTCTGTTCAAAGTCATGCAGGAAGTAGACACTTGGGATGCAAACCCAGGCTGGTCTAATGGGAATGTACTTAATTCCTGAGTTGTGTTGAAGCCGCCTCGTCTTCAAGGAATCTCTGTTTCATGGCGGATGAAAGGAAAGCTCAGAAACACTAAAGAACTAGGCCAAGGTCATGTAGTTAGATAGTGGGGAGAGCTCCTTTCCCCTGCGTTGCTCTGGATTGGCCTCCTCCTGACCTCAGAGGATACGCTCTGGCCAGCTCTGGTGGCATAATGGCCAGTGTGCTTGTGGCACCGAGCACCCAGCCCTGTCTGGCTCTGGAGGCCTCTGTTCTGGTTCTGTTGGTACAGGGAGCGTTGCCCAGATGGTGTTTATTCTCGCATGACTACTGTGTGTGTATGTATGTTTGTTGATTAAAAATATTACTTGCTGTATTTTATAGCAACATTAAGAAATATTACGAATCTCTCACTGTCAACAAGCATCTTGCCAATGTTTTCCTTAACCCCTCACTTACCAAGTAGTGTAGTTCAGTTGGTCCTACCTTGGCTGGGACTAGCAAATCAGAGCCTGTGGCTCACCTGTGTGAAGTCCTGGCATTTCCACTGGCTCAGATTTAAACATCTGACCTTGGTCTGTCAGGACTTGTGTGGCCCTGCCTTTGCTTGTCCCTCTGACCTGATCATCTGGTCCCTTTCTTTTTCCCTACTCACTGCCACAGTGGCCTTCTGTTGCACCCTGGGACATGCCAGGCCCAGACTTTTCTCCTCTTGCTTGTTGCTGAGAGTCTTCATTCGAGGGTTGCAGTCTTAATGTGAGCATCTTTTTCAAGGTGGTCTTCCTACACTCCTTGCCCTGCATGCTCCCATCAGCCCTCCCCACCCTGCAGCACGCGCTCACACTCACACACACAGTCAGTGTGCACCGGAAGGGGAGGGCAGGGAAGGAGAGACCCCAGATCATCAGCCCGTGTGCCTGGCCACAGAACAGCAGACCAGTCCTCTGGAGCCTGGGTGGTGGACAGTTCCCAATCCCTGGGTGCCATGCTTGGACTTCCTTCTCTTCTCACTCTTCTGCCTCTGCCTTGGAGAAAGACACTAACGTCCCAGCTACGATGGGCAGAGACCAGGAGGATAATGGTTCCGATAGCTGACGTTAGTGAGACCTCCCTAACTCAGTTAATAAGCCAGGTACAGAGATGAGCTCCTGTGACCCCAGTACAAAGAGGAACTAGGGAGTGGGGTCAGGATCTGAAGTTGGACAAAATGCTCCATAGACTGGGTGCTGGTGGCTCATGCCTGTAATCCTAGCTTACTTAGGAGGCTGAGATCTAAGGACTGAGGTTCAAAGCCAGCCTGGGGAGAAGAGTCTGTGAGACTTTATCTCCAATTAAAGCACCAAAAAACCAAAACCAAAAACAACAACAACAACAAAAAACCTCAGAAGTGGAGCTGTGGCTCAACTGGCAAAACCCTTGAGCAAAAAAAGCTCAGAGATGGCGCCCAGGTCCTGAGATCAGCCCCATGGCTGACAAAAACAATAACCCCAAACCCCAAACATATGTTCCTTGAGCTGCTTTTGCTCAAGGATAGCAGTCTACCACTTGATCCACAGCTCTATCTCTGACTTTTTGGTGGTTAATTGTATTTAAGAGTCTCACAGAGTTGCTTGCCTAGAGTGGCTTTGAACAGTGATCCTCAGATCTCAGTCTCCAGAGTAGCTAGGATTAAAGGCTTGAACCACTGGCACCCAGCTTCATTTTTTACCAGTCCTTGGGCTTGAACTCTGAGCCTGAGCGCTGTCCCAGATTTCCTTTTACTCAAGGCTAGTGTTGTACCACTTGAGCCACAGCACCACTTCTGGATTTTTCTGTGATTAATTGGAAATAAGAGTCTCACAGACTTTTTCCTGCTGGGGCTGGCTTCAAACCATGATCCTCAGATCTCAGCCTCTTGAGTTAGGATTACAGACATGAGCCACTGGCTCCTGGCTTTATTAGTAGTTTTTATCTTTTATCCAGTAAATAAAATGATGTTGTGATTTAAGTTGATTATATGAAATAGGATATGAATGACTATTAACTATCTCATTGACCATTAACTCCAAGGAAGCAAGGACAGTGTCTCTCTTTTTTTTTTTTTGCCAGTCCTGGGACTTGAACTCAGGGCCTGATAACTGTCCCTGACTTCCTTTTGCTCAAGGCTAGCACTCTACCACTTGGGCCACAGCACCACTTGCACTTTTTCTGTTTATGTGGTGCTGAGAAATCAAACCCAGGACTTCATGCATGCGAGGCAAGCACTCTACCACTAAGCCACATTTCCAGCCCCAAGGACAGTGTCTTTCTTTCACTATGGTCACCATTGTTTTCTGTTAAGCATAGTGTAACAAACAGATGAAATGTGGTCATGGTGTCTTATGCATTTACTCTTGGCCAGGCTGCTTTCTTGGTCCTCATGGGTTGTACTGTAAGTGGCTCCTCTGCCTATATCGATGCCTGTTCTTCCCGTCCACCTGGCTGTTCTCCACCCTGTGGGTTGGGACCTTGCTTGCTACGCCTGCCTCATTCATGGCCCACTGATTTGAGGGTCACGCAGGGCTTAGTCTTTAGTGCAGTTCACACTCACGACACATGCTTTGCCCTTAGTCCCTCAGAGGACTGGTGCATTCTCACAGGGTCCACTTTCTTCTCTCTTTTTCTTTTCTCCCTCCCTATCTCTTTATCCCTTTCTGTCACTTTCACCTCTGTTCTTTCTTTTTCTTCCCTTTCTTGCTCCGTGCTGCCCTTCTTTCATTTTTTCCTTTTCAGTACTAGGAGTTTGAACTCAGGGCATTGTTATTGCAAGGCAGGCACTCTACCACTTAAACCACATTCTCCCAGCCCTTGGACCTTATTAAGAGCAAAACACATAGCATTGTGTTTTTGTCTGGACCAGGCTGGACTGTGAGCCTCCTATTTATACTTCCCACACAGCTGTGATAAGAGGCATCCACCACATGCCCAGGTTTGGGTCTAGATGCCTAGATTTTGTCCATGTCTTGAACCAAAATCCTCTCGCGATCTGCCTCCCATGTCGCTGGGACGACCAGCTCCATACTGTGCCCAGCGGGTGCTAGTGAATTTCTAACAGCCTACTCCAGCCACAAGAAAGGGCTGTGATTTGTAGTATGTGACACTTCCTGTGGTGAAAAGTCTTCCTACCAGGGCCAAATTTAAACTGCCATCTTAAAGTGAACCAGCTCTCAAATTTTCCTGAAAGTTTGGAAGTCAGCTCTTGTGAGCCAGTCACAGCACAGGGGTGGGGTGCCCAAATCTTCCACTGAGCTGGCTCCCTCTTGAGCACCAGTTCAGGTCCCTGCTTACCTGGAAAAACATTCACTTCCCAGAGGTGTGTTTGCCCTCGGTGTGTGGCTGGTTCCACACACAGAGAATGGAAGAGTTGGGCCATGATTTAGAGCTTATTTTTCACTTTCCCATATGTCAATACAGCATTTAGTTGCTATAGATCAAAATGGAGCAAACCAATAAACTCTTGAAGGCTCTTTCCCTTTTATAATCTGTGCTTTTTAATATCTTCAAACTTACGTTCAACCTTCTCAAAATAGTTTCTCTTCTTAATTTCCCTTTTCTGTCATTCTCACCCAAGTTGTTCCACTAACTTAGGATCAAAACTCCTCTTTATTAACTCTGCTCTCTCATTCATCCTCATAGTCAAGGCCACCACCATGCAAACCTTTTGTTGTAAGCTGCTGCTGTTGCCTTTGTCTCTTCACTACCAAGGGCATGTTCCCCACTCTTTTGTGCTCCTATGTGCTGTTGATTCAATTTCTGAAAGTATTTCCTTGCTCAGAAGCTTTAGACATCTTCAATTGTCTAAGCTGCTTTCCATGAATAATAGATGCAGCTTCATTCTGTGTTAGGTACACACAGGTCCACCTTTACAACCATGCCTTCCAAGTTGAACTCAGGGCTACAGGCACGCTGGTCTCTCCTGCTAGGTCTACTTCCACACAAGACTTTGTGTCCTGTCCTACGCTGTGTTACACTCTGGCTTTCACTACTACCAACCATTGCACTGTAGCCTCTTTTTGTCTTAGTGCTGCTCCAGTTATCAGGAATCCATACAGGCGTATTTCCCTTGGCAAGTGACACTGCTAGGATATCCCCTTTTGCTATTTCTGAGTGACATCCTATCTGAGCTGTTTTATTTTTTCTTTGATGTTTGGTGTTTATTTCTCATTACCGCCTTCTTTGAATACAACCTACACACCATACGATTCACTCATTCAAAGTATAAATTCATATTATTTTGCAGCACTGGGGATGGAACCCAGGGCCTTATGCATGCTAAGCAAGCTCTCTACTATTGAGATATATCCAGTTTCATGTAACCACTACCACCACCACCACTTTTCTAACATTTTCACTCCCTCCAATCCTCTCCCCAACCCTCCCCTATCACTGTCAACTCTTAAGTCTTTCCATTACCCTAAGCCCAAGGTAACAATGAATAATGGCTCTGATTTCTCTGTATCCTTGCTAACACGTATTTGATTTTTTTTTATTATATTATTTTTAGTGAATTACCTCATTGTGGTTTGATTTTTGCATTTTTCTAACGTTGAGCATATTTTCATGTGCTTGTGGCTGTTGATGTATCTTCAGAGAAATTCCTGTTTAGATTCTTTGCCCTTTGTATTTATCAGCATCACATTACTGCAACAAAATACCTGAGACAATTAACTTAGAAAGAAAAAAATGTTTTGGCTCACAGGTTTAGTGGTTCTTTTCCATGATTATTTGGCCTCATTGTTTTGGGCCTACGACAGGAGGAGCACATGGTAGAACAAAACTGCTCACCAAGATCCAGTAAACAAATAGAAAAAGGAGACTGGGGTCCTACTGACCTCTTAGAGGGTACATTTTAATGACAAGGCCTTCTCCTAGGCTCTACCTCCTAACAGACCCGCCATCTCCCAGTAGTGCCACCCTGCGGAACAAGCCTCCAGTGTGTGGGCTGTTGAGGGTACTCATCTAATCCTCATGTCCAGCTTTTAGTTGTTTTTTCTTTAATCATAGGTTACAGGAGTTTATAATATATTCTACATACAAGCTCTCTTTTAGGAATATGTGACAGTCTCTTCTCTTTTCTCTGGGTTGTATTCTTGGTTATTTGGTTGTATCTTTTGATAAAACTTTAATTTTGATGAAATCCAGTGTATTTATTTTGTTCCTTGGTTGCTTTTACTTGGGTGTCCTGCCCTAAGAATTTATTGCCAGACTAATGGCACTAGGATTTACCGAACAGTTTTCTTAATTTTGGTCACTGTTCTGTTCTGATTTTGTTTTTGTGTGGTAAATAAGGTAAGGGCCCAGCTCCCCTTTGGCATGGAGATAACAAGTTGTCCTCACTCTGTTTATCCTTTCCCTCATTGAATTAGCTTGCCATTGATAGTCTAGGCGTGTTTGGCTCATAGTTTTGGAGGCTGAAGTCAAGCAGCATGGTGCTGGGTTGGCAGCATCCCCTCATGGCAGGTGGCATCACAGTGTTGGTAGCAAAAGAGAGAGGGAAAGGGTGTGGGGGGAGAGAGAGAGAAAGGAGAGAGAGGGCAATCACATCATCGGAAGGTAAGACGAGCAAAGAGGGGTCAGTGAGGACCTCCCTCTAGGCCTTGTCTCCAGGAATCCTATCACCTCTCAGTTTCACCACGCTGGAACACTCTAGGAGACAAACTTTTTGAAAACTTGTTGAAAATCAGTTGACCATGGAAATAGAGCTTCACTTCTGGGCTCCTTGTTCTCTTCTGTTAATACAGATATATGTGTTTAGTCTTTGGCTATTCTGTATCATGAATTAGCTATTTGGTTTGTAGCCTAAAAACTAGAGAGATCCAGTTGTTATTATTATAATCTTTAGTTACTAAAAGAAATGTTTTTGGTTAAAAAAGAACCCTCAAGGCACAAGCACATATACACATAGAGGTAATAAAATAAAGAATTGACTCAAAAGGTCCCAAAACGAAAGTCCTGCCTCAGCTGCTTCTGCCCTGCTTGTCCTGTGGAACCCTGTGGGGCCCTGGTAAGGAGCCTGTGGGCTTCACCTCTTACCTGGTCCTATACGGGCTGTGTGCATAGGGGTGAAAATTCAGATGCATATTTGCATTTGTAAATGTGGATATATGCATGTCTACATTCAGTAGAGTTGTTTGTTGATCTCTATTTTTTATAGTAATTTACATATTTTAGCCAAATTTTGATACACTACCAAGAGTTGTGACTTAATCACAACCAGTAATCCGTTGTATACCTGGTAGGGTGTACATGTCCTTTTTTTTTTTTTTTTTTTTTTTTTTTTGCTGGTCCTGGTGCTTGAACTCAGGATCTGGGCTCTGTCCCTGAGCCTCTTTCTGCTCAAGGCTAGCACTCTATTCCTTGCAGCTTTTTCTGAGTAGTTTATTGGAGATAAGAATCTCATGTACTTTCCTGCCTGGGCTGGCTTTGAACTGCTATCCTCAGATCTCAGCCTCCTGAGTAGCTAAGATTACAGGCATGAGCCACTGATATCCAGCTTGTGTACATGTCTTATTTTGTTCTTTCCTAATGGTTGTGTAATATTTCAAAGAATGATGAAGTATGATTTTTTAAATCAAGTCCCTATTGTTGTATGTTAGTATTTTTTCTAGGTTTAACTTTTTTTTTTTTTTCCCTAATTTCTATGAGTACCACAGTGAGCATCCTTCACCTGTGCCTTATGTACTCAGGGGACCCTTTCTCTCTTAGATGTCTGCAAGTAGCGGTGCTGATCATGTCGTTTGTCTTAAGTCATTTTTAATGTCTTTCACTCAATTGTGCTTTATGATGCCTTGTGCATATTAGGCACTTAATAAATATTTACTGAAGTGAACCTTAAGGGTTTTTATTCTGGATGCATCCCTAGCTTGCCATTCCATTTCAGTATACTGTTTTATGACACCCTTATGCCTAGTTTACTTCCTCTAAAGTGAACGAGCATTTGCTTATCCAGTCTTCATTAGGGGAACTAAGGTGAAATGAGTCAAGGAATATTTTGATTATCTGCTCTGTGTGGCACTGGAGGGGGCATAGAGATGAGTGAGTTGCATAGCTGGCAAGGTATTGACAAACCCTAAGGATAGTTCAATGGGAAGAACAGCCTGTCCCTGTGTAATTGTGTTACATTGGCCTTGAAGGGAGGGCAGGGACCATGCTGCACTTACAATGGAGAAGTTTCCTGCAGAAGGGTACACCAAGCTGCCCATAAAAGAAGGTGCATTTGGACTGGTGGAGATGTACCGGGTAGGTGGCAGTGCTGGTGGTGTTCAGAAGGCCAGCATGGGTGAATTCAGGGGGTTCACACTGGAGAATCCAGTCACAGGGTTTCTGTTGAAGGGTGGCCAAAGATGAAGATGCAGAGCCAGTGGGACAAAGGAGGCTGGGCTTGGAGTCCCACATGAATTTGAGGTTTGTCTGGTAGGCATTGGGCCAGCATGAAAAGTTTTTGATTAGAATTGCATTATTGGTCTTTAAGGAAACAGCATGTTTAGTAAATCTGGGGTATGAAAAAAGGGCAAGGGGGTCTGAATGACCAGAGGTTTCTGTGATGAACTTTTTCATGTCCTTTTCCAATTTCTCAATTCTTCCCTTAGCTGTCTGAAAGTGTGGTCAACCGCATGAAGGATTCCAGTGAGCCTTCAGAAGGGCCGCAGCCCGTCCCGCCACCCACGGCGCCTCCATCTACCACAGCTCCACCCACGGAGCCTCCACCCACCGAGACCCCACCCACGGAGCCTCCTCTCACTACGCTTCCACCTGCAGCGAGTTCACCCCCTACATCTCCACTCTCTCCTCGTCCAACTGCTACTCGTCTACCTACTACACGTAGCTCCCCCGATAGCAGCTTCACATTCCCCCAGAAAGGTACAGTGGGTGCAGCGGAGCTGGGGAGAGGTAAAACATGGACCTTTGACTGCTGCTGTGACTCGTGTGCTTCTAGGTGATGGCAGCAGCCACTTTCCAGGAGAGACATGACAGATACTGTCTGGTACAGCTGAGACTCAGAGTATGGTCAGTGTTGCTGTGATCTTAGGGCAGGCTGTTTCCTTTCATTGTGATTCGGTTTCTCTGTACATAAAATGTGAGGCACCCAGATGTAATGAGGCATGCCTGTAATCCCAGCTACTGAGGAGACAGAAGAGGGAAGATGGCAAGTTCAATGCCAGCCCAGGCAAAGATATCTCAAAACCAAAAGTACCGAGGGCATAGCTCAAGTGGTAGAACACTTGCCTAGCATGAATGAGGGTTCGGTTGCAGAAAAGGAAGAGAGTGATCTAAGAGAACTGGGCCAAATAAGGAGGATCTGAATGAATGACCTTGATGCCAGCCGTAGCCCTGACCTCAAGTCAGGAGGTCTTGCTCTTGACATGGCTTCTAGGAGGGGTTCTAAGGGCTGCTCCTCCCCACCCTCTGCGGCCAGCGCCCATGCTCTTACCTGCTTTGTTTTACCTATCACAAGTAAGGAAGCGTGTGCTCTTTCCCAAATAATTAGCTGTAGCAACTACAAAGAAGCAGCAAAAGAAATTAATAAAGGAGGCTGTTAAGGTCAGAAATACTAAGGTATTACAAAAGAAGAAAGTCCATGGAGTAACTACTGTTTCACTTAATAAATACTTAATAAATACTTATACATGGCTGGGAGAGCCATGTCACTACCTCAGATAAACTACAGTAGGAATAACAAATCTTTAATGTTTGTTATGCATGTGGCTTTGCAGTGTGCCGTCTTTTCTATCTTATTTTGGTCTTTACAGGGTTTGAGCTCAGGATGCTTCCTAGACAGGTGCTCTGCTACGTCAGCCACATTCCCCATCCTTATTTGTCTGATAGGTTCTCCTGGTTTTGCCCAAGATCAGCCTTGTATGGTGAATTTTATATTTATGCCTTTTGGGTAACTAGTATGATAGGCACACGCCACCACATCAGCTTTTTATTGGTTTAGGTAGGATCTTGTGGACATTTTGCTAGACCTGGCCTTAACCACAATCTTCCTGTCTATGCCTCCTGAGTAGCTGGGAGTGTAGGTGCACACAACCACATCCAGTCCAGTTGTATCTTTTCGTCCAGTGTTCTCTGCTAGGTGGTAAGAGTTTACAAGTTAAGAACCATTTTCTGTCCAGTTAGCACTTCCAGAATGTAATCTGTGAATCATGTCTTAGGTCTCAGAACACAGGGTAAGTGGAAAGGACCTCTATCCTAGGGCACACACAAATCCACCCTTGGAGGCACATCTTTACTAGCTAAACATATAAATATTTTACTCTCTGACACACTTAGTGGTACAGAGGGAGGAATGATTAATTTATGAATGCAAGAGTACACAACTCTGGTTAAGGGACCAGATGCAAACTGTAGTAGGTTCTGATGCTTATGATACTGTGTTGTGATGGAATCCTAGAAACGTGAGATCAGGGGTAGCACAGGGACTGCCTGGATTTAGAAAAAGGATGATAGAAGGCAGGATTTACTGTTGAATGCAGCAGCAGAGACTCAGAGGTGTGATGTAGCCTGGCTTGTTTGCAGACCTAGAAGCAGTTATCTTTAAAATACAGTGTCCAGGCTGTGGTGTGCAGGGACCAACGTAAAGATATTTCCACTCGGTGGCCAGAGAACCCTGGTTTTGTCCTGAAGGACAAGAGGCCCTGGCCATGTATTCTGAAAACTCTACCCCTGTGTTGTCTGGCTCAGGGCTTTCCACATGCCTTAGCTATATAGCCCAGCCAGTACCTGGATTTGGACCCACCTGAGATCTTTTTTTTTTTTTTTGCCAGTCCTGGGCCTTGGACTCAGAGCCTAAGCACTGTCCTTGGCTTCTTTTTGCTCAAGGCCAGCACTCTGCCAACTTGAGCCACAGCGCCACTTCTGGCCATTTTCTATATATGTGGTGCTGGGGAATCGAACCCAGGGCTTGATGTATATGAGGTGAGCACTCTAACACGAGGCCATATTCCCAGCCCCTGGGATCTTTTTAAAGGGGCGAAATGAGATTTTTTTTCTTCTTTCTGCTGTGGTAGGGATAGACCTAGGGTCCAGGGCATGCTGGCTAGCTCTAGCGCTCATTCGCGGTTGGCTATACTCTGGCCCCGAGTGAGATTTTTGAAAATATTTCTGCCTTAAGAAGGCTTACTGCCTGTGGTATCTCTAGCCATGGATAGATAGGTAAGACCATCAAGGGATGTAACTTGATCCAGTGTGCTTAAATAAACTGTAGATTACCTGGTTAGACAGAGTGGAAGTGATAGGAAAGTGAAAACTTCCAAGGCATATTACATTAGTTTCAGCTTTGGGAGATAAAGAAGCATTTGCTTCAATTTGTTAAGTCGCAGCAGTTTAAAATGGGTAATGGTTGTTTGTTATTTGGTTTTAGTTATAGCACAATAACTGGCTGAGTAAGTTTGAGTTTCTGAATGTGGAAGAGTCAATATAAATGAACTGTTTTGAAATGGATTAATTTTAAGATATCTTTAACTTTTAAGACCTGTTTTTGCAATATTTTAGTGATGAAATGGGTTAGGAAAAGAAGTTAAAATTAAATTCTTACCTCATACCATATCCCAGATAAAAGAATTGAAGCCATTAGAATATAATATGAAAGATTTTCTAAGCACTATACCAAGAAACCTAAACTAAGAAAAGTGGAAATTTGACAATAGGAAATTAGAGACAATATAGAAGAAAAATAAATGAAGAAAGGATAGTAAGCTAGGAATAAACATAACATTACATTGTCTGTAATACCAGTCTATAATATGTTCTAAAGATCTTTAAGAAAACAAGAACAGGGGCTGGGAATATGGCTTAGTGGCAAGAGTACTTGCCTCATATACATGAAGCCCTGGGTTCGATTCCCCAGCACCACATATATAGAAAACGGCCAGGAGTGGCGCTGTGGCTCAAGTGGCAGAGTGCTAGCCTTGAGCAAAAAGAAGCCAGGGACAGTGCTCAGGCCCCGAGTTTAAGCCCTAGGACTGGCCAAAAAGAAAAAAAAAGAAAACAAGAACAATAGGATCTTATTAGGTGTTTATGACAAGCCTCTCAGAGTCACTAATAATTGAAGAAACATAGACTAAGAAATGTACATTACCAAGGAAACGGAATCTGGCAGCTCTACAGGCAAGGACATAGTGTGCACTAGCGCTACTTTCCCTCCTGTGGGTCAGTGTCTTGTTTTTGTAGTTATGAAAAAGGACAGTTACATCATAGGCAAAAGCAAATCCCATAATTTATACCTCAGTGAAGCTATCATAAACTTAAAAGTGAATAAATAGAAGAGCATTAGCTGGGCATGGTGGTACATTAGAGAAGTTGAGGTAAGATGACCAAGCGTTTGATGTGATCCTGGGCTGTATAGTGAGACCTTGCCTTAAATAGAAGAAAGTGGGGGAGAGGGAGAGAGACATGAGAAGAGGGAAGGTGAAAGGAGAAAGAGGAATATTAATGTCTGACCAAAACACTGCCAGTGGTCTTCTGGTTTTTGTTTTTGTTGTTGATATTGTTGCTGCTGTTTTAGTCTGTTTCAGTGGAGAGCTACACAAACCCACTTTTGGAGGTAGATCCCTGGCAGGGCTTGACAGGTCTGGGAGGAGGATCTAATGTTTGCAGTTAGAACTACTGCTGTGTTGGAAACCACAGGATGTATTCAACATCAGAGAAGGCTACAGAAAGGTGTTGAGCTTTGGCCAGCAAAGTTTTGGGAAGGTAAGGCTAGGGAGTGGCAATAGTAAAAATCAAACAACAAACAGACAAAAAAAACCCTACAAAAAACACACCAAAAACCTTCATTCTCACCAAGTGGTAGGAAGTCAGTTGGATTTGCTCAAACGTCCCAGCTTAGTGATGATGAAAGTGTTGATGAACTCTAACTTAAACAATCCAGTAATATTAGAAAAAATACAGGTCGGAGTAGAATCAGGTCAGATGGATATATGAACATATGAAAACATTCACACTATAGTGAGAACTAAAGGAATCAAAGTGTAAGGAGCCTCCTGCATGTTTGCTACACTCAGGACTAGAAAGCTAAGAATGGGGTACTATTTGAGTCTCTTTTCTGTTAGTGTAATGAATACCGCAGACTGGGGCATTTATAAAAAATAATTTCTCAGAGTTCTGGATGCTAGGAAGTCCAACATCAAGGGCTTCGTTTGGTGAGGGCTTTGTTTGGGTGCAGTAGAGTCCTGGTAGAACAGGGCATTATATGGGAGGTGGCACAGCATGGTCTTCTAAAGTCACTGAGGTCACTAGGGAACTCCACCCTCATGGTCTCATCTAAACTTAATTACTCCCTAGAGGCCCCAGCTCTTAATACTATGAAGATAGCAGCTAAATCTCATCATGAGTTTTGGAAAGGGAGAACATTCAAATTGTAGTGGGAACTAAAAGAAACAAAGTGTAAGGAGACTCCTGCATATTGCTGTACCATGCCCACACCGAGACCCCCTGAAGCTCCTCATAAAGCCGAGCAGTAGTTTCCCTCAGCCACATCTGCCTGTGTTTAGGAAGTGACCTAGATTCCAAGTAATTGTCCAGTGAGTGACACTATATTTAAGTGGTTTTGCCTGCTGCCAGCCCGCTTCATAAGCCTCATGATCCAGAATAGATTCCTTCTAGGCAAGAGGAGCCTTAGGTCCATTGGGCTTTCCATACTAGTTTAGTCAAAGATCTGTTCCTTGTCTACCACAGGGTCTGATTGGTCTGTCCTTATGGCTGGCTCTCCTCTGAAGATTTACCTATTTTTGTGCAGGGTGTGGTCTTCAGGGGGAACATGGTCCTGAGCTGCTTTCTTGGGTGACTTCCATACCTTTATTGATCTTGAGGCCTTCTGACAGGTCCTATTTCCCCTTTTGCAGAATTCAAACTGCCCAAGTCAGAACCTAGTGGTATCCAGCGACCTTCAGATGTGACAGAGGAGTTCAAGAGGTGAGCCTGAGTGCCTACTGTATTTCACTGAAAGCCTCATTCCTCCCTGGGTCCCTTCCCCTTGTTTGAAGCCCTGGGGGACCTGTCTTACTGTTTTTATCTTGCCCTGGGGGACCTGTCTCACTGTTTTTATCTTGTCTGTGTTGAAGGACAACTCTATGGTACAAGTAGCATCAGTTCTAATTTAAAGGTGAAGAAATACCCAAAAGGGTATAGGGGAGTTGGTTTCTTTTACTTTTCTTTCTTTTTTGCTGGTCCTAGGGCACTGGGCACAGTCCTGAGCTTTGTTTGCTCAAGGTGAGTGCTCTACCACTTGAACCATAGTACCACTTCCAGTTTTTTTGAGTAGTTTATTGGAGATAAGAGTCTCATGAACTTTCTTGCCCAGGCTGGTTTTGAACTGTGACCCTGAGATTTCAGCCTCCTAAGTAGCTAGGATTACAGTTATGAGCCACTGGTGCCTGGTGGAGGAATTTCTAAAAATGAGTTATTTTTGTTTGTTTTTAGGACCAGGTCTTGATATATAGCTCAGGATAATCTGCACTGGGATTATACCACTAGGGTTGGTTTTTAAAATGAGCTCTTAAGAATCTCTTTTATTATTATTATTGTTAGTGTTATTATTATTATTATTGCCAGTCCTGGAGCTTGAACTCAGGGCCTGAGCACTCTCCCTGGCCTCTTTTTGCTCAGGGCTAGCACTCTACCATTGGAACCACAGCACGACTTCTGGCTTTTTTCTATATTTGTGGTGCTGAGGAATTGAATCCAGGGCTTCATGTATGTGAGGCACGTACTTTACCACTAGGTCATATTCCCAGCCCCCTCTTTTATTTTTATTTTTATTTTTTGCCAGTCCTAAGGCTTGGACTCAGGGCCTGAGCACTGTCCCTGGCCTCCTTTTGCCCAAAGCTAGCACTGTACTGCCTGAGCCACAGCGCCCACTTCCGGCTTTTTCTGTGTATGTGGTACTGAGGAATTGAACCCAGGGCTTCATGCATGCTAGGCAAACACTCTACCACTAAGCCACATCCTCAGCCCAAGAACCTCTAAAAGAGGTTCAGAACAGAATAACCACCTGGCTAACCTGTCTGTGCATGGTGTAGGGATGTGTTTTAGAGCGATAAGGAAAGTGGAGCTCTTCTAGTTCTAACTGATGGTGACTTCCTGTTATTCTATGATCTTGAGAGTTAGCCACGCTTATGAAGTGGGACCTGTTTCCTGTCCCCTGAAGACAGGTAGAAAAATGGTTAGTGCAGAGGTAGCCTCTTGATTCTGTAACTTACTGGTTATCACCTGAACCTAAGAAGATTTTTTTCATTTAGAGCATTGTCATGAATAGATGACCTGATGTACAAAAAGAGTGTAAGCATCGTGTCTGCATACTGAGTTCTCAGTGACTGTTGACTTCATCAGCATTCTTGATGGAGTTCTCTTGTGTGGTCAGTGGACCATAGACAAAGTCTAGGAGGCCCATTGCCAGCCACAGTTGGGGGTTTGCTCCTCTGGAAGGTTAGCCTACATTCTCAGAGTTTATCTTCCATAATCCTAAGAGACCTCTCTAGGAATAATTACCCTTCCCTCCATTCTTCTAAACATTTAAAAAATGTTAAAGTAACGTGTTAATGAAAAAATTTGAGAATATGTAAAATGGATAGAAAATCCCCCATAGACTCATTATCTCAGTACAACCAATGCTAATAATTTGAAATGTCTCTTTTACATACCTTCTCTTCCTTGTGATTTTTGTGCCTTGCTATTTTCTCTTCCTATTATAATTATTGTACATTTGCTACATCTGCTTTATAAACGTTTCTGTAGCTAAACATATTGTTGGCTCTCATTTTTTAGATTCAACCTTTAGATAAATCATTGAATGTATTTTTCTTTTTTCTTTTTCTTTCTCTCTCTTTCTTTCTTCTTCTTCTTCTTCTTCTTCTTTTTTTTTTTGTGTGTGTGCTGGTCCTTGTGCTTGAACTTAGGGCTGGGATGCTGTCCCTGAGCTTTTTGTACTCCTGAGCCACAGCTCCACTTTGTGCTGTTTGGTGGTTAATTGGAGATAAGAGTCTCGTGGTCTTTCCTGCCCAGGCTGGTGTTGAGCCACGATCCTCAGATCTCACTCTCCTGAGTAGCTAGGATTACAGACATGAATCATTGGTGCCTGGCTTGAATGCATTTTTCATTGGTGCTATAATACATCATTGTTATGGTTATGCTGTATTTTTGATAACTTGACCTTGATTGTTGCACATTTAGGTTGCTTTCATTTTTTTTCAGTATAGCAGATAAAGCTAAGAATATCTTAGTACTAGCAATTTTTTTCCCTCCACCTAGGTTTTATGAGGCAGAATACTCAGAAATAGGTCCAAGGTAGGAGCTAGATGTTCAAAAGAAGGACAGCTACCAACAAGTTTTCAAATGAAGGCAAAGGAAAGTGAAACTTCCTATTCTGCCACCTTCTTGAGCGATTGGCTCCCATGGGATTCAGTCCTTGTCCTGAGACTCAGAGGACACCTGGCTGCTGACATCCTTGACTGGTAGCCAACTCCACTTCTGTGCCTAATTTGTGTTTCTTAGCTGAGAAAGTGTCCCTCTCCCCTGGCCTTGGCTGCTGTCATGAGGCTGACCCTAGTGGTGACATGATGGACATGCAGTTGCTTAGCCTTTCTCCTTCCCTGGCCAGCCAGAGGCCAGCCTCAGAGGTCACTTGACCCATGGATCCCAGTTTCACTTGGCTAGCTGACGTGAACATTAAGACTTACTGCCAATGTGCTGCTAGCCATGCTGTCTGTATCTGCTTTTCTCTCTTCTCTGGCCTAGGTTCAAAGAGGAGCAGGCTGCAGCCCAAGATGAGCTGTTCCAGGTGGTGAAGAAGGAAAGAGAGGCAGCCTCAAAGCTCTTGAAGGCCCCACTGTCTCCAGGGTCAAGCGACAGCAATCGTGAGAAGAGGCATTCTGTGCGTCTGGTGAGTGCAGCCCAAGCTAGTCTGACAGTTTGTGTAGAACTCTTGGAGGTAGAGGTCAGGCCCTGGAACCTGACCTGCTAGAAGCCTTTGGTGGTTTCAGCTGCCACTGGATGTATTCAAGTTCATGTTGGTGGAAAACGTGTCTTCCTGGGAATCAGGAGCTTAGATTCTTCCACGCCTGGCTCTGTCCCTGATGGCATGGCTACCTGTGCATGTGTTTTCCCTCCTGTGAGCCTTGGATTTCCATAGATCATTTGACAGCCTCATTCATCTCTGAAACTTCACAGGTAGAAGGGCTAGCGCATCATTTGTGCCAGGACAATGTGAGGAGAGAGGATTAGGGATCAAGACCATGAAATATACAGCATGGAGAGCATTTTCAGAGATAGGCAGCCCAGTGCAAATTCTAGCTCCCTCCTTACCAATTTTAGCACCTCATCTGAGCCTTGGTGGAACAGCACAATGCTGTCATGTAGAATTGCCCTGGGGATCAGAGATAATGTCTATCCAGGGCTTAGCATGTGTTTGGCAAATCATGGAAGTGTGCTATTGCTGTTGTTACTATTATGAATACATCCAGTTGATTAGAGCTATTAGTTAGGATTCTTTCTGCTTAAATGCAGAGTTTATTTCCTAACATGAGACGTCTAGGAGCACCCGAGGGTGGGCCAGTTAATTCACCAGCATCCTCATCTTCCTTCCTCTCTGTTATCCAACAGTGTGTCAGTCATACACAAGCTCAGAGTCACAGCACTCAGCAACAAAGGAAAGGCCTCTGCTAGCAAGGACAGCCTTCGCAGAGCTCATCAGCAGAATTCCTCCTTCATAATTGCTGAGCCAATCCACTGCCAATCCATTGTAGAGAGAGAGGAGATGAGACAGACTCAGGACTGATTATAGTCAGGAGTGACGTCTGCTTTAGAGGCCATGGACTTTGAGGCCAGAGACAGAATGGTGTGCATGGAAGGGAGGAAAAGATGAGGTGAGGACAGGAAAGAAGACATGATGGCTGAGTGCAGGCCTTGACTATACAGATACTCAAAGCATGCAGTGGGTTTAAGGTTGGAGGTGCAGCTCAAGTGGTAGAGTGCTAGCTGAGTGAAATCATCAGGTATGGAATTTGAGTCCCAGTATCAGACTGAAAAAAATGCTGGTTTGAATTGGTCCTGTGCAAGTATAAATAATGAGGCTTCTAGCCCTTAGGACATTTTCAATCTAGTGGAAGAGACAGCTTTAATTCAAACATTTTGAACAAGGTTAAGTTAGTTGCAGTCACTATTAAATGACAGCAAAGACGAGGTGCTGTGGGAATGCAGAAAGCTGGGTGGGCTCAAGAGGGCATTTACCCTCAGCCCTGAAAGGTGTCACATCCAGACCAAGGAAACAGCTGTTGGCTGAGACAGTGATGGAACATAAGGGGAGGAGAACAAAATTTGTGGCCAGCTCTAGGTGGCTTTAGACGCCTTGAGGAGCTAGCTCACATGGTAGGGCTCAGGGGTTCAGAAGCAGCAGAGGATGGGAGTCTGTTTCTCTGTCTGTCTGTATGGCTTCCTGGTGAGGAGGCAGGTGATGTAATGAGAATCAAGGGGCCCTCAGGATGTGGTGTGAGAAGTTCCTGCAGTTAGTTTCTGAAGGTCAATGAGGTATCACCGCTCTGTAGGGAATCTGATGACCAAAGGCCTCTCATCCTGGAGAGGAAGGGTTAATTTTGGATGAGCAGGAGAAGTCATCCAGAGATGGAAAATCACAGCCTACAGGTATTCTGTCTTTTCCTTCTCACCTGGAATGTGTTAATTACAGTGAAAAGGAAATCACAGCTTCCCTTCCCTGCACCTGCAAAGGGAGAAGGCTAAGTCTTCCTTCTTGAGACTGTTTCTGGTGGAAGAACTCTGCTGGAAAAGTAGGAGGGAACTTAGATGACCCTTGGTGCATATGTATGTTTAAAAAAACAAAACAAAAACAAAGGATGACTTTAGAATAAATAAATTGTATCTTGACTGAAGTTTCCCCCCTCAGATCCCTATAAGTCATGTCTTTTCTGAAATAGAATTCTGAGTACTAGTGAAGCAAGTTACAACTTTTGTGGCATTCCCATTTCTGACTGCTGTACATTTCTCTATGGTCGCTATTCCTATTTTCTTTCAGGAGCCTTGCTACTTCATTATTGTATATCGCCTCTGTGGGTTGTGTCCCACTGCTTGTCTTCCTCTGTGGAAGCTGGATCTGGGCACAGGTCCCACACTCAGCAGGAAACCCCTCTCTGGGGACGTCCCGTTTATGGTGAGAGCAGAGACAAGCAGAGAGCAGGAGGCCAGGGCAGGTTATTCCTTGCAGCTTCAGAGGGCAGTGTAGATCCTTCCTGCTGTCTCCTATACCTCCAAGGTGCTGTTGGTTTCTGTCAGCTCCTCCTGACAACTGCCAGCTTAACTAACTACTTTTGCTTTAGGTGACTCTGCTGTGTGATGCCTCACCTGTAACAGGTGCTGTCATGGGTGACTGTGGAGCCCTGTAGTCACTTCCCAGTGAAGGGAAGCCAAGTGTTGTTCCGTATGTGAACACACGTAGGTAGACATCTAAAATCCTCGGCAGATGCTGTTGCCATTACTTCCGCAGGAAGTGGCTACCTTTGGATTGGTATGGCTGGAAAGTGATTTCACTGAAGATAGTTCTACCTTTGGATCATTTATTTAAATAAGAAGAGTATGAGGAAGAGAAGAGCCCAAACAAGCATAGAGACTTTCCTTTCCCATTAGAATCTTCTACATTAAAGGGAATATTCCAAGGGCAAGTAATTGGCAGCCTACCGGGAAGAGCACTGCAGGATTTGGCAGTCTGAAGGTATGTGGCTCATAGCATGTCCTCTTAGCGTTGGGGGCTAGTGTAGTGGTTGACTGGGTGAGCCCGCTGCCTCTCCTTGGTGTCTTTTTTGATGCAGTATCCAAAGCCCCCACATCCTTGGACCCTGTCTGAAAGATTTCCTTCTGATTCTACCGAGTGCCATTTGACATTTCATGGCCACTTCTCCCCTCTATGTTGTCCTCTAACTTTTACAATATTGATTTTTAATCCTCTTCCATAAGCAAATGATTTAGCTCATTTTGGGGAAAAGTATATGTAAAACTAATGATCAGGAAAGGTGATCATTTTTATAACCTATTTTTGAAGACAAAAGTGTTACTATTTCTCATCTAGTGTAGCAGTACTTAGCTGTTGTATGTGTGTTTACACCTGTCTCCTGTCCCTTACAGACTGGTTCAGCCCCAGTTCTGGTGAGGCTGAAGTCTTTAAATATCATTGAGACCTAGGCGAACTCTGCTTTCTGAATTGGTGGAGGAAACTTGGGAGTTCACATGAAACATTCTTGGTAAAAATAGGAAAGAAGGAAGTGGTTTGGTGACCTGAATCTTCTGATGTATAGAGCTTTAACATAAAGCCAGTGGATGGAAGAGGAATAAAGACCTGGAGGAGGCTTTACTTTAGTAAGAATGAGTGACAGCTTTGCCTGCTGCTGCTTGCCTGACAGGTATTATTAGGTATAGGAGATTTCAGTACACCTGACAGAAAGCAAAAACTTTGATTTCTTTACATACAATATTCTCTGTGTGCCTATTATGTGTTAGGCACTAGGTTAGTTTTCTAGTAAATGGAAATAAATAAGATATAGTAGCTGGTGGCCTTGAGCAGATGTGTTGATCAGGAGAGTTAAACATCTCAGCAGTGATAATAGGGTGCTGGATGCTCCACAACAGAGAGATAGGGAGACCTAGTGGAGGGAGGAGGCCGTGCCACTTTTTTTTCTTGGAGGGTAGAAAAGGCATTTGAGAGGACAGGACATGTGACCTGGGTCTTGAGGGAGGATTATGTTTTGCTAAAGCATGAAGAGGAGGGAGAAAAATGTTTTAGATAGATGACCCCCGAGCCCAGGCCAGAGGTTGGGAGAGGATAGGTGTTTGGCTGGAATGGAGGGTAGGATGGTTGTGCCAGGCAGGAAGGCCAGAGGTCAGTACAAACATGGACATAGAACGACACTTGGGGAGCTTTGGGGAGGAGTTTCCTTCTCCATAAGAAGAGTTTTCTTCTTTGAACATCAGACAGTAGGAAGTCTCTAATGGCAAAGCAAGAAGTTGAGGCCAAATTTTTCTGCCCGGAATAATCAGGGACTCCATACCTGGATCTGTCTGATTCAGCATAGGATTCCCATCCTTGAGGAGCTGATCACCCTCTCTAGTTGGCAGATGGCTTTCTGGTCTGGTCATTGTTCTAGGCCCTTCATTTCTTGGATGCTCTTAGAATCTGCTGCCTTAGCTATGTTAACCTCTTGAACATGATGCCACAAAAATGTGAGATTTGAAGCTTTTGAGCTTCAGTTTTCTAAAATTAATGAGATGGAAGATTTTACCTCCGTTGCAGCCTTTCCTCCTAATATCTTCCTTCTGTATTTTTGTAGTTTTCATCAGATGGTAAGCCCTTTGGGCTAAATTCTTTGTGTTGTGGTCACTTGGGTCATCTCTGCAGTGTTCAGCACATAGGACAGTGGTCGGGGGCAATTCTCTAGTGGGTGAGGCAGTGCCAGTTACCTTGAGGCTGCTGACCAGCAGTCCTTTGTTTTTGCTTGAGGTCTAAATGGGCCCCATTTCTGACCCTTGGAAGCAGGTGACTAGAGGCGCCTTCTGTAGAATGGATACAAGTACAGGGTCTGGCTCTTAAAAAATAAAGAAAACAAAATCAGTACAAAAAAGCCACTCCATTAATAATGTCTGAGAGTCACCTAAAATAAGTTTATTTGTCTTCTAGTTAGAGACTTACAGACTTAGGTTTAATTTGCTTGAAACCAGGAAGAGAGGAGGCTTTGGCAAATTAGGCTTCAGGTCAGGAAGAAGGGTACTTGGCGTTGGTCCCAGGGAGTCCTGATGTCTTGGAGAAGCTATTTGGTATGGCTGTGTGTTTTAGGAGCTTAGTGACTTGAGGACTCTGGTGCCCTTTTCCTATATCTGTTTCAGTTTGAGCTATAGAAAGGGATCTTGAATTCCTATGGAGATTTATATTGATAGTGCCCGAGATGGCTGGTAGAAGACATGCACTGGGACAAACAAACATGACTTTCTTTCTTTGCTTCCTTGAGGTTTTCATTTTTGGTCTACTGATCTTTAGGTCAGAGAGGTTCATTACTTTTTTCCTGTAAAGAGCCAGATAAGTAAATACTTTAGGTGTATGGGTCACATAGCCCTTGTGTGTTTTGTTTTGTTTTTAAATAACAATAAATAATAAAGACTATTCTTAGATCATAGACCTTACCAAAAGAAGCTGTGGTCTGCATTTGACTGGTGGGCAGAGAAACTTCATGTAATTGAATGTGCTTCTCCAGGGATTTAAAATTTTTTTTTTTTTTTGGCCAGTCCTGGGCTTGAACTCAGGGCCTGAGCACTGTCCCTGGCTTCTTCTTGCTCAAGGCTAGCACTCTGCCACTTGAGCCACAGCGCCACTTCTGGCCATTTTCTGTATATGTGGTGCTGGGGAATTGAACCCAGGGCCTCATTTATACCAGGCAAGCACTCTTGCCACTAGGCCATATCCCCAGCCCCCCAGGATTTAAATTTTTTAAGTCCTCTGTGGTACCTGGTATCTCAGGAAGCTACAGGGTAGGGCTTTGATGGTTGTCTCAGTTTCTGAGTGGTTGGGTTTTGAGTTTTGGTAGAATCAGACAGCCTTCATCTTCTAATCTGTACGAAGAGGATTTTTTTCTGGAGACAGTTCAGTGGTTATGTGAAAAGTCTTGAACTTCTGCTTTTTTAAGTCCAGGTTCCTTTTCTGTTTTTATTTTATAAAAAATAAGGGTTTCTCTACTGAAATTTGCCATTTTACTACACATGTTTCCTAGCTTTTCCTGTAGATAGAGCCTCTACACACATTTATCATAGTTATCCAGAAGACTCTGGTAATTCCCACACTGTGATCAACTCTGGGTTTGGTCTGAATTAGAACAATTTAGTTTTAAGTACTTAATTGTCTCTATTCTCAGTTCTAGAATTAGGCAGCACTTCATTCCATAAAATAAAATAAGTGTTCTGATGGACTGAGCAGAAGACGGTGGTTACATACAGAGAGAAGAAATTAGTAATGAAAGGATGAAAAGTATACTGGCCATTTCATAGGTACTGTCCTTGTGCAAGGGGCACAGGATGACCACAACAGAAGACAGCTGATTTGCTTACATTTGGTTTAGGAACTGAGACAGAGGAACTTCATGATCGTGCCAGTTGAAACTGGCCTGTTTGGAAATTTGGCTGCTATCTCTCTAATCCTGATTCCTTGGGAAGTCAGATAAGCAGCTTAGTTTCAGCTTGGTGACAGGGAACTTCAGCGTGAGTGACTCCATTTTGATTTTTAGCCTGGCCTGTGTGGAAGCTAAGTACAAAACAATGGCCTCTTTTATTTTCCATTTAACAGTTTTATTCACTGTTTCCTCTCTTGATAATGGGCCACATTTTCATGTAGTTTTCAGTGACTTTGTTTTTTGCTGCTGCTGGACTTCATATGCAGAATTGTAGATCCTGAGGAAAACAGTCTTCCTACTCAGAAGTGGCCCCTCTTCTGATAGGCTGTGACTATAGGAGGTTGAGTAATTTATAGCTTCATCTTCAGACTACGTGAGGGCTTAGCATTGAGTACCTGCAGGGCTTGTCCTAAGCTCCTTGTCCTTCCATTTGCTTTTCTAGTGGATCCTCTTTGCCCCTCCCATATTTGGGACTTTCCAGGCCTGTGATCGGGTCTGGAACATTGGCTCTTTGATGTAGTCTTGCCATTGAAAGACCACTTTACCTACCTTGCTTTGTTCTGGGTTTCTAATAGGCTTCCAAAGCTGGCTGAGGCTCAGGTTCACTGGGGTTCCTACACTAGAAACAGTACTGACCCTTTGGTACTGTGACCCTTGAGTCTGTGTTTCAACAGGCCTTGACACATTTGCCTTTAGTGAGCAGTTTTGGTGCAGTGGTCTGGATTTAGTCAGTGCACTGACATAGGGGAGCCATTTACCTGAGAGTGGTTATTGGCCCCTTTTTCTTTTTATTGTCTGGCTGCCTGAGGGATGTGTGCTCTTTTCACCTAGGAGATGGCTCAATGGTCCTCAGGCCAGGAACTGTTACTGTTGGCCCGGTGATGGGGTGACCTCCCTATCCTGTGTTGCCCATCCTTGAGACAGTTCTTATCTGACGGAACAGCTTGTTCAGGCTTAGTGACCTCAGGGAGGTTGATGCTCCTATCCCTGCCAAGAATGGCATAGGGAAGATAATATGCTGTCCATGTTGCCCTGCAACCTGAGTTCGGCCTTTTAGGGAATGGCAGAAACTGTTGCCACAGTTGCAGGCAATGGCCATTGTAGGTAGGGGATGTCAGATGACATCCATTAGGCTCTCAGCCGTAGCTTGTCTTGTGTGAAAGCCTAGAGCCTCAACTGCTTACAGTTGCTACCAAGGCCCGTTCAGTGTGGGAAGCAGGGAGTAGAATCAAAATGAAACCTCGAGGCCTCTGGGTCCACAGGAAGGCTGCTGCCAGTCTTATCTCTTTGTAGGTGTCTTCGGGTCAAGGTCTCAGCATCTCCCTTATGAGGCCCATTAGCTTCTTGTTTCTCATCCCTTTCATCTGATGTTGTGATGGGCCAGACCCATTTTTCCCTTAGTGGTGTTCTCATTTCTAAACAGCAGGCTTCTGGGTAGAGGAGACAGGGAGAGGAGGAGAGTAGGAGGGACTCATAGGAAGGGAAGATGTGTGGAGCAAGGGGTAGGCATGACAGGTGGTACCTGTTGAACAAGGACAAAGGTGTACGATGTTGGTAGGAAAAGGAGAGTGGGGAGTCTGTGGATTGCCTTTTAGAGAAAGCTTTTGCACTGTGGACTGCTCAAATTCAAGTGCGAGGGTTTCAACATCCAATCCAGAGGAGGAGCATGAGGTGTGTGTCATAGTCTTCAGCGAAGAAGTGGATTGCAAGTGGGTTTGCAGCCTAGCTTCTGGGGTGTGGGTGCCTCTCCCCATCACAGGCCTGTACTTGGCTCCGTCTAGCTCCTGATCTGCCTGTGGAGTGTGGCTTGGTGACCTCTGCCAGTGTGTCAGAGGCTGAAGTCCTCATTAGCTGCTAACTTTGTTAGGGAAATGGCTGGTTGTGGTTCCATTCTGGGTGTCATAGCTTCTAATTAGCAGATTACATGTCTACGAAAATGTCTGTTAGCACCAGGAAAGAGCGAAAGAGCCTGACAGCTGGGTCTGGGATCTGAAGTGAACTGTGAAGGAAGTGTTTTCTCTCAGCCTCTTGAGGGAATTGGACTGCCAGCCTCAGCCAGGTCCTTGGCCTCTGTGATGGCCTCAATATGTCCTGTGGCAACAGAGCCATAGGCTTCCATCTAACTGAGGTGTCTTGGGGGTCCCTGGTCCCCTTGTTGACTTCCTGCTTTCTTGTAAGAAGCCCAGGCCTGGCTGGAGCTTGGGGCTTTGTGTTTGAGCTGAGGTCTCTGGAGCAATGCACCAGCTTAAAGCTGTGGGAAACTTGGTTGCAGCCTAGGGGATCTTTCATGACTGAGTCAGATGGTGTGTGCAGCAGAGAAGATGCAGGCAGGTTCAGAGAGCAGTGCTGGTACACTGACTGTGTGCCCCTCTGCATGTGTCCTCTCCCTGTACATGGCTCTTCCCACCACCCTGTCACTCGCTGACCCAGCAACTGTAAGCTGTCTTGACAGCCCTGTATTTACCTTTCCTCTCCTGCTTGAGTGAAATTGGACTGGTGTCTGCCTGCTTCTGTGCATGCTTCAGGATGCCAGCTGGCTGGGCACAGGGAGGGTGGTAATTGGTTTTAAGTCTGTGTCTTTTCAGAGCTGCATCCTGCCTTTTCCTTTTTATGGAAAAAGGTTTTTGTCAGTTAATCAGATTGTGTTGCTACTCCTATACTGGCAATGTAAAGAATTGAAAAGGAGTTACATATTTGACTCACCAACAGTAGGCAGAAGGAAGTCCTGGATTCTTTCACTTATCTTTGTGTCCCCTTCTCATGTGTCTGGGATCCAAAATGAACACTCTTAGAGATGAACATGTGTACCAATTATCAGTGCAAAAGCCTTGTGGGCAGTGTCTTAAACAGTGGGGTATATTTATCTTCTGATTAAGATGTATAGGGGTAGGTAGTACAAGAAGATATGGTAGTTGGGAATGTCAAGAGGGCCCGATCTCCCTTTTCTTTTTGATCAGCCATCTTCAGCATAACTCTCCTTATGGTTGCAGGATGGTTACTGTGCCTTGAGCTATCACATCTGTTTTCCAGTCAGGAAAAAGGAAGGGCCTAAAGCCTTTTCCTAGTGAAGTTTCCTTATTTTATGTTGCAGGGATCCTTTCCAGGGACTGTCCTGGGCAGAACTGTGTCACATGAACTCCTCTGGCTGAGAGGAGGGTTGGAATTATGAATCATTTTAGCTGGGCACCTGATGGCTCGCCTGAAATCTGGGTTGTTATTAAAGAAGTAGAGTCTGGAGACTGGTCAGATGGTAAGAGCACTTTTCATAGCATGGCAGTTTAGGAGGAGCCCAGCTGCTAGACTCTGGGCTCAAGGTTCTGAAGTCCCGGTCTCAGTGCCCCTAAGCCAGCTGCTTAACCTTGTGAACTTTGGCTTCCTGAAGCATTGCCTGGATGAATGTCCCAGAGTTGTTAGAGCATCATACTCCATGCAAGCAAAGCAATCAGCACATCATCTGGCCGACAGAAGGGGGTCGGTGGATCTTTGCATGATGCCCAGTCCCCAAAAATTCATGGGGAAAGAAGCTGACCAAGTAACCAAGAGAGACTGAAGGTATCAGTAGGTCATAATATTCCTCTTTGGCCAAGAAGGGAAGTCCACAGAGTGCTCCCAAGGGCAAGATGAGGCCACAGTTGGTGTGTCAGTATTCTTGCCCCTACCTGTTCCTCCCTGCCCTGTGTTCCATTGTTCTAAAGCAGATCTCCAGAGCCTGCAGGCCATCTTTCCCCAATTCCCAGGTTAATGTGTGCTTCTCACAACTGCCAGATCCTGGTTTATGCCCTCATGGACATGGGACATAAGTATTTTTAGAAGCTCTGGGTTGTGGCAACTAAGGATCTGGGTGCTCAGAACATCCAGTTCTCTGTAGGACTTCTTTGGAGGGCTCTAGAGCTCTTGACAGGGCTTGGGAGATTGTGCAGGTCCTCCTGAGGGATGTTGTTGAGAAATGTATGTTGCAGAGCCTTTGCCTTTGTGGCAAAGCTCTAGTGCCATTGGGACTAAAGAACTTGGAATGGAAGTGGTGGCGTGGGGCCTCTAGGGCTCTCCCACAGGGGACCAAACCATCTGCATATTGCCCTTGCACTAGTGCCTGGCCCCACTGCTCACTGGTGTCAGTACTGGGTCTCCTTGTCTTTGCTGACTCTTCCCTCTTTTTTCCCTATCCATTGCACCCCTCCTTCCCTTCTCTGACCCCAAGACACGACCCTCTGTGCTTTTATTTCTGTGTTGTGCAGTGGTCTTAGCAGTCATCTGCAAAGTAGCCCCAGCAGCACTGTCTTGCCCTGGGGTCCTGCTCCCCTCCACACCTTCACCCCATGGCCGTAGCTCTGATGCAGAAATGCATCTGGGTGGCATCAGTCCAAGGGCCTTTGCTCCAGGGGCTTCCCAGTGTCAGACAGTGTTGAACACGGGGCGCATTCTCTAGTTGACTGGTTGGACATGATGTCGGTACCTTATCTTTGCGCTGACACACACTGGACATTAATAGAAATACATCGCCATGGCACACGGGCAGAATTTCAAGCAGCTGAGAGGCTGGCGCTTTTGATAGCCTATTGTGTGCTTAACCTCTGCCGAAGAGGTTTTTGATGAGAAGTAAGACTGCTAACTCTTAGCAGCTGGGATGTAGCAGGTTCCCTTCCCCTGCCCCCCTTCTTGATTCTTTTCAGTGCTTCCTTAATCTTCCCTGTAGAAGAGTGGGCTTTGCTGCCTCAGGGCTTTTTCTTTTTTTAAAAATTTAATCCACTGCTGTATGAGCAGGACTCTGCAGGCCCTGGGGAGGACCTGGCTGACATGGGGAGGGCGCGCGGGCGCTGTGAGGTGGCCCGGAGATGATGGAAAGGCTTGCACCTCAGCCTGGGCTGTTGTGCCCTGGCTTTGTGCCCTTCTCCCCACTTTCATAACCCTGCACAGGATTTTGGTCATTGGCTACTCTTTCTTTCTTTCTTTCTTTCTTTCTTTCTTTCTTTCTTTCTTTCTTTCTTTCTTTCTTTCTTTCTTTCTTTCTTTCTTTCTTTCTTTCTTTCTTTTTTTGCCAGTCCTGGGCCTTGAACTCAGGGCCTGAGCACTGTCCCTGGCTTCCTTTTGCTCAAGGTTAGCACTCTGCCACTTGAGCCACAGCGCCACTTCTGGCTGTTTTCTGTGTATGTGGTGCTGGGGAATCGAACTGGAAGCTTCATGTGTAGGAGGCAGGCACTCTTGCCACTAGGCCATATTCCCAGCCCAGCTACTTTTCTTTTGAAGGTGCCCTAAAAAGACACTTGCCTTCCTCCTTTTCATTGTACCTCTCATTCTCAAAGGCTATATGGGTGAGGCCCCAACTTTGCTAACAGGGATTTAAACCCCAAGTCTGGGTCTGGGTGTACTCCAAGGTAGCCGGGGCCCTGTAGGTACTACAAGAAAGCTGTGCCATCGACTGCAGCTTCCCAGCTGTGGGCTAGTGTGTTTAGGACTCAACTCCAGGAGACTGTCTGCACTATGGAAAGCACTGAGCTTAGCCAACCACAGAAGGCCTGTGCTGGAAAGAGTTCCTGACCAGTTTCCAGAATATGTTTCTCAATCTTTCTGCCTTATTCTAATTGGTGTTTTTTCTTCTGTTGCTCTATCTTAAATCAGACATCTACTTTTTCCCTCCTTACTCCATTGGCCTTGTTCTTAGCTTTCCTCAGACCATATCCTCATGGACTATCCTAAGTTCTGGCCTGATGCATTTGGCAGCTACAGGTCTGTGTGATCCTTGGTCACAGGTAATGTGCTTTGTTCCAGGCCCACAGTGCAAGACTTGAGCTTGCACTGGTAGTGCGTACACTAGCTGCTTTCTCATACTTGTTTAGCTTTGCCAGGACCTGTGATGTTCTGGGTGGATTGGCTCTTCCTGCTCAGGGACATGCTCTTTGACATCTTCAGGGCTACTTGTCTTTGTGGCCTATGCTTCTTCCCTTTCACTCCATCCCATCCATTCTGTGACAGTTCCTGTTGCATCCACTTCATGCCTTCCACACGTTTCCTTTGAGTCCTCTCTATGCTTGTCTCATTGTTCTCTCTTCCTTAGTCCCTAGCTCAGAGGAAGACGTTCGCTTCTTCAATAAAGCCTTCCCTGCATCTGACCTGGACCTGCATCCCAGTTCTAGTTCCTCCCCTCCCTTCACCACCCACTGTTGTTTCCCCTCTCCATACCCACACCTGGATGAAACCAGCACCCTTCACCCTTTCCCAAAGAGCTCTTCTCGGTGCCACCTGGCTCTTCCTTTTCCTTTGCCATAGAATGGCTTAGAGTCATGGTAGAGTGGTCATTTCAACTTAGCTTCCACTTTTATGACTATCTTCTTTCCAACTAGTCAGTTAACTGTCCTTTACTTCCTTCTGTATGGTATTCCACACCAAGAGCAACCCTTTCTTTGACCTCACTTTGTCAGTCTCTGTGCTGCAGCTCTTCTGCCCCTTCCTCTGCATGTGCTATTCATCATTCCACAATGGTTTATCATGGATTCTGTTGTATGCACTGTGTTTGGCATACTGAAATGATATTGGCTCTGGCCTACTGTAATCTGTGGTCCTATTGGAGAAGCAAACATTAAACAGGTAAATACTCTTCAGTTGCAAATTGACATGTGTGTCCAATTTAAATAGCATTAGGCACTAGAGAAATAGTAGAGACCTCAAAATTTTGAGGTCCTCAAAATCTCTGAGGAGCTGACATTTGAGATCTGAAGGACAAGTATGGGTTAGACAAAGAGCAAGGAGGAGGGAGAAGGAGGAGGAGTCGGTGGGAAGAGCATGCTTCAAAGATCTGGGCAGCCTGAGAGAGTCTGAGTTAAAGAGATGCCAGTGTGTATGGGAGCCCTCAAGTTATTCTCACAGGCACAGTGGAAAGACAGGTTCTGTGATGCAAGAAGGAGCTCGTGAAATTTTCACAAAGGCGAAAGATAGCTCATAGTAGACAAGAACTTAGATAGTGAGATCAATGGGAAGTCTCCCAATGTCCTGGAGAGGGGTCATGATGACCCCAGTTGAAAGACAATGGTAGTGTTTGGGGAATGGAGTGGAGAAAAAGTACGAGTGCACTTAATAAGTACTGGGTATGTGGGTGAGGAAGAATGAAAGGTTGAAGATCATTCTTTGGTTTCTGGCTTTTGCCAGATGCTTGACAGAGGTGTGCCTAGGAGAAGGACCTCTCTTCCCATTTCCAAGCATGTATGCGCGCTGTCCATGAGGGGTTCTCGGGTCATATGGAGTATAGACCAGTTGTTAAAAAAGCCCAGAGATATTTGTTCTTCCTTCACATAGGTAGGTGCTCCAGGACTAGTGGGGACTGCTCGCTCCAGTTTTCACCAGAAGAGAAAGGGACAAGTGAGTGCAGTCCCACCAGTCATTTAAACACAAGAGCCTATTGGAGACATGTCATTTCTAAACGGATCTTGTTGGGTAGAGGGCAGTCATCTGGCCACTCTTAGCTATAGGTTGTCTAGAAAGCATAATGAAATTCCTTATAATAAAGGAGGAAAGAATGGCAGTTGAGGGACAGTTAGAAGTTTACCACTCTCTTTTATTGTCTCCTTATTCCCTGCTAATGACTCCCATATCTACCTTGGATCCATACTTGGTAGGGCTTTTGCTCTGCAGGTGTTGGTTGGGCACTGTTAATCAGGTTTTTTTGGCCACTCTGACAAATTCCTGAAAAACAATTTAAAAGGATGAAAATTTTGTTTTGGCTCATAATTTCAGAAGTTTTAGTTTGGCAGACTGTGGTAAGGCAAAAGATCCGCTAATCTCATGCTAGTCAGGAAGCAGAGGCCTGGGGATGAGCTACAACCTTCAAGGATATGCCCCCAGTAAACTACTTTGTCCAAGTAGGACATGCTTCCAAAAGTTTTCATGCAGTACACATCAAATTAGGAGTCCATCAGAGGACCAGATCAGAATCCTTGGGATCCATTCACCCCTCAATGATTGGGTCCACCTGCTGGGAACTGCATTAGCCTTTTTGGAGGGTACTTTGTATCCATTTTACAACAGGCACACCTACCTCTCCTGGTATGTTTATGGAGGTCAGACTGAGGACATCCAGTAGTCTCTCTTTTCTCCAAACCTGTGCTCCTCATCACTTACAGAGCATTTTGCTGTTGTTATGACTGCTTGGTTCTTCTCCATGCCTGGTGCAGGAACAGTGTTGTTCTCTCTGCCAAGGTATTCTAGGAACAGAGCAATAAGTGGGGTGTGTTCTGCAGAGTTGTTTGGACTTTTCTTTCTAGTGGTCAGATGGCCTAACAGGCAGCTGACCTTTGAGCTTCCACTGAAACCTCAGACATGTGTCTCTGTTGTTTCAAAGACTTTCTGTCAAGATGCTGACTGTGGCAAAGCACACAGTGCTTCCCCAGCCATCTGTCCGAAGTTTGGCCCTGAGCAGACTTCACAAAGCAAGACTTTTCTAGCAGTAGTTGGGGGGCAGAGAAAGGCTTCCAGAGCTCAGGCCTCTCTCCCAGAAGTTGGGTCAGGATGAGGACTGGGATTGGATCTAAGCAGACTGGCCACTGGTGCTGGTGGCTCTGCTAGGGCCCTGGCCATTTCTGGGCACTCAGAGTCTATATACCATTGTCACTAGAAGTCCTGAATGGACCCCCCAAGCATAAGTAAGCATGCCCACCTTGCTTTAACATTGATTCCCTTTGCAGCGAGCCTGAACTTCCCATCTCAGTTATAGCCAGCCTATTTGCCATCCCCATCTGTCACTATGAATGAAAAGTTCTTATAACAGGTAGGCAGGCAGCTCTTCCATGCTAATGAGGAATTTATGAAATTCCCTTGGGAACTCAGCAGCAGTGTTGTGGGCCCAGCCTTTGCCCTCCTTTATGAAGACACAGCTGGCCAAGAGTGGTAGGTGCTCTGTGCTGACCTCAGCACAGCCCTCCTGACCTCTACAAGGTCTGGAGGGATAGGGGAGAGTGCTGGTGGTGGAGGGCATTCTCATGTTTCTTGCCCTCTGGTTTGCCTAGAGTCACCACTAGTACTGGAGAAGGGAATCTGTGTTTTCATCTGTTGTCCTGGTCCCATTGTTTGCAGGATCTTTCTGTCCTCTGATGGCACTTCTTTGAACACATAGGATTTTTCTGTCTTAAAAAAATGTGTTTGTATCTTGGACCTTGGCTCTTGTCTCCACTTGCTTAGAGTAGCAGGGCTCTGTTCCTTTGGTGGGCTCCCTGGCTACAGAAAGCTTTGGGGTTTTAGAGCAGGAGTTATAATTTGTTATGTCTGGCATCTAGAATGGTAAATAGTGGCATAACATGGGTTCAGGAACCCAGTTGCCTGGGATTGAACCCCTGTATGTTCCTCAAGGTTGTCCTTTTGTCTCCTGTGTCCTGTGTCCATGCTGGTGAATGGAGATGGCGATTGCACTTCTTAAGGCATTGTAAGGACTGTTGTGATAATGCTCACAGAATGCTCAAAGTAGTATTTGGCACACACTAGCACTCATTGTTTACCAAGCCAGCTTCTGTCATAGTTGTTAGTATTCACAGCTGAATAAATATGTCTGTGCAGCCCTCTGCCCTTTGCTAGGTACTCTATCTAACGCTTTGCCTGGCCATGCAGTGATACCTCCTGTGCTGCAATAAGAGCCACTCATAGCTCACATCAAGGTTTAGGCCAAAGTCTTGGGGTCCGTTCACAGCTCAAAATCTGCATATTTGGGTTAGCATGTCCGGGACCAGCATTCTGGAATTGATGCACCTGCCCCACTCATTTTGTGCTCTTGGTTGTCCGGGCTTAGGAAAGTTGAGAAAGAAGGCTAGGCTCTGAGAATGTAATTAATTCCTTCCTGCTTTCCTTTCTTTCTATTCTCCTGTTCTTTTTCTCAACAGTTTTGGCTCTTGACACAGCCAGAGGGACTCCCACTGGGCCTAGCGAATGAAGTCCTGGAACAATGGGGCAGGATCCATCCAGTCTGAACCACTTCACTTCTGGGTTCTGACCTTATCCTGTCATGCATGCTGAGCAGAGCCCACTAGGTGGCAATCCTGGGCCACTTGTTGGGCAACGTTCTGCTGGAAGAAGGCCCTGGCATGGTGGGGAACTCATCCCCGTGGGTTCCTTTGAGAGACTAGTAGAATCTGGTCAAGAAGGCTGAAAGGGAAGTGGATCTGTGGCTCAAGGTGATAGAGCGCTAGCCTTGAGCAAGAGAGTTCAGGCCAGCACCCAGGCCCGGAGTTCAAGCCTCACAACCGACAGGAAAAAGAAAAAAAACCAAAGGCTGAAAGGCTCTTTATCTTTGGCACGATCTCCCGCCTCCCTCGTAGACTTTGGTGGGATTTTGCTCTTGTCTGCTCTTCGGTGGTGTGGCTATCCTGGGATGACTGCAGGTCAGATAGCAGCCTCTGGGGATGGGCTTCCTTTCTCCCAGGCCCTGTAGTGCTGCTGGCTGGGGAAGGGCTCTCCTCTCTTCTAATTTGCTCCTCATCCAGAACGTTGCTGATGGCTTGGCTTGGGTCCAGAAGAGGAACAGTTGGTATACGATGAGGAAGGAATGACACATGGGGGTTTTTATGATGGGCGGGGTTGGGACATCCACGTGGAAACCACGATTTCCAGACCTGGTATTCTGGGGATATTACCAAGGTTAAGGTTGAATGAAGAGTCGAGTCTGCGACTTCTTCCCTAAGACAGATGGAAGAAAAGAAAGTTCCTTACACAGCCTTCTTGGTAGCTGATGGCACCCTTCAAGTGCCTTTCCTTTGGCTTCCTTCTGCAAAACAAACAGATTCTGACTTTCTTGTGGGTGGGTGGACTGCCACAATTCTGGCAACCAAGGAGATTTTTTTTCTAGGCACCAAGAAGGGATATGAAAAAAATCAACTAATGTAGCAGTGGCTTGAACTTCTCACAGTGAATAGCTGTTGGGTTTCAGGAACATATGAAGGTATATGTGACAACTTTTGCTCATTTCTCTGGAGAAGTCAAGGTCCAGAGGCAGGAGCTGCACTGTCCTTTTGCCTTCCTCTGACCAAGAGAGGTACACAGGCACTGTGACTTAGCACAGAGCATGTCTGTGACATTCCAGGGGAGCCTGCTACAGCTTGCCTCCCGTTGCTGTGGCTGGCAAAGCATTGGCTGACACCACCACCAGGGTTGAGGCCCAAGTAAACAGCCTCCGGAAGTGGTTTCAGCTGAGCATTCCTAAGCTTTGTCAGGCCCCTGGCACCCTTTCCCCAGATCAGTATGTACCCTACCCCTCTTTTTGCATATCTTTGCCTCCCTTACTCCTGTCTCTTTTTGGCATATAGGAACACTGCCTAGACTCTGCTTTTCTAAAGCAGTGGGTAAAAAAAATGGGCTGGGCTATTTTTCCTTTCTGTTCCATGGGCTACTGCACTCCAGCACGTACCTGGATAGCAGTGGCCCCATATTCTGTGGCATATATGTCAAGTCCACTGGAGGTGGTGCTACCCGAGAGAGATCAGCAAGATGGTATGCCAAGATAAAGAAAGTAGTAGCCACTGCTCCTGAGGGGAGTGCCTTTGTGGGAAGATGCTGCTTTGTGGGTGGTATACAAGTGCCAGGTAGATGATGATGCATTATAATACACATGTAGTTCCTCAGAACCCACAACAGCATGGCAGTCCTGTGACCATGCTCTAATTTCTGATTTATAGGTAGGTAAGGGAAGTAGCTTTGTCCTAAGGCATCATAGTAGCTAGAGCTCCAGTTGTTTGAATCACAGTCTGAGTTGCTCTAAAAGGACAGAGTGGACAGTGGGGAAAAACGAATTCCAACGAGTCCGCCTGTGTTACTGAAATAAATTGTGTGCCTAGGTTAAGTATCATTTTCTCCATATGTTGCACAGGGACAGGGGCATTCCAAGGCTAGAGGCTAAACATCTTCAGAATGCTTTTCCCAGTCCTCTGTGCTCTGTGGTCCTTGGCATTGACTCAGTTTGGGAGAGAAGCAAGCAGCTGGATCTGGTTAGCCCCCAGGAGTTTGTGTCTCTCCCTGTGCACATCTGATCCAGGGTGCCCTGTTGCTCTCAAATGGCTAAGCACTTGTTAAGACACTGGCTGCTGTCCAAAGAGTGAGTTGGAGAAGCAAGATGGGCCTGTCCAGGAACATTCTTTTTGATGGTTCCTTTCCAAAGCAGGCTGCTTCTAACAGCTCAGCTGCCAAAGTGAAAATCCTCTGTGCGCACCCTAATTGGTTTTCAGGGGAGATTGATTTTAGCCTGTGTAACTGCTGCTAGGAACCCTGATGTCTCCCCTTGGGGATCACAAACTTCCAGATGAATTTTGTTTTTAGCCACCATGGAGTCCACCTACCATTATTTCTAGAAGGACACATTTATGAGGTCTGGCAAAATGGTAGGTGGCTCCAGCCATCCTTTGGAGTAGTCCTCGGGCTAAGAAGCCGCTCAGCAAGTAGCAGGGGAGATGGTCACAGGTAGAGAGCCAGGCTGCTGTCAGCCTTCTTGGGTCTGGCATCTTCCCAACAGAGGTAACAAGCTGTCATATTCTGTAATGCTGGGGAAAGGAATAGTGCAGAAAGGATCTGAGCGCCTCAAATTATCAAGCCTGATGCCTGGAAGAGAATAATCAGTTGTTTTGACTCTGCTGATGGCAGGAAGTGGGCCTGGGCCTAAGCAATACCAGAAAAGAATGCATGGAGGGGAGAGGGTTAAAAAAACAAACTAGAGTGTAGTGAAGTGCTTCTTACAGCTCTCCACAGGGGTGTCCTGGATGGCAAGCAGCAGATCTGCCTTCAGGGGAAGGAGATGTACAATTATAGATCATCAGAGCTGAGAGCTGGTTTATAAGTTCATCTTGTTTGGCCCTGCCACTGCAGAGGGCAGCCTGGGGCCCATGAGAGGTTAGGTGGCCTGTCCAACAACACGAGTGAATGCCTGTGTATCTGAGTCCCTGGGCACTTGACCTGAGGCTCTGGGCCTGTGTCCCTGGCTGGAGGGTCTTCTCTGATGCTTTGCTGCACAGCAGGCATCTGGAAGTGTCTTCACACAGTTCGGAAAGCCTGTGGTTTTTACTGGGCTCCACAGGGATTCATCAGTATATCTGTATTTGAGTCACTGTAGCTCTTTTTTTTTGGCAGCCCTATTATTTAGGCCTGACAGGTAGGTACAACTGTCTCATTAAATGCAGATATATTTGTGTGGCTTAAAAAAATGAAACATTCCATTAATCTAAAAAAAGAATATTGGTATTCTCTTTTATTCATAAGCTTAATGTTCTAAAATTTGTTGTCATCAAATTTATGCAATGAGAATGAAGTCATTACTAGTACCTTTATTGTGAACACCCAGGTGCTGGTGCTTCTGTTGAGTGTCTGTGGGTGTGTACATGCCTGTGTATGTATGAACATGTGTGTGTGTATGTATGTATGTATGTATGTATGTATGTATGTGTGTGTGTACAGCCTTTCCTTATGCCTAGTCCTGGATTTGGTTCCTTCTGTGGGTTCCCATCACAGTGATCCTGTTCAGTACAGACAGTGTCACCCTCCATTTTGCAGTCGATTCTGAGGCTTAGAGAGTCTTCGTAAGTTACCCATAGCTCCACTGGGGGTGCATGCAGGACTGTGAGGGGGATCCCTGCCACAGTTGCTGGTCTGCCTTGGCTGCTTTGATTGAAGTCTGGATGCTAGAGATGCCAGTGGGCAGTGCAGCTGGAAATCAGGGAGTGGCATTTTCCTTTGGTGGCTGTCCCCTCCCCTCCCTCAGGTCTTTCGTGGAGGAGGGACAAGAGGAAATAGAGATTGCAGAAGCCTCTAGGGTGAGTCTGTTAAATACGCCCACTATTGAGAATCAATAGTTTTTGTAAAAGGAGAAACATGAGCATTATTAAGGCACTTCTTTCTTTGTCTCCAAAAGAGCTGGTGTGAGGAGTGGCGGAAGCCATAGGTTGCTAGAAACATGGCACCTTGAAGGGCCAGTCCTCTGCTTAGCCACTTCCTCAGTCCACCCAGGCCAGGGCTTCATTCTGATGTGCCTGTCTGTGTGGTGAGTGGAATTTATATCTCACCACTTTTCTTCAGGATCTTCTTTGTCCAACCATAGGTCCCTCTTCTCTTTCACCCCCCCATCTAGGCTGGTAGTCCTGGATGGCCTCAGGCAAATGCTCAAACCTCTGTGGCCTCGGTTCCCATCAAGCATCAGGCAGCCTTATGGGGTGTGAGGGACACATTGTCTGTTCACTCAGTAGTTACCACTGATCACTTTGTATATACTTTCTCTGTCCTAGACACTAAGGATACATTGTAGAGATCACTGCTTCTATTCTAGTTGTGTAGAACATAAGTGAGGCACACAGTAAACAAGTAGGTACTAGGTCAGGTGGCACATATTTATGGTTTGCCTTAGATTATCTGCTTGCATTTTGTTAATGAAGGCAAGAAGTATGTTATAGTTGTCACCTGTGTCCTTGGGGTACCTCTAAGTTAAACAGTGATGTTACAAATCTCTTCCCTTTTTGTCTGTTTTAGCATGGAGGTATATAAGAGAAATGAAACACATATTTATATTTTTCTTAATAAAATTGCAGATTGTACTGAAAAAGCCATAACTATGGGAAAGAGAAACATTGCTCTGGACAGACCACCTAAAAACTAAAAGACTGTTAGTCTATATAGATCCTTGAGGTGTAGGGAGGCAGAATGTAGATTCCTTCAGTAAGCTCAGACTAGCACTTAGGAGGCATGTCTTGAAGATTTGAGACTAGGAAATGCTACTTTTGCCCAATGCCTATATATATTAAGGTTAATACTGTTACTAATTTTTATACCAAACTGAGCCCTTTCCCCTCTCCAAGTTATAAACCCAGTAACAAGACTGAACAATGAAGATTTTATTCTTGGCCAAACATAGAAGTGAGAAAGAGATTTAGAATGTTAGGTACAGGATAACAAGTTGTAGGAGGAAGTCATATCTTTCCTGAGGATGGCAGAAATTTTCCTGAAGTTTGACCAGAAACTTGTAGATTTTTCTCTTTTATGGTTTATCTTCCTGGAGGTGGTCAACTGGCATGGGCCTAGGGAGGTATCACTTAGCTTGCCCGTGGATTCTAATGATGTTAGGGGCTGCCTGGCTGTCACTGTGGCATCCATTGTAGATCTAGGCACTTTCAACCATCAGGGACTTGGGGCCCACCTATCTAGTCATTTTGTCCCCAAAGGTCAGCAAGATTAGTGTGGGGTAGAAGGTCAGCAGGTCATCTCAGCATTTTAGTATTAAGGCAGGGAACAATCCTTCAAGGTAGTCTCATAGACATCAAACAGGTTTTAGGAAAGGCATAGATCAAAGATACAAACTTTTAAATGCCTACCAGGGATGCAGAATCTGAGAAACGGCACTAAGACACAGCAGCATTCATGTATGACCCTCAGGGTGCTAAGCTACATACAGAGGTTTTCGTGTGAATGTTTAAGTGTCTGAAAATAATCCAGTCTTTTAAAAGAAGAGTAGGCAGTGGTGGCTTGTGCCTGCAATCCTAGCAACTCAGAAGGCAAAGATTGGAAGGATCATTGTCAGAGACCAGGCCAGACATAAAAACTTTGCAAGACTTTGTCTTGCCATTGTGATATATACCTATCATTCCAGCTACCAGCGAATCAAGTTCTGAACCAGCCTGAGCAGAAATCTTTGTGAGACACTATCTCACAAACCTGAGTTCAAATACCAGTACTGCCTCCCAAGAAAGGAGAACAAGAAAGGAAGAAACCATGTTGAATAAACAAATCTGAAGACTTAAGTATAACCCAAACGCCTACTGGGTCTTTAGTTGTGGTTCGGGGATGAACCCAGGATAGAACTCAGGATATGGGTGAGCTCTTGAGCAACCCGTCTGTGGCCCTGTTGATAACCTTCAGCTTGTTATCAGTGAAGCAGACCACCACCAGCTGTTCTGTGTCTGTGGAGAGCTTTAAAATCTTGATTAAAAGACCTCAGCTAAGTAGAAGAGATATCCCTGGCAAATTGACAATCTTTCTGTGGCTATCAGTGCCCATCTGCAGGTGCTGCCCCCAGTGTCCCCTCCAGCCTGGAGCTGTGTCTGCTATTTTTAGCTCGTCTGTAACTCCATTAACCATATCCACCTCCTGTGCCACTTGTCTGTATGTTTAATTATGTAAATGGCATTACAAATCACAGTGGTGTTGAACTACATCTCATTTCTCATAGCAAATCAAAGCATGTTACACTCTATCTTGTTGGCCATCTATCCAGTCCGTAGGTAGACACTAGAGAGCAATTGCTTTCTTCTCATGAGGAAAGTAGGTTGGAAAAAACAGAGGTCTCTGTACAAATGTTTTCATGGGATGAAGGCAGAGTTGTTCTCAGTGCTCACTTTTTTCTTGTAAGAGTGATTTTTTTTTTTGCCTTTATTAAACTAGCTCATTGCTGATTCATTTTCAGCTGTTGGCTTCTTTTTTTATTTTTTATTGCTATTGGGGATACAGTTACTGTGTCAAGTAGAGTGCATTTCCTTTTGGACAATGTCACCCCTTCCCTTGCTGTCTTCCAGTTTTTCCCTCCTGTCCCCACCCACAGATTGTGTAGTTCATTTTCAACATAGTGTCTAGTGAGTACCACTGCTGCATTAGTTCACGCTTTGTCCCTCCATTTCTGTGCATTGGCTCTAATTCTTAAGCTGTGACTGAAGTTCACATGTAGGAGGTATTAAGCCATGAGATATTAAGGTGCCATTTGAATACATAGGAAGATATGAGGAGATAAAGTAGGGCCATCAAGACTTCACTCTGCCAGTGTGCCCACAGGATGAGCTGCTTTGAATCTGTTTCTGGGCCTCCTCTCATCTGCTGCAGCCCTGCCTTCTCCAGAAGTACTTCCTTCTGCCCGCGCCGCAGACTTGAGTTGTAACAGCTCTCTCCCTATAGCTGGTCTTCACATCTCTGCTCACTTCTTCCTGTCAGCACACTGGAGGGGCTAGATCTGCCTGTTTTTGCTCATTTAGTACTGCTGTCACCTCCTCCACCCACCTCTTCACAGCCTCAGTCTTAATGCTCTTAATACTCTTTCCATTATGGAGCTTTTGGCCTTCTTCAGGTGTCATGCTGTCGGTGGTATTGTTTCTGAGTTATTTAAGAGTTACTTGCAAATATTATTGTTCATCCACCTGTATTGTACTTCCACCTGTATCTCATCTCCTAAAAACAGCAACATTCTCCTAAGGGAACACAGGAAAATCACTATACTTTACATGCGTTGTATAGGTTCCATTCAGTTCTAACTGTCCTTACCATGTTTTTTGTAGCAGTTTTTTACTTTTTGTTTTTTTAACGTTAGGATTCAGTCAAGGACAGGCAGTTTATGTTGTATATCTCCCGTGTTCCTCAGTATGACAGGGTTGTTCTCAGGTCTTGTTTAATCATTTGTGATATTCACATGGCTGAAGAGTTCAAGCCAGTGGTTCTGTAGAGGGTCTTAATTATATTTACCTTATCTATCCCTCATAAGTAGATTGGATTTAAACATCCCGTCAAGAGAATGACAAATTGCTCTTGTGCTCTTAGCATATCACTCAGAACAGCATGGCACCAGTTTGTCGGAAGTCTTGGTAATGTTAAACTTAGTTATTTGGTAAGGTGGAATGTACCGGCTTTCTGTGTTTAAAGGCACCTTCTCTCCTCTGAAAGTAAAAAGTAATCTGTGTGGTGGCTTTCAAGACTGTGCAGAGTACCATTTCCAGACAGTCTTTCATCCAGTGACTTTCTGGATATTGATGATTCTTTGTATTTTCTCTTTCCATGTATGTGAGTTTTGAGATGGTGTCTCACTATGCTGCCCAGGCTGACCCTAAGCTCCTGGACCTAGGCATTCCTTCTAGGAGGTCTTACAGACTCCTCAGTTGCTGAGATTACAGCTGTACAACAAAGCACGGGATTTTTTAATCTTTCTTTTATTGAGTTGAAACATGTCTAACATAAAACTTGCCATTTTGATTCTTTTGTTTGTTTTTAATGTTATTTTTGTGCTGGTCCTGGAGCTTGAACTGGCATCCTGGGCACTGTCCCTGAACGTTTGTGTTCAAGGCTAGCACTCTATCATTTGAACAACAGCTCCGTTTCTGGCTTTTTGGTATTTAATTAGAGATAAGAGTCTCAAGGACTTTCCTGCCTCTGTGCTGGCTTTGAACCCCAATCATCAGATATCACCCTCCTGAGTAGCGGGGATTAGAGTTATGATCCTCCAGTGCCTGGCTGGTTTTGGTTATTTTAAAGTTTACAATTGAGTGCTATTAATTATAGTCACAGTGTTGTGTACCCTTTACAACTTTGAATTGCCAAAAACATTTTATGATTCCAGACTGTATCCTTTAAGCAACAGCTCCCTGTCCCCTTACCTTTTATCCCTGATTCTTTTTTTTTTTTTTTTTTTTTTTGGCCAGTCCTGGGGCTTGGTCTCAGGGCCTGAGCACTGTCCCTGGCTTCTTCTTGCTCAAGGCTAGCACTCTGCCACTTGAGCCACAGCGCCACTTCTGGCCATTTTCTGTATATGTGGTGCTGGGGAATCGAACCCAGGGCCTCATGTATACGAGGCAAGCACTCTTGCCACTAGGCCATATCCCCAGCCCTTATCCCTGATTCTTATTCTACTCTCTGTCTCTATGAATTTGACTACTCTAGGGCCTTGCATAAGGAATGATATAGTTTGTATTCTTGTAAATGGCTTACTTCACTTGATGTTTTCAAGGTGTGTCAGATTGTATGTAGCATGTATCAGAATTTCTTTCCTTTTTAAAGCTAATACTCTATGATTTATATCTCACATTTTACCTTTTCATCTGTCGATTGACACTTGATTTCCTTCTATGTCTTGAACTTGAATATACAAATATCTTCTTGAGATTCTTCTTACAACTTTTTGATGTATATATCTAGAAGTAAAATTGCTGTGCCACATTATAATTCTATTTCAATATTTTGAAGAACTTCCATACTGTTTGTCATAGTGACTACATCATATCAATTTACATTCTTACCAGCTACTTAGAAGAATTCTCATTATTCTACATCTTTACCCAAAGTATTTTTCTCTTGAAAAAAATTATAGCCATCTGCTATCCTAGTTAGGTGTAAAGTGGTATCTCAGTGTGGCTTTGTTTTGTAGTTCTCTAATGAGTAATGCTGCCGAACATCTTTTCATGTGTTTCTTTGACCACATGCATATCTTCTTGGAGAAATGTCTACAAGGTTCTTTGCCCATTTTCAATCAGCTTATCTTATTTTTTCTTGTTCTGTAAATGGTGTTTTCACTTCTTTTGACACATTTTTTTTTCCTTTTTGCCATTTCGGGGAATTGAACCAGGGATATATGCATATAAGGGCTCTACCTATACCTCCAGCTTTAGTTTTTCCCCCTTCTGGGACAGGGTCTCACATTTGCGTAGGTTAGCTTTGAACTTGCAATATACTCTGCTTCCACCTCCCTAGTACCTGGGATTACAGTCATGCTTCACCATATCCAGCTTCAAGGTTTTTATTTTGGATGAAGTCTACTTACCTGTTGTTGTTTTTTTCTGTTGCTTATGCTTTTGGTACTATATGAATAATTGTCAAACCCAAGGTCATAAAGATTCTCTTTTAAGAGTTTTATAATTTTTAGTTGATACTTGAATTATTGATCTATTTTGAATTAATTTTTGCGTGTGATGTGATGTTGGGTGTTCCACCTCATCATTTGGCATGTGAGGCAAGCACTTACTTCTTTTTTTGCCAGTCCTGGGCTTGGACTCAGGGCCTGAGCACTGTCTCTGGCTTCTTTTTGCTCAAGGCTAGCACTCTGCCACTTGAGCCATGGCGCCACTTCTGGACGTTTTCTGTATATGTGGTGCTGAGGAATCGAACCCAGGGCTTCATGTATATGAGGCATGCACTCTTGCCACTAGGCCATGTTCCCAGCCCGTTTGGCATGTGAAGATCCAGTTTCCCAGCACTGTCTATTGAAAAGCTTGTGTCCTCCTATACCCCCCGCCCCCGCCCCCGCCATGGTTTGGCATCTTGTAAAAAATTAGCTGGACTTACATGTATGGGTTTATTTTTCTTCCATTGTATGTATGTCAGTCCTTAAGTGAGTACCATATTGTTTTGGTTACTGTAGGTTTGTAAATTGAGAGGGCCTTCTAACCTTTTCTTAAAACCCATATGAGTCTGGAGTGGTTTTTTCCACTTTTAGAAAAAAGGCTACTAGAATCTTGGTTTGGGTATTTATACTGATTTATAGATTCCTTTGGGTAGTTGTTAGTTTCCTAGGATTTGTATAACAAAGTAACATCAAAATTAGTTATATACACTCACACATATACATATACATATGTATCTTTTTTCTTTTTCATATTTTAAGATAGGGCCTTGCTATATAGCCCAGATTGGCCTTAAAAAATCTCAGTCCTCCTGCCTCAGCCTCCCAAGAACTGGGATAGCAGGCATGTAACACCACACGTGGCTCTAAGGTTAGGTTTTCTGCAAATAGAAGTAGTTTTACTGCATCAGTACCAACTTGAATGCCTTTTATTTCTTTTTCTACCTAATTAATCCAGCTAGGACTTCCAGTTAAAATGTTAAATAGCAATGATGAGAGCAAGCACCCTTGTCTTGTTCCTGATCTTAAGTAGAAAGCTGGTAGTTTCTCACCTTTGTGGGTTTTTCACTCATGACCTTTATCATGAGCAGAATTATCCTTTTACTACTAGTTATCTGTGGGCTTTTCCCTTTTTGTTGTGAAGAGGTGTTGGATTTTCTGTCTCAATTGAGAAGATCATGTGGATTTTTTTTGTTATTGTTTTGTTTTATTGATAGGATATGTTAAACTGATTGACTTATTTATTTATTTATTTATTTATTTTGCCAGTCCTGGGGCTTGGACTCAGGGCCTGAGCACTGCCCCTGGCTTCTTTTTGCACAAGGCTAGCACTCTGCCACTTGAGCCACAGCGCCACTTCTCGCTTTTTCTGTATATGTGGTGCTGGGGAATTGAACCCAGGGCTCCATGTAAATGAGGCAAGCACTCTTGCCACTAGGCCATATTCCCAGCCCAAACTGATTGACTTTCTTTTAGTGAACCGTCCTTACATTCTTAGGATAACTTGCCCTTGTATAGTACTTTTGATATGATATTGGTCTGCCAGTATATTATTGAGGATTTTGCATCTATTTTCATAACAGATGTTGATTAGTAGTTTTCTCCTAATACCTGGCCGTGCTATTAGAGTAATGCAAGCCTCATAGGATTACAGAATTACAGGTATGGGCTGAAAGGCTCCTTTTGAAACACTTCTCATAGGGAAGGTCTGGTGGTGGTCACAAGCTCCCTCAGATTTTACCTATCTAGAAATGACCTCACTTTGTTTGAATGAATTTATCACTTTGGTTGTATATAGGATTATTGGCTGAAGATACTTTTTTTTCCTTTCACTTTAATATGTCTTCCCATTTTATTTTTTTCCCCTGCTTAGTTTCTGAGAAGTTGGCTGCTGATTTTTTTTAGGTTTCCTTGTACATGACAACTCACTTCTCTCATTGCTTTCAATATTTTGGTTTTGTTGCCTCAGTGATTTGACTATTGTATCTCCATGTAGATTTCTTTGAGGTAGAGTTTGTTGAGCTCCTCATAGATTCATAGAATCAAATTTGGAGAATTTCAGGCATTATTTCTTCAAATATTCTGTCTTCCTGTTTCTCCCCTCTTCCCCCCTGTAACTTCCATAATGTGTGTATTGGTGTCCCATAAGTCCTTTGGGTTCTGTTCATATTTCTTTTATTTTCCTTTTTCTCTCTATGCTCCTGAGACTCTTTTAATCATTATATCTTCTTTTTTCTGCTCAGAACTTCTGCCCTGTATTGAACTTTGTATTTGAACTCTTGAATTTTCAGTTTCAGAATTTTGGTTCCTTTTTATGATTTCTGTTCTCTTACTGATACTCCTATTTTGCTTATGCATCATTTTCCAGATTTCCTCTTAATCTTTGTCTTCTCATTTAACTCTTTGAGCATATTTGAGACAGTTGTTTCAAGTGATTTTTGTTTGGTAAGTGTAATATCTGGGCTTCTTCAAGGATGCTATGTTAAGTAAATTTATTTCTTTTAATGAGCCATTCTTTCCTTCCTTTGAATGCCCTTTGATTTGCCTATGATATTGTATGTAACTGCATAGTCTGCCTCAGCTAGGAAGACTCAAATATTCAGGGCAAGAATCACATAGACACTTCTTCATTCTTAGCTACGATGACAGAAGGCTGGGCTTAATGTGGTTCTCTGGAGGAGCCTCTCACATGTCATCTTCATCTTTGCCTAGGAGGGGTAGGAGAAAAGGAGTGCAGCTGTATGTGCATGTGCTGTTGAGCACAGGGAGAAGAGAACATCCCGAGAAATCTTCTTTGGAGTGAGCGTTCAGTGAGCCAGTGGAGGCTGCATGGCTTTCTAGGGGCTTACCTCTGTTATACTGTATTGGTCAAAGCAGTCATAAGACCATCCACATTCAGAGAGGAGACATGCGCTCACTACATGATAGAAGAAGTGTCAATAAATATGGCAGCCTCCTCTTTGGCAGCTCTGTTCCGGGAAGAAGACTTTCTTTGTGGATCACACACTTGATAAGGGAAATGAGTGTAGTAATTCTTTTTATCCACGGGTGTATATTCCAAAACCACTAGTGAATGCCTGAGATACTGTAACTGTGACTGAGTCATTCGTGAGAGGGTAGTGCAAAAACTGTGAACAGACTAAGTATTGATTCATGTCCCAGGTGGGATGGAGTAGGACAATGTAAGATATTGTGAAGCTGCTCTGATGGTGTGCAACATAAAACTGAAGACTTATTTATTTCCAGAGTTCTCCATATTTTTAGACTGCAATTGGTGACAAGCAACTGAAACCTTGGAAGGTGAAAGGGGGTGAGATGGATTGCTACTGTACTCATTCAGTCTCAGTAGGTTTTGGTGTGGTCTACTGACAGGAAGAAAGAGGAAAGAAGAATTCTGGGAACGCAGTAAGGATACTACGGGGGCTCATGAGTCCTGGCTGATGTCAAAAATCTTCCTTCTACTTGTTGTTCTCCTCTACTACCCAGCAGGAAGCCGGGGGTGGGGGGAGGCTGGGACACCTCATTGCAGACCGACCAGGGTAACAGTATAGGCTCCCCTATGGCTTTTCTGGTAGACAGTGGCTTTGGTGTTTTCTGTAGTTTTAGGCTGCAATAGGGTAGTGATTACCAAAGCTTGTCTGTCTTGCTAGCCTGCTTTTTTTCCTCTGGTGTTTGGCTCTAAAGAACCAGGGTGGGCTGGGAATATGGCCTAGTGGTTGCCTCCTGTACATGAAGCCCTGGGTTCGATTCCTCAGCACCACATATATAGAAAAAGCCAGAAGTGGTGCTGCGGTTCAAGTGGTAGAGTGCTAGTCTTGAGCAAAAAGAAGCCAGGGACAGTGCTCAGGCCCTGAGTTCAAGCCCCAGTACTGGTAAAAAAAAAAAAAAAAAAAAGAACCAGGGTTTCCGGTATGTTCCAGTTGTATCACCTCTAGCACCCAGTCTAAGATAAATTAGATGAGAAAATAATTGAGGGAACTCTGGCCAGGTCACTACGGCCTTTGGACAGACAGCTTTCTCCCCACTTTGTCTGGTATATGTCATATCTATGGTTTTAGCTATATTCACAGAAGAAATAGGAAGAAGTGAATATGTTTCTACAGTATTTTCTTTTTCTATCTGAATGTTAGGATTTGTAACATACCATCAGGCTTCCTTCCACATGTGAACAACACCACTGACAATACATGAGAGTGTCTATGCCAAGCAGTGGGAGTTATTGACCCTTTTTATCTTTGTTGATTTGTTGGGCAGAGATTGGGGCCCTGTACTATTAATTTTTGCTTATTTAGTTTTAAGTGGAGGCTGATTTTAAAACATATTTATTGCACCTTTTATTCCCTCTCATGAATGGCTTTTCATGTCCCAGAGAGAGAGAGAGAGAGAGAGAGAACAGAATTGAATTGAAAGAGAAGACTAATTCATTGCTATTCATTTAGGGTCTAATCAGGAGACAAGTCATGACAGTTATTGAAGTAGAGAGAATTTGATATTTTAATATCATTTGTAACAGCAGAAAAAATATTTACGTATAATTACTCCATTCTCTTTCTGACTTTGTAACTAGTTATCTTTACTCTTATTTATTTCACCAGTTCAGAGGTAAACATTCTTTTCACATCACTACCTTTCTGAATTGGGGACACATTTTTAATCAATGACACCTTATAACTAATAGCGTCTTCTTTCCTTAGTGATATGAAATAATGTCTCATCTAACAGTAGATGGGTCATGAGTCCAACCAAGTACAGCCAAGTTTAGCTCAGACTTCTTCACCTGCCATGCCAGCCTTTCTCATACAATGTTACCCATCTAGCCTATCATTTCTTTTTTGTCTTTAAAATCCCTAGCATTTTCTAATGTGTGTGTATGTGCATGTGTGTGTATATGCGTGCACTCTTTGTGTGTGTGTGTATGTGTTGGTAGTGGGGCTTGAACTCAGAGCTTCAAACTCTCAGTTGGCTTTTTCACACAGGGCTGGCATTCTACCACTTGAGCCATGCCTCCGTTTCCAGCTTTTTGCTGTTTAATTGGAAATGAGTCTCTCAGATTTGTCTGCACAGATTGGTTCCTCTGAACCTTGATTCTTAGATCTCAGCCACCTGGTTTTCTTTATTTAATGGAGTTAACATTTTTTCTAAGGGGCTTAGACTCCAAATCAGCTAGTAAGGTAAAAACCATATATGGTCAAAATTACCTAAATACACACTTCAGGAAGTAAGACTGGTTACATTTGGGATGCAATGTGCTGTATTAGGTGGTGGTTCTCACCACATTAGTTATAACTGTTTCAGCACCAGAAATATTCTATTGTATGGATGTAGCACATTTTATGTATTTACTAATCAGTTGGTGAACATTTGAACTGTTTCTGAATTTTAGTTACTATTAGTAATGCTAATATGAATAACAAGTTTCCTTTGGATATGTGTCTCCATTTCGTTTTTATATATACCCTGAGGTGGAATTGGTGGATCAAATGGTAACTGTGTTTAATATTTTGAGGAATGTCCAGGTTGTTTCCCAAAATGGCTGCAAATTCCATTTTACATGATCTAAGGGCTCTAGTTTCTTCACATCTTTGCCCATCTTTGTCATTTTAAGTATAGCTATCCTAGTAAGAATACAGAGACATCTTCTTGTGGTCTGGATTAGCATTTTCTAAAGGCTAATGATGTATCTTTTCTCATTCTTATTCCCAATTATGTATCTCCTTGGAGAAATACCTCTTAAGATCCTTTGCCCATTTATTGTTGTACTGTTATCTCATAGTTTTTCTTTATTCTGGTTAGAAATTTCTTGTGAGATACTTGATTCGAAAAAATTACATTCTACGAGTGTCTCTTTACTTGGTAATGTCTTTTGAAACAGGGAAGTTTTAAAATTTGATGAGATATTATTTACGTTTTCTTTTGTTGTTTTAGTGTTACATCTGCCTAACCCAAGAGTTTAAAGATTTACATCTGTAATTTTCCTGAGAGGTTTCTAGTTTCAGGGCTAATTCATATAAGGGTTTGATGCCATTTGTGTGTGTGTTTGTGTGCGTGTGTGTGTCTTGGAGGTTGAACTCCGGGCCTGAGCATTGTCCCTGAGCATTTTTGTTCAAGGCTAGTGTTCTGTCACTTGAGCCACATCTCCACTTTTTTTTTTAAGCATCTTTGCTTTTTCAATATATCCAAATTGCAAAATCGCACAGAAATCAAATTACATCATAAAAATAAACCTTTTAACCCTACTTTAAGATTTTAATTCATCCTAAGGGGCAGTTTTAGAAATACCAATCAACTCATTCATTTTTATCACCAGGTTTCCAGTGTCCATCTGCAAATAAAAGAGACAGGAAGGACGAAGAAGGGCCTCCATTGGCCTGTCCTACAAAATGGGCATGTCTCCATCCCACTTCTTAGAGCTTGATGAACTGCCTTGGTGCCAGCTTGCCCTCTTCCACCATGAATGGACTTCCCCTATGGCCTGTCCCACCATGCGTGGACTCCCTCCAGGGCCTGTGCCACCATGGGGACTCCCCACTAGGGCCTGTCCTACCATGTGGACTGGCTAAGCTGTACCTTTGCCAGATCACCCCTTACTCCTGAGGGTAGGCATACAGGCCTGTCCTAAGTTTTCCTGTCCTTTTCTCTTGATCTCTGACTGAGAAGGCCAAGCAGTTCTTTAACAGTGATAAACAGGCCTTTACATCCAAATTTCTTACATTTAGCCCCAAATGTTAACAGTGGAGGAAAATAAATTTTAAATTCCCAAATGCCTTTGGCTAAATCAGATAACTTGATAACAGTGCAAACAGTCTTGGGCATTAAGATACCAAATCTTTTCAATGCAAATTAGCTATAGTTCCTCTTTAAAACAACGCACTAATCCTTTAAAACATTTGGTAATGCCCAAACTTGATGACCTTTGAGTTTAAACTTAGACTCACCCAGTTTTACATCATACTGACAGTTTTAATCTTGAACACTCACACATGCACATACATACACATTCAAAAGATCTTAAAACCGCAAAATAAATATCGGCCGTACATTTTCCAGTGGAAAGAGGTATTTTTGCTAATCTTACTCTTACAATGACTAACCAAGAAAAAAGTTTTTTGGTTTTATTTTTTGCCAGTCCTGGGGCCTGGATTCAGGGCCTGAGCACCATCCCTGGCTTCGGATTCCCGCTCAAGGCTAGCACTCTGCCACCTGAGCCACAGCGCCCCTTCTGGCCGTTTTCCATATATGTGGTGCTGGGGAATTGAACCCAGGGCTTCATGTATACAAGGCAAGCACTCTTGCCACTAGGCCATATCCCCAGCCCCCTGGCTTCTTTTTGCTCAAGGCTAGCACTCTACCACTTGAACCACAGCGTCACTTGTGGCCATTTTCTATATATGTGGTACTGGGGAATCGAACCCAGGGCTTCATGTATATGAGGCAAGCACCCTTGCCACTAGGCCATAGATGTACAAGACAAAACTTTTAACAAATGACTTTAGCATTCTTCAGCCTCATTTACCATGGCTAGCTAGTTTTAGCAAGACATTTTAGCACACTAAATATTTTTCTGCTGAAGATAGCTGGAAGGGGGTTCCCTAGACTCAGCCCACCCAGTACTTGACTCTAGTCTCAGCCCAATTTTGACTAGAGCGTTTTACAGATCAATTGGCCTTTAAATACCTTCAGTTGGAAGAAAATGGTTAAAGAAGCTGACTTCTCTTCCCCTCGGTCCTCCTGATCCTAGGGGACCTGGGGAGGCTGTTTGGAGCTCGATACCGGCAGAGGCCACATGTCCCATGTCTTCCTGTAAAATCAGTTTAATCACAACCAATACATCCCTCCCTATGAGGACCTTGAGGAGGGGGTCAAGGTATCCCTTCTAGCTTCTCTGTCTCAGGCTTCTGTCTCAGGCCTACAGACGGTGCCCTTTCAGATTCACAACCAACACATCCCTCCCTAGAGGACTTATCCAAACCGGCCCACTCAGTGCTTTCCATCCATTTTTACAGATGGGCCTACCCATTCGGACCCACTCAGACAGTGCTTTCCATCGCACTTTTATAGACAGGCCCACTCAGACGGGCCCACAGATGGCCTTTACAGACGGTGCATCTTTCAGCGCACCTTTACAGATGGGCCCAGACAGACTGGCCCACAGACGGCCTTTACAGATGGTGCACCTTACAGCGCACCTTTACAGACGGGCCCACAGATGGCCTTTATAGATGGTGCTCCTTACAGCGCACCTTTACAGACGGGCCCAGACAGATGGTCCCACAGACAAAGAAACAGAAACAGACACAGATTGGTTGACCAAGCTCAGACATACATACATACCTACACCTTCGGAGGTTTCTTTTCTTCACCTGGGCATCTTCCATCTTCCCCCTCAAAAGAAGGTGGTTAAGGACTCTTCCCGGCCAGTGTACCACATGTAATGGGGTCCGAGGTGGGGGAATCCCCCGTCCCTCCAAGAGTCCACCACTCAGAGACAGTCTCAAGCAAAAATGATAAAAAGGTGGATTTACTGGGGAAGTAAAAAGTGAACTGACTGGCCAGGGTTGCAGCTCAGACTCCGGAGCTGAAACTGCCACTGGAAAAAGCAGACTGGCCGGCTAGGGCTGCAACCCAGACTCGGGAGCTGGGACCACGCGCCACACACATCCACTCTGACAACCACTTATTTTGGTGGTTAATTTAGAGATAAGTCTCAGGGATTTCTCTGCCTGGGCTGGCTTTGAACCCTGATCCTCAGATCTCAGCTTCCTGAGTTGTGAGGATTATAGGCGTGAGCCATCAACATTTGTCCTAACTTCATTCTTAACAAATGAAGTTTGGATATTTGTCTCAACAGTTGATAAAAATAAAAGAACTTAGTCTTTTGCTGTACATACATAGATGACTTTATAGTAGAATATGAGTGGGAAACATCTTTACTGTATACTTTATCTGTCTCACTAAGGTTATATAATCCTTATATCATGGAAAGATCATATCTTACTCATCTTTGCCCTCTTTTGGTATCCAGCCCAGTACTGAATATACATTGGACATTTGAGTTAATCAGAATAAAGAACAGAGCCCCCCCAGCTGAAAAGAATGTGGAACAATCTTCTTCCTGGTCAGTTAAGTGTGCCCTGGGTCCTGCCATTAATGCTCATTAATGCTATAGCAGCCAGTCACTCCATGATTGGGATTTGTTTTCAGAATTCTATTTTGATTTCTGATTACATAAGGAAAAAAGTCTCAGTATAATGTTTAGATGTTTGTAACACTGGTCTTCCTTTTCAGCGGAGAACACATGACAATTTCAGAAGCTTAGGTCCAGCTGTCTCTAAGGGTTACTTCTCATCATATCACTTTTTACAAATAGCTCCTATTAATGACAAATGATAATACTTTTAATTTTTGGTAATTAGAGTCTTGAAACCGATTTTAACTTTAAAAGTAAAGATTTAAGAAATCACCTGGTAGTCCCTGAACAATCCAAGTTAGGGGAATCTTTTTTTTTGGGGGGGGGGGCAGTCCTGGGCCTTGAACTCAGGGCCTGAGCACCGTCCCTGGCTTCTTTTTGCTCAAGGCTAGCACTCTGCCACTTGAGCCACAGCGCCACTTCTGGCCATTTTCTATATATGTGGTGCTGAGGATTCGAACCTAGGGCCTCATGTATACGAGGCAAGCACTCTTGCCACTAGGCCATATCCCCAGCCCTTAGGGGAATATTTAAAGCAGAGTTTCTCCTATCTTTTTCTTTCCTTATCAGTTTTCTTCATTTTTTAGTTTAATCTTGAATAGATAATACATTGGCATGACTCAAAAGTAGAAAAGTAGGTTTGCAGTAAAAGGGCCTGTCACCATAGTCCTCTGGACACACCTGGCTCCCTGCCTTGGGATAAGACTTGTGATGGATTTCTCTCTCTCTCTCTCTCTCTCTCTCTCTGTCTCTCTCTCACACACACATTTATATTATATGTGTATTATATATTATTTATATATTTACATATTATATATGTATAAAGATAAGCTAGTGCATATGCAAGAAAGTGGTCCTTTGTAATCTTTCCCACTGGCTTACCCAGATTGTCAAATATTCTTGACCTAACTCTCCTTTGTCTTGAAGTGTTGCTCTCTTGCCCTGGCTTTCCTGTTGGTGTGGCCTTGAGGTCTTTCAACATTTCTCTTGACCATCCCTGCCTGCGGAGTGATGTTTCAGGTTGCTCATATTCCTCAGAGTGAGTGAGTGTCTGTGCTTCAGGGCAGTGCTAAGCCACAGGTGGTAGCACTGCCCTGTGGCTTAGCACTGCCCTGGGCTTTGAGGAGGGACACTAAGGTACATATCAGTCTTCCTATGTAAGAAGACTGAAAGCAGCAATTGCTGCAATAGAGGTGCCAGACCAGAAGTGTAGGTGTTTCCACATTGTGGCCATTCCTTCCTAGCCTGTCACAGCCAGCTGGTCCTCCTCAGCATCTCCAGTAGCAAGGGACAGGAAGGACATGTCGTTCCTGCTAGTGTCTAGGCAGGTCTCATTGGCTGCAGCTGAGACATGTGACTACCTCAGCACAGTGTCTGGCAAAAATAGTGAGTACCATGGTTGGCAAGGTAGATTACACTCCTTCCCCTGAGGCTGGCTGAAGCACCCGCCTTTCCTGAGATAGAGGCTTTCAGTTCTCACAGAACCAGGATCCCTTAGCAGAAAGGAAGGTAGCAGTGCTGGGGAAAAGTCTGCTGCCTAGCCAGTGGACCCTGTCTACCTCAGTGTCATCCAGCCAAAGCTACAGAAGAGGCTGACACAGATGCCAGTCTGCTGAGGGGTCTCAGACTGGCAGGGCATGGCCTTTCCTTACTGAGGAGATAGAAGCAAGGCCATTCTGATCCAGCCTAAGGCAGCGGTACCATTGAAGGACTGATGGGTCAGGGACTCATTATTGCCTCAATATTCATTCAGTGGAACTAGGTCACAGAGGGAAGGAAGACCTTTTGGGAAGATATTTCAAAGTGTAGCTGGTAGGAGAACTATTTGTTCCTATCTATTTGTTAGAAATGGTAGAAATAACTGCTGGCCTCATGCTTGGCTTGGATTCCTGGAGTCAGATTGAGTAGCTAGGCATCATCAGCTATGGGATCAGAGCTGGGGAAGAGTCTAATTGAGTCTGAAAACAGATGCTGATGTTAGGCAGGTATTTCTGGATAGCCTTGCTATCCAGATCCTGGTGTCCCTGCACCCTGGCTGAGATACCAATTCTTCCGTGACTCCCCCTCCCAGCCCCCCACCCCATTTCATTCTCTGCCTATCTGTCTTGCTACCTGCTTGTCTCTCATCTCTTTTCCCTTACTCTCTTTTCGATCCCTTTGGAGTTGAGAACTCCTTACAGCAAACAGTGTTAGAAGTCCTGTGGGCTTCATAGCAGTGGAGGGGAGGGCACTGTTCAGGAAGTGGAGACTAGGGAGGAAGAGGAATGTCACAGGAGCAATGGGAAACAGATGTGGTGATCTTGTGAAGCTTAGCTGACTCAGGGGAGCTGCAGAAGGGGCAGAAAAGGCTGGAATTTGGTGGTCACATTCACTTGTGTGTTAAATGCTTTTGTGGCTTTACTAGTGTTCATGAAGCAAATGCTCCCAGCAAGGCAGTGAACAACAAGCCTATGATTAATTGCCCCTTTTAAATTGTAATTATGTCACTCACTAGAACCCGTGAACATTAATTCTCGATTTACAGAGTGAGTAATTGAATAATGAAAGGCTGCCTGTTTGTTGTGCTCTGTTCTTGCCCTTGTACCATTGCAGACCCCTCTGTCTTTCTTAGTCTTTGGATGGTGCCCACTTTTCTGGTGGTTTTAGTGCCTATTCTGGCCCCCTGACTGTGGCTGCCTGGCATTGCTGTTCATTGACAGGGAATGAGGCCTAAGCTGATGTCATATGCTCTAGAGCTCTAGAGCAAGGGAGACTAGTCACTTCTGATTCCAATTTGAGGCTGCTTCTTACTCATTTCTTTCTAAACAACAAGGCTCACCTTGCTGACTCCTGCAAAAGAACGTGACTTTTTTAAGGATTGGCAAGTTGAGTTGGGTCTTGAAGATGAGGTGGGGCCTTGGTAGGCAATAGTCATCATGGGGTACTCCTGCTATGGGAATCAACCTCTGCATTTCCAATCTGTTCATTGCTTCTAGATCAGTTTAGATTCCTGAGGGGGTCATAGTCTAGGTTGTGGTGAATGACTGGTTCTCTCCAGCAGTGTACACTTGGAAGACAGAATGGATGCCAGGCAGGCCAATAACCATATAGGCCTCCACAAGCTCCTCACCAGTCTTTGAGTATTCATCTCTCTTACTCTGTCACATGGAAGGGAGTCTACAGGGAGGACAGATCAACACTCCCTTAGTCAGGAAGGTTCTGACCTTACTTTCTCACAGACTCCACTTTTGCAGTTTCCTTTTTGAATTGGCTTTCTTATTTGCTAGCATTGGGGTATGAGAATGTGTCACATTCTTCAGGGTCAGTACTGTTGAGTCAGTTCTATCAGTGTCATTTTGTGGGTAGCACTGGGAGCTCATGAGCAGATAGGCTATCATTTTGAACCATGATCTGAGAAAGTCCTATGTTTTAACGAACTCATAGATGCTGTGTTACTGATTTGTGTGTATCTGGACACTCCATCCTATTTCATAGAATAATCACATGCACTATTTGGTAAGGTCCAATTGGACTGTGAACTTGTAGCTTTCTTTTTTATGTTAGCTTTATTGTATGAAGAGAATTCACTGTAAAATTAGGTATAAGGAGTATATCAGTGTTCTGATATAAGTATAATGTAATGATTCCCATGATCAAGCTATTAACATACTAACTTCAAATAGTTATCATTCTGAAGATGTGTGTTAAGAGCACTTTTATATCGTTCAGGAAGTTCTCATATAAAGTACATATGTGTGTATGTGTGTGTATGTAATTTTTTGGTAGGGTGGCAGTCTTGGGGCTTGAATTCAGGGCCTGCACTGTCCCTGAGCCTCTTTGTGCTCAAGGATAGCCCTGTACCACTTGGCTTTTTTTGAGTAGTTTTATTGGAGATAAGAATCTCATGCGGACTTTTCTGCCCTGACTGGCTTTGAACCACAATCCTTAGATCTCAGCCTCCTGAGTAGCTAGGATTACAGGTGTGAGCCACTGGTGCCAGCTGGAGTACATTAATCTTAATTATAGTTAGCGTATTGTTCTTTAGGTCTCTAGAACTTATGTATTATTTTTGAAAGTTGATATATACCCTTTGACCAACATCTTCCCTTTCTCCTGTTCCTCAGCCTCAGGAACAACTGTTATACTTTGTTTCTCTAAGTATGACTTTTATATGTCCCACATATAAATGAGCTCATCTAATATTTGTCTTTCTGAAACTAGCTTATTTCTCTTTGCAAGATGTCATGTCATCATGTCAGTTGAAAAAGCATTTGATGAAATTCAACCTCGTTTCATAGTAACAACTCTTGGTATTAGGTGTAGAAGTCAGGTACCTCAGGAATATAAACACTGCATATGACAAGCCCACAGTTAATATCATACGCAATGAAGATAGACTGAAAGCTTCTCCAGAGAAAACAAGACAGAGATGCCTACTTTTACCAGTTCTGTTCACTATAGTATTGTAACTTTCAGAGTATTAAGAGGAAGAAAGGTATTTAGCTTGGAAAGTAAGTTAAATTGTCTCTTTGTGCAGCTGAAGTAATTTTATATGTAAGAGGTCCTAGGGACCACCAAAAAATATGGTAGAACTAAGAAACTCATTCACTAAAGTTGCTGGGTATAAAAATAAGCATGCAGATAATCAGTTGTGCTTCTGTATACTAATGATGAACTATCTGAAAAAGAAATATGCAGCAGTCCTATTTGCAATACTGTTGGCTTTCGATTTTGAGAAGTTTTTTTCCAAGAGTGGAGCTGCTTGCTATGGAGCCTCACACAGCTTTTGACCAGCAGCCATTATTTGTAAGGTAGATGCTTATGGGGTGGAGGCTGGGGCCACAGTCTGACATGTAGGCTTGGGATGTTAGTTGTGGAGGAGGAGGAGGGTGGCACACATCAAGATTAGACCCATGATTTCAATCTTGCTTTTACGGAAATTAGACCAGAGAAAAATTCAGACTAGTGGCGGTGTGGCCTTGGTAACCTTCTCCTGCAGTGCGGTCCTGGAGATGCTGGGAAAGCACGTGTGCTGAGCTGCTCCTTGAGCAAGACGGAGCACAGGCAGCTGTGCAGCATGGAAGCCCTCATCAGGGCCGGGAGCCACGGTGACTGGGTGAGGTGCTTCGCATTCTGTGTTTCCTCTCTGCTTCAGAATGGAAGTCTATTGTAAAACAGTGTGCTTACACTGTGTGAGGCTGACCGTGGTCTTGAGGGCTTGAACAGGCCATAATGAGTGATTGACTCACCCTTTGTAGGTTTGTGTCAGGGTGCTCTCTGATGTCCACACAGTGATGAAATTGCCTAATGATGCATTCCTCAGTGCAGGTCTCCATCATTAAGCAGCACATGACTAGTCATTTCTCTCTTGATCTCCCATGGAAGATGACATGCTTCACACCATCCTATAGGCAGGTGTCCAACAAAGTTCCCTCTGACCACAACTTTTAATACTATTTCCCTCCTTCTGCTTTGTTTCCTGGTGAACTTTCTCAAAAATTTTCTGTCCTCTCAGCCCTTAGCCACTTTGTTCCCTTTCTCTTCTTAGCCAGGTAAGTTTTTATTTCCTAAAAGACATGTTCCCTGGATTCAGACTTCTAGGTTCACAGTTCTTTTGTTTTAGTGCCTGAAAATGGTGTGCTGCTTTCCTCTGGTCCAGTGGTCTCTCTTAATAAGTCCATGGTCATTTGCATTGTTCTCTCACACATGGTATGCCAATTTCTCCTTGTCTTTAGTGTTTAAAATTGGGCTTATCATTTTTCTGAGGGATTTCTCTAGGTTTATTATTGGTGAGGTTACTCACCAATCTGGAATCTGTAGGACTGAAGAAATTGTTAACCATCATTTCTGCAGATATTCTTTATGCGTGGTACTTTTCTCTTCTGACTGTGACCGTTTTTATGTTCCCCCATATTTTTGTTCCAAACTACTAAAAAATTGAATTTAGATACATATAAATTTATATTACTCATTAAAGATTACTACCATTATTTTCCAGGTACAAAAGCATGTTTCTATAATCCTAGCACTAGGGACTGTAGGCAGGAGGATTGTGAGTTTGAGGTCAACTTGGGCTATACAGTGAGACTGTATCTCCATTTTTACATAACTTGTTTTCTTTTTGTTTTAGTTCCTTAAGTAATTCTTCTTTCAGAAATATCTTTGGGAATTGTAAAGTTTATTCACATCTGAAATGTTTTATGCTTTTTAGTTTATGAAAGGTATAGAGCTTCTAGGCAAAGTCTTGCATTGTAGCCCAGGCTGGTGTAGAACTCACTGAATTCCAGGTTGATCTCAAACCCCAAATCCTCCCCAGCCTCCCCATGTGCTTCACTGGCCTCTCCAGGACTGCACTGAATTACAGGTGTGCTCTACCGCACCTGGCTTAAAGACTTGTAGGACAAAGAAATTTTAATGAATCACTTGAAAATCTGTCTGTACTTTCTTTTACCAGTGAGTTCTTGCAACTCTTCATCCTTTCTACTATGATGGGCGCTTGATCCACAAACCATGTTACTTGTGGGCACCTTTAGTGTCTACTTGTGTCTTAAAAGCTGGGGTATTATATACCCAGCTTAGTAAACAACCTCCTTAGGACAGTGCTCAGTAAATTAGACATCAGTATTGTCACATTGAACTGAATCATGGGAAAGTGTCAGGAGAGGCACTTGAACTGCTACATTCAGTCCTTGAGGACTTGCCTTCCTACTGATACTACTTTGATGGAATGTATTCTAGGTTTTGTTCCAGCCATACAGAATGTGCCTTACCTGAGGTGCTGAGGGCTCCAGTGTCATTAGGTAGTGATGGTGAGGGGTTGTGGGAGAGTTTCATTTGCATTTTCTCTGAGCTGTTGCTGGACGGGCTACTACAGTGAGTCTTGGCCTGTGTTTCTGGCCCACCAGGAGCTTGTGGTCTGACGGGAAAATGGAACTCAATTACCAATGCACAGGAGGCCCCCCGGCAAAATTCTACTTCTGCCGTTTGTAAAGCATAGTCCCTCAAACAGGATATTTATTCTGTTTTACTTCAGTTTTCTCCTGCATAAAATGAGTTCAGTAATTCCCATCTTGTGACATGGAAAGCATTAAATAAGACAGCATATATAAAGCACTTGACATGCAATTGGCAGTCAGTGAGCTTCAGTTCTTTTTCTTTCTCTCCTGAACACATTTTTTTGTGAAGTGGGAGACTGCCTTTCTAGCTAAGTTAAGAATTGGGTATATCACATTTGTCCATGTTTGTTTTCTGTAGAAACATAACACAGAGGCAGAGGATAATTGTTAATCCTCAAAGATTTCACTTGATTCTGGAATTTCAGAATTTTATGATTTTGTTTTGGTTTGGCTTTTTGGAAAGGAACTCTGCTTCTCAGTTTTTGTTTTGGTGTCATCATATAGGCAAATTAGCTCAGATCCCCTGAAGGCTAAATAATGACACTTTGCATTACGTAGTGAGTAGCAGAACCAGCATAAGGCCTTCTAGCTCACAGCAAGCACACAGCAAGCAGGCCAGAAGCTCATTAAGCCCACTGCACATCTCCTGATGGGCAGGTCTCTCTTTTTTCCATCCCCTGAGAGGACATTCCCTCAGGAAGCCAGAGAGGGCTAATCCTTTTCTTCTCATCCAGCTGTCCATTTACGTCAAGAGGAGCCTCTTGCTTGGGCTTAGAGAGCATGCAGGTGTGTGCATCTACGGTGGAGAGGGGAGTTCAGGTGATAGCTCACAGTGCCCATGACGATGGCAGGGGCTTCTTCATCTCCTTCTGGGTTTTGTCTGCAGGTGGAGCTCCCACTTGCCAAGGAAACTAATGCTCTTTTCTCCTCTTGGGATTGCCTGCTTACCTTTCTCCCCCCTCTCTTCCTTAGAGTAGTTTTTTTCTTTTTTCTAGTCATCTTCTCAGGATGACTTGGGTGGTTTTTCTGAGGGATAGCCTATGCGCTGACTCGGGGCTACCCCGGGAAGCTCCTGTCACAGTGATGCTTTTGGAGTTCAGGCTGCGATTTATTTGAATAATGAGAACATTGAAATCCCCCTTCCTTCAGTCTGTCATTGAGTTATTTTCTGTGGGATTCGCTTCAGTGTATATACACAGGAGTTTGACATACACCCACTCAGGCTAGCTGAAGTAGAGTTTGACTGCCTTTCTCCATCCATCCATCCACATGATTTTCAAATGTACGCTGAGATTCCAGAGCAAGAGGTATTCAGCATTGGGCCAGAGGGACTGGAGCCCCTTTGAGGGGAATGACACTGGGCAAGCTCTAGGAAAGCTGGCTCTTCTGGTTGGCCTCTTTTCTACCTCACCTCTTCTCCATCCCTCAATCCACTCTTAACATTTTTCAATGTCACCAGTCATATTGTTTGCATCTTGTTTCCTGACACCTGTATTTGGTTTGGGAGGATCTTTTTTTTTTTTTTTTTTTTTTTTGCCAGTCCTGGGCCTTGGACTCAGGGCCTGAGCACCATCCTGGCTTCTTCCCGCTCAAGGCTAGCACTCTGCCACCTGAGCCACAGCGCCCCTTCTGGCCGTTTTCCATATATGTGATGCTGGGGAATCGAACCGAGAGCTTCATGTGTAGGAGGTAAGCACTCTTGCCACTAGGCCATATTCCCAGCCCTGACACCTGTATTTGGAAGAACACCTTGGCCACTCATCTTGACTTGGTACGTGTGTGTACTTGTGTGTACCAGAAAGAAGATGGCTGAGACTCTCTAGCTGAGTGAAGAGAGAGAACAAACTCATATTCTTTATTTCCTCTGCCATAAATGCTAAGGAAAGATTATAATGGCAACTCCATGGGGGTGGCAGAAAGGAAAGAGTTGTTGAGAGACCACAGGAATAAACCTGCCTGCCTAGGATGGTGGGACAGAGAAGAAATGAGACTCTCCTACCCTTGACATTGAGTTTGAGGAGGCAATCACCAGGTCTGTCTTGTTTGTGCTGTTTCATAAGACGTGTTGGATACAGTTTCACTCCGAAGAGGTTGCCACAGCTCTCTGCCCATCTGCTCCCTGCCTGTGCTTCTGGGTATGGGTTCTGTGTGGTGTGGCTGCTTGGGGAAGGAGGAAGGATGACACGGACAGGACACTTGGAGCAGCACCTCGCTCCAGTCACCTCAACTAGAAAGGAGGCTGGGAAGAGATGAATAATTTTTTCCCACTCATGCCTTTTCCTTCTTAGGCCTGATATGTGCTGCTAATGTGCATTTAATAAGGTTTCTCTCTAAAAAGAAATGTCTGTAATTTTTGCTTCACAGTTTGGAGCCGAGAATGTAATGGAGGATTGGGAGGGGAACACCATGTGGTGGGAGGTTCTGGGAAGAGATGGGCTGAGGAGTGCTGGCCACAGGGTTTCCCTTGCTCCCTCCCGTCCCACGGTATATGGGAATGCTGAACAGTGAGGACTCCGCATTGTCTCCTAGACAAGTTACAAGCAGTGGGTTTTCAGAGTGGCATTTATTCTCTGCTGATCTACGCAGAGATAGGGGAAAGACCCAATCCCAGTGAATGCTCCATTCAAATAGCAAAGAGTGTTTCCAGGAGAGAGCTTGAACCCTGCTGGGGTGTACCTGCAAGCTTGACCTGTCAGCCACAATTGGATCTGGAAACCAAACTTGCCCTTTAGTAGATCACATTCCCTTCTCCCTGCTGCTTCCCCTGTATGGAATCTGCAGTCACGAGGCAAGCATTCTGTTTCTGATGGCCCTGCTTCCTGTTACCAGGGCCACACTCCATGGAGCCGCCCTCCTGGCCCCCAACATAATGGCTAGGCCTTAGCCAGCCCCTTGCTCTCGATGCTTATGGTCACTGAGCACCTCTGAGATTCACAGATAACAGTAACTGCAAGCACAGTGGCTTTTACTGTCTCTCCTCTGTGTGGACCCCAGTGCTAGTATGTGTTGTTTTTGGACATCTCAAGTGGCTTTGTAGCTTGGGCAGTTGCTCTCATATCATGGTAGGTTAATAGAAAAAGGTTCAGGATAGACCTTGATGTACCCTCCTTCAAGAAGGCATCGGTGACTCCCTAGGGCCAGTCCAATGTCCTGGCGTCCTGCCATCCCCCCACCCCATGGTGCCCACTGTGCCTTACAGAGCTCAGCACTTAGTTACATTTGCTAGATCTCTCTAGCACTTAGAACACAAGGTTCTGTGCTTTAGTCTGTGCTTTAGCCATTTCCATGATGAGCTTTTAGCTAGAGCTTTAAAAGAAAAAGGAATTGAGTGACTGATAGACTCTTGTTTCTGGTTGTACTCAGCAGGGTAAGTGTGGGCACTGTGAGCTGCTTAATGCTCGGGTGATGGAGAGTGATGGAGACCATCCCAGGAGGAGAGTTCCTAGATTGCAGCTGCTAGGATTGACCCTGAAGTTGCCTACACTGCATAGTGTGTGTGTGTGTGTGTGTGTGTGTGTGTGTGTGTGTGTGTGGTAGTACAGTGTACTTTTTTTCATACAGGGGTTTGAACTTAGACCCTGTACTTGCTACGCATGCACTCCTAACACTTGTGCCACATCTCCAGCTTTTTTGTTTTACTTTTCAGATAGGTTCTTACTTTTTTTTTTTTTTTTTGCCCAGGGATAGGCTGGACCATGATCCGCCTACCTACTTCATTGCTAAGATTATAGGCATTTGCCATCACACCTGTCTTATTGGTTGAAATGGTGTATATTATTTATTTATTTTTGTCTGGGCTGACCTTGAACTATGATCCACCCAGCCTTTACTTTTCCAGTACTAAATCATGATTTTTATGTATATTAACCTTTGTCATAAAATTTATTTTTAGTTGTCTATTCATATTTATTTTTATTATCACCTCTGTGATAAAATGTGGCTTCATATTGCTTTCAAAAATGGAGACCAAGTATGAAAACATGACTGTCCAAAATGATCTCTGTACCAGACCAGAGCTGTGATGTGTGCCTGCTTATCCTGATAGTCAGAGCTTATTGTAGCTCAGTAGCCGCACATTCCTGGGCTGCTCCATGTGCTCTGTGCAGCACGCAGCATAGCTGTAGTGGGCCTTTTGAATATCTGGCTATGTCTACTCACCTTGTGTTCTTTCCACACCAGAGCCAAGGAAGTCATACAACAGAGCCACAAAGAGATAAACAATATTCAGTTTAGAGAAAAAGAATACCATGACCTCTTGATCTCTGTCTTTTAATCTAGTCTTAAGGTCTTTAGATCATACTTTGTTGTTTTCTAAACAGCCCTTTTCATTTGACAAAACGTTATAAATATTATTTGTGTCTACCCATACAGGTTGATGCCATCATTTAAAAAGTCTAAATAGTAGCTGAGCACTGGTGGCTCATGCCTGTAATCTTTGCTATTGGGTAGAGGTTGGCGGGGGGTGGAGGGCTAAGATCTGAGGATTTCAGTTCAGAGCCAGCCCAGGCAGGAAAGTCTGTGAGATTCTTATCTCCATTTAATCACCAAAAAGCCAGAAGTGGAAGTATGGCTCAAGTGGTAGAATGCTAGCCTTGAACAAAAAAGTTAAGGGATAGTGCCTAAGCTCTGAGTTCAAGCCCCATTACTAGCACACACAAAAAAGTCTGAATAGTATGTCATATAGATTGCATAACTTAAGCTCTTAACTATTGTAAAAATACATTTGTTTTTCCATTTCAGTGTTAAATATTGTGCCATGTATACTTGCATGTATATGTGTGTATACATATATATGTACATATATATACTCCTTGTTTTTATTTATATTTGCTTTAGATTACATTTCTAAAACTAGCATTTGTTACTTGAATCATATGCACATTTACCATTGTGATATATATTATCAGATTATATATTGTCAAAAGTCTCTAGAAAAATTCAAGTCAGTGTATTATTTCCTAAAGCTGCTACAAGTACAACTCAGTGGCTTAAAGCAACAACAGATTGATTTACAGTTGTGAGAGCTGTGGTCTGAAGTCATGGTGTCAACCAGACCATGCTGTTTCGAAACCTGTGGGGAAGGGAGCGTGGCAATCATTTGCTCATTTCTCTTCACATGCCATTCTCAAAGAATGTATATGTGTGTGTATGTGCACATCCACATTTTCTTCTTTTTATTTTTATTTATTTTTAAAAATTTTTATTGTCAAATGGATGATTTTCTTCTTTTTTTAAGGGTGCCAACCTTAGTGATCTCATTTTAACTTGATTACTTAAGCAAGGAACTTACCTCCATATAAAGTCACATTCTGAAGTACGGAGGGTTAAGGCTTCTACATGGACTTTCAGGGGACATAGTTCAGCACATAGGAGATGGGAAGTAGCGTGTTTGACTTTCCATGTTTAATATGACAACAGGAGCGTGGCTTGGAGGGAAGGAGAAACTGGGAGGCCAAGGAAACTAGGAAACTAGCTGTTCTTTGATTAGCAATAAGGGCCTGAGAAATGACAGTGGAATTGAGGAGGAACAAATGATTAAAAAGATATCTAGCAAACAGAATTATAGAGCTGAGCGATTATAAAGATGTGAGAATCGAGGGTGTTCAGGCTGTCTGTTATAAATGGCATAATGAACACTGCCACGTACCTTGGCTCCATCCCCAAGCCTAATTAAAATGAGAGTAAAGACGCCAGCAGAGGAAGCTAAAGACAGCAAGGCCATGATGGCTGGGATGGAGGTGGCTGTCCAGTGGTGGTAATTGCCTACGCTGACTAGACAGCCTGCAGTGCTAGGTCACTGAAGCAGCCGCATACGTTGGGTTTCTCCAAGAGCTCCCCGGTCTGAGGATCAGGCACCTCTGAAAGTAAGGTTTAGGTGCAGAAAAGAGCAAGCAGGATTGGGTTAAAGTTATTTAAGAAGCAACCAGATACTGTCCTGCCTGTGCTGGACAACTGTATCTCTTTCTCCCAAGTTATCACTGCTGAGGCTAAGTGGGTGGGGTCTGAATGCCAGCATCACAAGAACAGGAGCTCTGTGTTCAAGGCAAGGGATTCTACATCCTGCTTTGGGTTCTTTCTGGCCTGGTTTGTCTCCATAAATACAGGCTGAATACTCCCAGGCAGAAGTAAAAAGATACCATATGAGAGGTTGAAAATCTAAGAGAAAAGGCTCATGAACACTCAAAGGTAGAAGTTTTAGGAAAACTCTAGCAATTGGCAAGCCAATCCTGGAGAGACAGGCTTTGCAATCAGTTACTGACTCATTCTTAATGGATTAAGGACTATTGTCTAACTTCCTTTCACATGACCAAAACACACCCATGATGCATGTAAGACCAGTATTTTTCAGCCTGTATAGTCTAAAACAAACAGATTTGAAAGGAACGTGGGGAATAAACAATGCACAGAAAAAGAAGAAAAACATTCTTCAGTTAGAAAGTCCTTAAATAAAAGCAAATACTGTATTAATGAAATAAGAATAAAGAGTTACTTTAAAAAAATTTCAAAAGCTCTTATAATAGATGGAGGTATTCTGATTATAATGTATACATACATGTAATACCATAGTGAAAACCCTTAGTATAATTAATATACACTAAAAAACGAATGTCAAGAGAATAAAGCAGATTTTATTGGCTCACAGAGAGGGTGAATAAGGGTGAATGTGATCAATATACTTTATATACACTCATGAAAACAGACCAGTGAAACCTGTTGAAATTATTCTACAAAGGGAGAAAAGGAGGATGAGAGAGAATGTGGAGGGGTGAGCTTGATATGGGTGTACTGTATGCATGTGTGGAGGTGTCACAGTGAACCTCCCGTGTTATGTATGCCAATAAAGAATCTTAATTAAATTCAGAGTCTTAGAAACCAGAAATGGAAAATTTATTATAAAGCTAGAAAGTAGAGTTGAGACATTCTAGAAATTATAATAGTGATTTACAAAAAGATCAGTATAGAGCTGGGAATGTGGCCTAGTGGTAGAGTGCTTGCCTAGCATGCATGAAGCCCTGGGTTTGATTCCTCAGCACCACATAAACAGAAAACGCTGGAAGTGGCGCTGTGGCTCAAGTGGCAGAGTGCTAGCCTTGATTAAAAAGAAGCCAGGGACAGTGCTCAGGCCCTAAGTTCAAGCCCCAGGACTGGAAGAAAAAAAAAAAAGATCAATATGAAAAAGACAATTCAAGAGGTCAAGCATCCAAATAGCAGCAGTACTAGAAAGATAAAACTAAACAGGTTAATGATTTCGGAATATTTTCTAGAACTAAGGAAGACGACCTTCCAGACTGAAAAGGGCCTATTTGTTTCCAGCCCATATAGCCATTCCAGAATATACCTTCACAAAACTGCAGACCACAAGCATCAGAGCTGATCCTAAAAAGTTTCTATGGAGAGGAACATTGTTACTCCAAAACTGAGTGGCTTAGAACAGGACTGGAAACTTCTAATAGTTTAGGCTTGTGGGCCAAATGGTCTCTTGTTGTAGCTACTCATCTTTGCTGTCCTAGCACAACAGCCCTCTGTACATGAGTGCTTGTGCCTGCTCCAACCAAACGAGGCTATAGTCTGCTGACCCATAGCTGAGAACAGCAACGGGTGTGTCTCACAGCTGCTGTGGGCTTAGCTGGATCGTTGGGCTTTGTGTCAATCAAGAGACTTCAGGCAGGGTGTCAGTTAGTGGTGCGGTCATCCAGAAGTCTGATGAGTGGATCTGCTTCTGTATTCACTGAGGTGGTTGCTGGCAGGTTTCAGGTCCCTATGAAGGCCTCAATCCCTTGTCACTTGGATCTGTTCATCAGGCAGCTTATAATATGACCGCTTGCTTTGTCACAGTGAGGATGAGAGCTTGTGGACAGGACGAAAGTCATCGTCTTTGGAAACCTGGTCTTGGAAGTCACATTTCATTACTCTCACCCTATTCTGTTTTTAGAAATGAGACACTAAGTCCAGGCCTCAAGGGCAGGAAGAGGATTGCCATACAAGGATAGGAATATACCAGTGGTGGGTGATTGCTGGAGCATCTGAGAAAGCTGCATAACTCACAGTGAAAAGAAAACAGGTTATGTACGCTGTTAGATGAAGAGAAGCAGTCTTTTAAAAATTCCAAAGGAGAACAAAATTTAATTCTAGAGAAAACAAAGCTTCTAGAAAGGCACCTTGACTGTAGTACATTACTGCAGGGCTCAACTGTGACTAATATTGCCTCAGTTGTACTGCAGGCACCAAACACTGAACTCTACCAACTTTAAAGTCAATTATGAGGGGCAGAGATGAGTATAGAGGTGTGTATGGCACATCCACAGAAGACACATCCTTGTCTTCCATGGTAGGAAGTCAGTAGCCAGCCAATCTAGGGACATGCAGGCACATACTTGAAGAGACAGGTTAAATAATGCACTAGTCTTGGGCAGTGGAGTCAAGTACTACAGTTTGTGTCAGTGGACTTGATGTCAATAGAAAACATTTATGAAGAGACAGGACCAAAAAGTGATCCTGGCATGGACACTAGAACAGAAAAGTGCAGTAGTAAAAACGTTGGCAAAGTTGTTGTTTTTTTTTTTTTTTTTTCCTGGGCCTTGGACTCTGGGCCTGAGCACTGTCCCTGGCTTCTTTTTGCTCAAGGCTAGCACTCTGCCACTTAGCCACAGTGCCACTTCTGGCCATTTCCTGTCTATGTGGTGCTGGGGAATTGAACCCAGGGTTTCCTGTAGACGAGGCAAGCACTCTTACCACAAGGCCATATCCCCAGCCCCTGGTAAAGTTGTTTTAATCTCAAGTTTGCTAGTTGCTACAAAGGTATCATGGCAATGACAATTTAAGATGGTAACATTACTGACCCTGGTGGGGAGCATATGTGAACTCTGAATAGTCTTTGCAATTTTTTTGGGGGGGTAAACCAACCATTATTTGAAATCAGAAAATGTATTTGAAAGGCATGCAGATGAAGATTCATTGTTGATAAACTCTTAAGCTTTTGAATGGGTATGGGTAGTTGCTGAACTATAGGACATAAGGACAGATGGGTGGGTGGAAGAGGAGAGAGGCTGGCTCAGGTGCAGACCCTTTCAGAGAAGCTTAGGCACATCAGATGTCCAATAGGCAAGATTTAGACAGAGTGCAAAGTTGGTCATGTGGGCAGATGCCTATGCCTATAGAATATGTATGAACTGAGAAGAGAACTTAACTCAGTGCTAGTGGACATTGGAAACATTGGGATAGATGATGCCATTTTTGCTGTTTGATCTTTATTCCTAATTATACAAACATAGCATCTTGTTTCGTGATTTGCTTTCATGTACTATTTTTGGGTTGCTTGTTTTGTTCTATGGACAATTAAACCTAGGGCCTCACAACTATTAGTCATGCACTCTACCATTTGAGCTATATCCCCTTTCGTGTGTGTGTGTGTGTGTGTGTGTGTGTGTGTGTGTGTGTGTGTGTCCAGGCCAGTACTGGGACTTACAATCAGGGCCTGCATGTTGTCCCTTAGTTTCATTGCTCGAGGTTGGTGCTCTCCCACTTGATCCACAGTTCCATTTCTGGCTTTTTAGAGGTTAATTGGAGATAAGGAAGGGACTTTTCTGCCCCCTGCCTGGGCTGGCTTTGAATCACAATCAGGTCTCAGCCTCCTGAGTCCCTAGGAGGACTCATGTGTAAGCCGCTCATTTTTACTTTGCTTTTGCTTTTCCTAGGCTGGCCTCAAATTCTTGATCCTCCTTCCTTTGCCTCCCGAATATCTGGGATTATAGGTTTGTACCACTACCCTTGACTTTTACTGCATTTTTCAAAACAAAGTTTTGAGTCAACCCTGTGTCGAGCAAGATTTTTAGCAATGTTTTCCCACTAGCATGTGCTAATAACTTCCCATATTTGTGTTACGATGGTAATTCTCATATTATTTAAGCCTTTTCATGATTATTATATCTGTTGTGGTGATCTGTGATTAGTAGTTAACTTTCATGCTATGATTGTAATTGTGTTGAACCACACCTGTATAAATCAGCAAATCTGTTATATAATGTGTACATATTTAGACTGCTCCACCAATCACATGGTCCCCTGTCTCTTACCCCCCCACACCTTTTTTTTTTTTTTTTGCCAGTCCTGGGGTTTGGACTCAGGGTCGAAGCACTGTCCCTGGCTTCTTTTTATCCTTGAGGCTAGCACTCTACCACTTGAGCCACAGCGCCACTTCCAGCTTTTTCTGTTTATATGGTGCTGGGAATCGAACCCAGGGCTTCATGCATGCTAGGCTAGCACTCTACCACTAAGCCACATTCCCAGCCCCTTCTTCCCCTCTTCTTGGGCCTACCTATTTCCTGGGGTACAACAGAATAGAAATAAGGCCAGTTAGTAACACTACTAGTAGCCTGTAAATGTTGTGCTGTAAGAGAGACTTACAAGTTTCTGACTTAGATCAAAAACTAGAAATGGTTAAGCTTAGTGAAGAACTAAAAATAACTAAGCAGCAAAAGAACAAATAATCTGATTAATAAATGGGCAAGCAAACTGAACAGACAGTTCTCAAAAGAAATACCAATGGCTGATAAATCCATGAAGTGTTCAGCATCCTTAGCCACAAAAGAAATGCAAATCCAAACCATACTGATTCCATCTCACCCCAGTCTGTTTGGATCCATCAAGGAAACAACAACTAGAAATGCTCTTGAAGATAGAGGTTGGGAAGAGAGAAATCCTCAGAGTTGGGGGGAATTTAAACTAGTACAACCTCAAAAAACTAAATTTAGACCTCCTAAATGACCCTGCCATGCCACTCTTGGGCATATTTCTGAAGGAAAGTTAATCAGTATATAAGAAAGACACCTGTATACCCATGTTTATTATAGTACTGTTCACAGTAGCCAAACAGTGGAATCAGCTGAGGTACCTAACAACAAATGAATGGATAAAGAAAATATGGTATATATGATCTATGGGTCATTACATAATAATACACCTGTGTACATAATTACATATGAATAAACGTAGATGATTATTATAAGGAGCTAGTAAGGAGGAGAAGGGAAAAAGAAAGATGGAGGGTAAATAACATGGGGATTCACTGCAACTATATATAAAAACAACCTAAAGAGCCTCAGTGAAAGTTGTTGATCAATAGAGGGTGGGAGAGGAGAAAGAGAAATAAACTTTATTGGGTGGCATGGCTTACTAGTGAGAGGCTTGGGCTAAAGAGGGTAAAAGAGGATGAATATGGTTGAAGTAGATTGCCAGCAAGTGTAAAAATAGAACAATGAAATATGCTGAAATTGCATTAGGAAGGGAAGAAGAAGGTAAGGGAGCGACGGGAGAAGGCAGAATAAATAAATAACAGTACAGTTTTGCTTGAAAAAAAAGAAATTGATTGAAATAAAGTATATATTTGTGGAGATGTTGCAATGAAATTTTTTCCTCCTATATGTCTAAAATATGCCGATTAAAAAACCCTGTGTTGGGTCCCAAAGCTAAATTGTTGCCCAAGTTGTGAGTGCAAGGGTAAGTTCTTGAGGCGATGAGAAAGTGAACCAGCCTTACTGCTGCTATGGAGAAGATGCTGGTGGTCTGGACAGAAGATCACAGCTGCTACAACATTCTCTGATGCCAAAGCCTAGTCTCCAGCCTCAGAGCTTTGAGAGAGGTGAGGAAGCTACTAAAGACAAGTGTGAAGCCAGCAGAAGTTTAAGGAAAGGAGGGACAATGTCTGAGATGCGTGCGTGCAGGTGAAGCGTCAGGTGCTGACACAGAGGCTGCTGTGAGCTGCATAGACCCAGGGTGTGGCTGCATCCCTGGTGAAGGGAAAATAGAACAACAAAACTAGAACTTTCATTGCTGGAGAAGAAACATCAGTTCTTGGCTTCAAAGACCTAAAGGCCAGGCTGCTCTTCTTATGGGTTAAAACAGCTAGTGACTTTAATTTGAAGCCAGTGCTCATTTAAAAATCCCAAGACCCTTAAGAATTACATTAAATTTACTCTGCTTGTGCTGTACAAATGGAGCAACAAAGGCTGTGTGGCAGCACATCTGTTTATGACATGATTTACTGAGTATTTTAAGTCCACCGTTGTGACCTACTACACAGAAAAAAAGGATACCTTTCAAAATATATCTCCTCATTGACAATGCAGATGGTCACCCAAGGACTCTGATGGAGAAGTGAGACAAGATAAATGTTTCATGCCTGCTTACATAGCATCAACTCTGCAGTCCATGGATTAAGGAGTAATTTTGACTTTAAAGTCTTATTGTTTAAGAAATACATTTCATAAGACTATTGCTGTCATACATAGTGATTCCTCTGATGGATCTGGGCAAGGTAAATTGAGAGTCTGGAAAGGGGTTGCCATTCTCATTGGTATTAAGAATATTCATGTTTCAGGGGAGGTAGTCAGAATAACAGTATTAGCAATTTAGAAGGCTGCGAATGGTAGCCAAGGTGGTTTTAGATAGGAGAGTCCTATTCCAAGGCTGACCCTGGGTAAGAACTAGCTACATTAACTTAAAAATAATTACAGTCAGTTAAGAAAACAGTTTGGAGGAAGTTGATTTCATCCTTTATGGGTTTCTTAGAGGGGTTTGAGACGTTTCAGGAGGAAGTAACTGCAGATGTGGTGGAAATAAAAAGAAAACTAGAATCCAAAGTGGAGTCCAAAGATGGGGCTGAATTGCTGCAATCTCCTGATAGAACTTCAGCAGATGAGGAGTTGCTTCTCATAGAGGAGTGAGAAAGTAGTCTCTTGAGATGAGATCTACTCCTGGTAAAGATGCTGTGATCATTGTTGAAACAACAAAGGGTTCAGAATGTTACAGACACTTGGTTGATGAAGCAGAGGCAAGGTTTGAGAGGACTGACTCAATGGTAGAGGCAGTTACCAGACAGCATAGAGCTATGGATAGCTATCGAGCTATCTGTGGTGAGGAGTCCACCTGTGTGGACAGCTTCATCATTGTCCTGCTCTAAGACACTGCCACAGACACCCCGACCTCTCCCTACCCACGGTCACCCCTGTCTGTCAGCAGCCTCTGACACAGAGGCAACATCTGATGGCTCGGCTGACCATTAGCAATTTTTAGCACTTAGCTATTAATTAAGGTATGCATATTGTTTGTTGTGTGTTGCTGGCTTGAACTCAGGGCCCAGGCACTGAAAGACATTGTCCATTAGCTTTTTTTGTTCAAGGCTGTCACTATACCACTTGAGCCACACTGTTTTTGGTGCTGAATTAGAAGTTAGAGTTTCATGGAATTTTTTGCCTGGACTGGCTTTGAACTAGAGTTCTTAGATCTCAGCCTTCTAAGCATTTAGGACTACCGAGGTGAGCCCAGCACCTGTTGGGGTCTTGAGCCTCCAGCGTTCTCCCGACCTGCGGGGGGCGGGCCAAGAAAGGAGAAGGGTCGGCAGACCGCCTGCACCCAGCCCCCCCTCGCCAGAGGACAGAGTCCGGGAGAATGTCTGCGCATGTCTCACTATTGAAATAAGCTCCGCTCTTAAATAGGTCAGAGAGCGGCCGGAGGGGGAGGGGTGTACGCGCACCTATGGAGGGACGGTGAAGGGAGGCCCGAGGTGTCCGTCAAGGGGGGAGGGCCGAGGGACCCATCCTAAGAGGCGGCCTAATTCCACGTCACAGCCCACAGGACCGCCTCCGGGTTCACCACCGGGCGCCATCTTGGCCACACACGGTCCCAAAGCTGGGAGGCGGGGCAGCTAGGACCGCCTTTCCGGGTTCCGTGTAACAGCCACAAGTGACCCCAGGGCTGGGAAAACAGGCGGGGCCAGCTAATTGCCTCTTAATGATGCAAGCCATCCCGGCATGCCCCACACCTGGCAACATTTTTTTATTTTTCTAAGTTAGAGATCCAGTGTCTTTTTTTTTTTTTTTTTTGCCAGTCCTGGGCCATGAACTCAGGTCCTGAGCACTGTCCCTGGCTTCTTTTTGCTCAAGGCTAGCACTCTGCCACTTGAGCCACAGCACCACTTCTGGCCATTTTCTGTATATGTGGTGCTGAGGAATCAAACCCAGGGCCTCATGTATAGGAGGCAAGCACTCTTGCCACTAGGCCATATTCCCAGCCCCATCCAGTGTCTTTTAGGTGTTGGCAGTAGTTCTTTTTATTTCTATCTAACAAAATAGAATGCGTGTTGAGAAAACTGTGGCTTATAGACCACTTAATTGTCACTTCTAAATCATTCCTGTGAGTAGGGCTACGTTTCCATTTTGCTTGTCTCAAAAAAAAAAAAAATTAGTAGCACTCTACCACTTGTACCACAGCACCACTTCTGGGTTTCTGGTGACTAATTGGAGATAAGAGTCTCATGGACTTTCCTGCCTGGGCTGGCTTTGAACTGTGATCCTTGGCTCCCAGCCTCCCGAGTAGCTAGGATTACAGATATGAGCCACCAGCCATACCACACCACACCACTCCAAACTCTTTTCTGTATGTTTGGTGTACACTACTCCAGTAGCCTACCCAAGAGGTTTTAGGTGAAGCTGTTAACAAATTTGAGTGGAGGACATATTGTTAAATCCCCAAGCCCCAGAGATTTAGTTTGCTGGTATGAGCTGAATGGAATCTTTGCTTAAAGGAACTTCATCTCATGGTTTCCCCTTATCCTTGGATGGTCATGTCATGAAGGACAGGTACAGGTTCCTGCCACGTGCTCCTAAGACCTGTGGACCTATTAATTTAGCCTGAAGACTAATGTTTATGATGATACTTTTTTGGGAAGACTTTTGTCTTTTCCCTATTAATTGACACCTTGGGGTTTTTATGTGTGTCTTTTAAAATATATCTATGTTTTATCTCTCAGGACTGGCAAATGTGGCTCAAGTGGTAGAGCACCTGTCTGGTATATTTTGTCTCCTTATCTCCTAAGCTTCTGGTTGGAAGGACTGGTGATTGTGGCTTATTTTTCCTCAGGAATTTTAGGTGTCTTTGAAGCTATTATGATTCTATGTTCCTAATCCTTGTTTCTATATTATAAATCTGATTACATTTATAAAAATGGACGTATGTAGATAGGAGTCTTTTTTTAAAGGAACTTATAGTATGGTGTGGTGGACAAGGGTAGATTTTAGAGTCAGGAAATTAGATATTTTGTATGAAATTTCTTACAGAAGAGATTACGTCAATAAGTCTTAAGCTTTTGAAAAAATACTAGTACTGGGACTTGAACTCAAGGCTTCACACTGTTGCCCGGCTTTTTCTCTCAAGGCTAGTGCTTTACCAGTTGAGCTGTACCTCCACCTCCAGTTTTTTGCTAGTTAATTGGCAATTAGATTCTCTTGGATTTATCTCCCTAGGATGGCTTCAGACTCCTGAGCTCAGAGCTCTGTTTTCTTTTTCTTGGCTATATGACCTTGGCTAAGTCATCCCCCTTTTGGAAGTCTGGGCTTTCTCATCTCCTGAAAAGGATAATGTCCCCACCTTGTGGGCCACACCACATTATTGTTAAGGATCTAACAGATTGAGCACAAGCCATTTAAAATTGCTACACATTACGTTACTGCCATTATTTTAACATGGTCTAGCACACTTGCTAGCTTAAGAAGACACGAAGTAGACATAGGAGGACTATAAGTGGTTACCTTTCTTTACTGAATTTCCCTGAAGTGACTATCTCTGCACTGTAATCCCCAGTGAGAGAAAAGACAACAAAACAGGCAGTCCTGAAGACCTGTTAGCCACTGCTCAGATGCATTTCCTCACCCTTAGCTCCAGGAATCATCACATACCCTTTGAACAGAAAGAAAGCTTTATTTTGGACATGAACAAACAGGCCTTCACCACCACTTGAGTAGAAGGCTCCGCCCTGACCTGGGGCTCCCTGGGGGCAGATGCTGTGCAGAGGCGCACACCCCCATTAGCTGGATGTTCTGAGTAACTGGGCTTGTCTACTTTGGTCCTTGGTAGTAGAAGGTCCAAGTCCATGTACCTGCCATGAGTGGAGGGCAGGCAGTTGTCTTCAGAGCATCAGTGAATCATAGGCCACTCATGGTTGCTTGGGGGAATCTGCTAGAAGCCGTAAATTCTAGATCTTAGTTCTCTTCCCAGTGGGAGAATAATCTGTAGAGCAGTCCAACTCTAGTTCCGTCTTGAATCTCGCATCTGTTTTGAATCTAACATTTAGATATAGCTAAGTTTGCTAGTAATAACTGCACAAATAATATTGGAATGTGGCTTTACTTGATTTTATATTTCTGGATTGAAGTACATTGTACTGAAACATGTGACAAGAAAGAGGTCTGAGCAGGAAAGATGCCTCTGAAGAAAAAGGGAAGTTGGGCTGGAGGTAGCTCTTTCTGTCATCACTTCTTTGCCTCTTTGAGGAAATTCATCTCTGAAGTAAAGGCGGAAGTCCTTTGTGAATCTAACCCAGACCCAAGAGACTTTTAGTTTGGTGATGATGAGTTTTGGAGAAACATGGGAAGAAGTTTGTATCATAAGCCCTTTGTATTGTAGGATTATGTTTCCCGTAAAGCTGTTCATTATTTCCTACCTGATCCTTAAATGCTGGTGCTCCCCTAGGGAGGTAACCCCAGTTATACCCTCTCTAGGTAATTTCCTGTTTTTCCAGAGTTCTAGCCATTCTCAGTATGCCAGCAACTCTAGTTCTGCAACTCTGTGTAGAAGTATGGCACTTACAGGGCAGACTTTGGCTGTCTCCCCATCCATCCACCTACCTCTCTGTGTAAGCTAGAAACTTGTGAGCATCTGGCCTCATTTTCCCCTTGTTCTAGTTCGTAGTCTACCTCCCTGAACCTGTGTGTCTTCTTTAAAATCTCCCTGCTTCTCAGCCTATTCTTCTGGCCCAGCGCCTTCCTGTGGCTCTAGGTCCTTAACTGCTCGGGCACTTATTCTTGTTTCATTCCACCTGGCTTACTCCTTTGCTCAAAAATATGCAGAGGCAGTGCAGGTGCGTAGCTGTGCCTCTGCTCTGGCTCCAGCACCTCTGCAAAACGCCCTTCCTTCTGTGTTCATGACTGAAAGCCAGAAGGCAGCAGAGCCCTATAGAAAGAAGTGCAGTTTGGTTGTTTTCTCTTTACAATTGACTATGTTGGGGTTCTGCCAGATAGATTTTCCTTTTGCCTTTTTTTTTTTTTTTTTTAATGAAAAGCTTTCCTGGCAGATGTCGGAAAGCCACTTCTAGGGCATTGATAGTTACCAAAAAAAGACCCTGGCTCCCTCTCTCTCCCCGCCAGCTGACTGTGCATTTCCCTACCCCACATCTGTGCTGTCACCCACAGAAGGCTGAGTCTATAAGTGCCTGCTCTAGGGAAGCCTGGCCTTTGCCTGCAGGCCTCCCCAGCACAACTCTGACCTCAGGGTATAGCGGATCAGGCTGCTAAGCTGCTGTTCCCCTTGATGGTTCATAATCTTGTTTTCCTTCTCTGCTGAACCTGATGCAATCCCTGATCCCTAGGTAGCATTTAAGGCCGTTAAATACCTGACTGAATCTTCTTGCCTTGTGACTTCCTTTGACTTCCTTTTCTTCTCCTTTGCCCTACACTGGTGCTGTCTTTGTGTCTACCCGAGTGTCCTCCTCTTATGACACACTTCTCATCATCCCCTTTTAGAAATGCAGGTGGTCTTTCAGGTCCAAGCACTATGCTGCCTGGGAGCTGCAGATTGTGCCAAGGACCAGCACCAAGCCCTGAGTTTGATCTTGGTTCGGCCGTAGCTCTGCCCTCAGCAGCCTTACGAAGATGGACGGAAAGACCATTAGAGCAAAAGACTGTGAATGTTTCCCGTTTATAGGTGGTTTAGATGGCTCCTCGCTAACCTGCCTGATAGGAAACATATTTCTTCCTCTCAAGACCTAAACTTTGGGTAGCGCTAAAGGTGGAAACCAGCATTGCCATTTGTAATTATTTGTAGATGAACTTCTCTTCTTCCTAAACTGGTGCTCTGGTGATACTTGACTTTTTGTCTTCCACAGAAATCAGCCCAGTCCCTTGCCAGTCCCTTGCTCCTTAGGCGCTTGCAGGGGTGGAGCACCCAGCTGTTCTCAGGCTCTCTCTCAGAGGTGACCGGATCTCCTTGGAGACGGCCAGCTGGCGTCTCTGCCTTCCATTATGTTTATTACCTGTACTGACTTTGACTCTGTATTAAAATGTATTTTTAAGAGAAAAATAAGTGGAGGCATATGAAACCATAGCCTCTCTGCGTGGGCCCCAGTATTCTCTAATAGGAATCACCATGGCAACATGGTGGCCTTCACCTTTCACCAGTTAAGATGAGCTCTTCTGCCTACAGAAGCGGAGCGGATTGGCCATTGCCACTCATAGTACATGTAGTGAGTCTCTTCCTGAACACAGTGGGTCTCATTACTGAAGACCTTTCCTCAGTAGAGATCATCAGGTGGTAGCTGTAGCCCTTTGCATCTCCCTATTGTCTCCTTCCCTTCTCTGTGAAGACTTGGTCCTTGTAGCCTCAGGCCTCATGCCATTACTTACAGTCTAAAACTGGCTGGAGATATGCAGCTGCCTTTGGGATGGTGGTCTGTATACTTGTTGCAACTGGGTCACAAGGAGCCAGGGAGTCGTGTACAGGTGTTTTCTAACATGTTTCACAGACCCCCCTGAAGCTACTACTGTGATACCAGGCAGTCCTGCTGTATCTCTTAGCAGCTTCCATGTCCACTGGCAGACGTCGGCCTTCCTTTCTGTGAAAGCATCTAGGAAGAGGCAGTAATCTGCCAAGAGGTGAGAGAAAAAATGGGTCCATCAAGAGTATCTGAGAAGTTCGAGCAGAGAGAGGAAGGGTGAGACTTGGAAGAGGAATCTAGGTCATTTGGGCTTTTGGAAGTCACTGTAAGGAAACGGAGCTTTCTTCCTTGGTATCTGGATCTAATGAAGGCTGTGTGCAAGGTGACAGCTTGATCAGATTGTCTTAGGAAGCTTATTCTTGCTGCAGCTTAGGGGAGGAATGTTCTAGAGCAAAGTTGGTGGGAAGAAGATGGTTCTAGGTTGTGTTTTGGTAAGCCAGAAGACCGCTTATGTGGCTTGAGCCAAATGTTTGCTGGCCTATAGATGTAGATGGTTCAGGAGCCATTTACTGGAAAAAGCTAACATGGCTACCGTTGTTGAGGGAGAGTGGAAGGCCCACCTGACTGCCCCTTAGCAGTGACGCAGCAGCTCTGAGCACCGCCCAGGGAACACTTCAGCTTTGTATGGCTCCGGTAGACGCCGGATTCTGGCTCTGAAAACATGCTCTCCCTTGGCTTTTAATGCCATTCTCTCCTAGCGTCTTATCCATTGCTTGGAATGGTCTCTCCATATCTTCTGAAGAACCTCCTCTTCCCATCATAAGGCTTGGGACCCCAGGTCTGTATCCTCAGCCTATTTTCTTTTGGTCCTCATTTCCTGGAAATGTCCTTTTATCCCGAAGTTTTGATTATTCCCAATAAGGTGGTGGCTCACCTAAGCTCTGTGCTATGTAAATTCACTTAACGCTGTTAGGACACTGAGCCATGAAGGCCAGAAAGGAAAGAAAGAACAAAAACAATACCAACAAACCAATTCAGCTTCAATGGAGAGCTGACTTGGGACGCCATGATGACTGGAGATGAGACAGGAGACAGGACACAGGCCGTGAACACGGAGACAGGAAGCATGGCGTCCTGGCGCCTGAGCTGGTCTGTGTCTAACTAAATAGAGTCAGGTCAGGGGGCAGGGTCACAGGTAGCTCCCAGTCTCAGGCACTGGACTGACAGGTTCAGTAACCCATAGGCCAAGTGACTATGTCTGTCTCCAGGGATTCAGGCACACCTGAATCACCTGGGGTTAGGACTTCCCTTCCTCTAGGAATTCAGACACACCCATCAACCGGGAGTGAGACTTCCCTTCTTCCACCATGAAGACCTGATGCCAGACCCTGCAATTCACCATGTGGCCAAGATGGGCCTGCTAGACTGGACCTCCAGTACTCTGGGCTGGATTCTTTAAACTTCTTGCTATACATTGTCTGTGTGAGGAGCTAGTGACTAAGTGAACAAGCAGTTAGCTGTTTTCTGTCATTCTTAGTCAAATTGTAAGCTTGAGAGCCTGGAGTGTGTTTAATGCTCCAGGGTCTGGCACAGAGTACTTGCTTAAGAAATGACTATGTCGTGAACAGCTGGAAAAGGTGAATTGAACCTCCTGCTGAGAATCCAATCTGCCTTACCCCTTCCTGCACCAGGGCAAGTCATTCATTCATTAGGTTGACTGCCTCCTTTCTTTTGTTCTCGGGTCTGGAAAGTGGAGAACTCCTCCGGTCTCCTTTCCCTAATAGATAGGAGCCACGTTAATTAGATAAGCTTTGTGAGTGCTCCGCACAGCTAATGTGAACTCAGGGTCTCCTGCCTCACGTGCTGGGCTGCAGAGGGAGTGTAGTGCTCACTCCCTGGGGGCAGCAAACCATAGTCATTTTGTGACTGGTGGGGCCTGGGGCGAGATGTGATCTGTGTCTTTCAGCCTGCGTCCTTTCTGAAGCTAACTGTGAAGCCATGTTAGAGGAGAAGTTGAAGGTGTTAGGCTCAGGGCCAGAACTGCTGTCTGACTTCTCCTGTGGGTCTTAAACTCTCACTTGCTAGAGGACCCATGGATTGATAGTTCTTAATTCTAAAGTCTCCAGAATGGTCCTTGGCCCCAAGAGAATTCTTTTTTTTTTTTTGCTAATCCTGGGGCTTGAACTCAGGGCCAGAGCACTGTCCCTTCCTCCTCCTCCTCCTCCTCCTCCTCCTCCTCCTCCTCCTCCTCCTCCTCCTCCTCTTCCTCCTCCTCCTCCTCCTCCTCCTCCTCCTCCTCCTCCTCCTCCTCCTCCTCCTCCTCCTCCCCCCCCTCCTCCTCCTCCTCTCCCCCCCCCTCCTCCCCCTCCTCCCCCCCCCCTCCTCGCTAGCACTCTACCTCTTGAGCCACAGCGCCACTTCCAGCCTTTTCTGTTTATGTGGTGGTAAGTAATTGAACCTAGGGCTTCATGCATGCAAAGCAAGCACTCTACTACTAAGCCACATTGCCTGTCCCCCAAGAGAATTCTTATTGTCCCCTCTTTCCTTGTTAATCTCTTGGTCACACCAAAAACTTAGGGTCTCATTACCTTTATAAGACCTCAGGTCTTGGGACCTTACTGAAGCTGAGTGGAAGAAACTGGTCTGGGGTTTGGGTGTAGGGTTGTTGCCACAGAGGTCAGCAGCCTCTGACCTTGGCCCAGGTGCTGATGTCTTTCCTCCTAGAAAAATGATTTGGTTCCTACCTTCTGGTGGCTGTCACCATACCTCCAGGATGTCAAGTCACCAGTGGCAGCTGGAAGTCTTTAGTTTTGAAGTAGTGAAAACCAACTCTGACTAACTTAAATAAAAGAGATTGTCAGGAGGACCTTGTGGGCCCCTAAACTGACAGGCAGCTGAGAAGTCATGCTTAGACAGAGGCCATTCTGGGGTTCAGAAATCAGGGACTTCTGTGTTTTGTGGGATACAGTGGCAGCCATTTGAACGTGGATCTCATGTGTTCTCTGGCAAGAAGAAGGGAAGTGTTTGCCAAGGAGACTAAATGTTGGTGTTAAATGTTTTCAGGCCCTGTCATAGTCAGGCCCTTCCTGCTTGTCTGGAGAGACCCTCCTGAGAGCATTCCCAGCAACTCTGTCCTTCTCATCACACCCCAGCAGCCTGCACTGTGTGTGTGTGTGTGTGTGTGTGTGTGTGTGTGTGTGTGTGTGTTAATTGACACATAATTGGACAATTCACAATATTTGTAACACTCCTTTCATTTTAGTTATTGATCATTTGTATTCTCTTTTTTGTCTTGATCAGTCTACCTTGGAATTTATCAATTTTGTTGATCTTTTCAAAGAACCAACTTTTGACTCTGTTGTTTGTTTCTATTGTTTTCTTTCTTTCATTGATTTCCACTCCTGTTTTTATTACTACTTTTCTTCTGCTTACTTTGGGTTTAATTAGTTGGCATTTCTCAGCTTCTTAAAGTGGATCAATAGATCATGGCTTTGGTATGTTCTTCTCTAATATAGGGGCTTACAGCTGCCATCTTATCTCCAAAGGCTTTTTACTACCTGCTACAGAATTTCCCCTGCGCATGTGTAGTTCAGGAGTCTGTAAGAGATTTGGGCAGTTTTCATGCAGACTTTGGGGTCTCCTTTCTGGAGAAGCATTCCAAGTGTCCAGCACAGCTAGTGTGAACTCTGGTTCCAGATGCTGTGGTGCCTTAGATTGAGGTTTCTGGTTTTCTGTTTGGTCTCCAGGTCCGGATAGGACCTGTTCTTGAGAATATTTTATAAAAGCCATGTACCTATCCGGTGTGTTCCATTCTTCCACATGTTGATTGTCCTCCTTCCTCACAACTTCTGCCTGCTGACTACTTTGGCTCATTGTTCAGGGCCTTCACAGGGTTATATTTTTCTTTTTTGGTTGATTGTAAGGCTAGAATTCAGCCTCTTTTGCTCAAGGCTAGCACTCACCACTTGGAGCCACATCACCACTTGTAGTTTTCTGAAGGTTAATTGGAGATAAGAGTCTCATGCACTTTCCTGCCCAAGCTGGCTTTGAACTGCAGTCCTCAGATCTCAGCCTCCTGAGAGCCACCAGTAACTGGCATTGTCATGGAATTTATCACTTGTTTTCTGCAAGAAGTGTTCTGAACTGGATGTTTGCTACCCCTCCCCATGTGAGGGAATATGGGGTGGGGGCTTTGGCAAGTGATTAAATTTAGATGAGGCCTCCACCATGGGATCAATATTCTTAGGAGAAGAATCCCTCTATCATATGGCTGTCTGCAAAGGAGGGAGCCCTTCCTCCCAAGCTACCAAATCTCCTAGCATCATAGTCTTGGAATTCCCAGCCTTCAAAAGTGTGAAAGAAGAAAACATGAATTTCAGGCCACCCAGTCCACAGTACTTGAGCAGTATAAACTTCCTAGACTACTTGAGTTTGAGTTATTCTTCTACATAGAAAGTAGATATCCTTTAGTGCTTGTGTTGTGCCACTCTGTCATTAGTTGCTGTTGATCTCCAGCCTGATTGTGAGGTCAGGCAGGAGGCCTCTGGATCTTTTACCTCCTTATAGCCTCCAGACTTTAGGGTCCTGCCTAGGAGAGGATTGCAGGTATTTGGGGCCGTGGCTTCAGCTGCGGTACCCACTGTGTGCTTTCTGCATACTCCAGACCCAGCTGTCTCTCCATTTTCTCTAGTTAAAGATGTCCGGGCACACTGTGTACAACATGTTCACGGGAATTTGCTGTCTTCCTCATCCCACTGCTCCTCCTAGGTTCTCATTTACCTTTGATAGGGAGACAATTTTTTCTGGTCATTCAGTTTCCTTCATAAAAGAGCCTCATTGTGGCCACTGCTTGTTACTGGCCTCATTATCTCTTATTTAACTACCCTCTTAAGAAAATCTCTCACCCCTTGCAATCTGCTCTTAATGTGGCCAGATTGTAGGCACTTGAGTTAACCTTCTTTGTCTTTTCCTTGTTCCAAGTACTTGCTAGCATTTCTTGTTTTATGTTAACCTCATCTGCCAACAGCCACAGGGCCAAGGGTAGGGCCACAAGTTAGAGCATCTCTGCATGTATCATCTCTGGCACCTCTGCAACATTAAACTCAGCTAGCTATCCAGTGGCTGCTTTTCAATATTTGTAGAATAGATGGTGAATCTGACAGAATCTTCCTACAGACTCATTCTGCTTGTAGTCTGCTGTTACAATTATGAATCTGAACAGTTCAGTCCTTAGGGTCTACTTTATCAAGGACTCAGGGACCTCTCCTTTGCCAGATGGAGGAAATGGAATCACTGGGAAATCTTTTGGTTCTTAGATTTTTCTCCTGTCTTCGTGTTTCAGTGTGCCTTTTTAATTCTTTCTGCTTTGTAGCATTTTTAGTAATAGAAATCAAGTAGTGCCTCCTGGTAGTCGTGTGCAGAGGAGGGACGAGTGGTAGGGGACCAGGAAGGATCAGAGCAAGTCTAAATCTGCCTTCTCTGGGAGCTCTTGATGAATGGAGAGGCGGGGATAAGGAGTGGCAGATCCAGCAAGGTTTACCTACGTTTTATCTGGGCCTCACTTGTCTTGCCTACCCCAAGCCATTGTCTAAGGATAAGGATTCCACGCGCTTGGTCGAGGAGGACGACCATCCCCGATAGAGGAGGACCGGTCTTCGGTCAAGGTTATACAAGTAGCTGTGCTCCCCTGCCAGAACCTCCAAACAAGCTCTCAAGGATAAGGATTCCATGGGCTGATATGATCATGCACTCACCTTGCTCAGAAAATGTACAAGCCACAAATAAAAACACCACTGAGTTAACTCCCATTTCCTGAAGGGGGAAGCAGAAGAGGTTTCTCTTCTTCATTTCTCCCTACTTTAACCCTGTCATGCTACAATAAATCATTGCTAAGCCTGAGAAAGGAAAGAGAAGAAAGAAATAATCAAAACTAGCTGAGTTAGGGCTACCATACCACTTCTCAGAGAATGGGTGTCACGAGTGTGTGGCTCCCCCCAGCCAAAGACTTCTGGTATGGGAAGGGTAGGGGAGGTCCATGTGTTAGCTTCTTGTTTTCCTTGTTGTCACTTTAGGCTGGCCAGTTTCCAGGTCCAGCCCTCGTATTGTTCTGCGCGCTCCCGACATAACTAAGACATATAGTCTGTATTTCCCTTTGGAGGTGCAGCAGGAAGTCATCCAGTTCCCTGAATGTGGTCTTGCATGTACTCATACACATGCTTTTCAAGCTCCAAGAATTGTCAACACCCTGCACTACAAAGACTTGTTAGTTAAGAAGCTCATTAGGAAGCTCGCTTCCTCCTGGGGTTCAGGTTCACATTTTTTTATTCAGTGGCTGGTTCTGCCCTCTTTAGGACATCTTGCCTCTTGCCTCCTTTCACCTGTGGACAAGGATTTTGCGATTCCCTTAAAGGTAGAAGATTTGTCATTATTAGGGATACCAGTATGTGCTAATTCTGGAATTTCTAAGCAACTTTGTTAAAACAATTGGCACAATGCCTTTTCTATGGTATTTCTTTGATAAAGACCTATCCAGAAGTAATGTAGAGAATGGATGGACCATAAACTTAATATTTGCACACACCCGAATCCACATCCAACCTGGCCATCTGATAGCTATGCTGTCTGGGCTCAGAGTCCTTAATTGGCACCTACTTAATAAACAATAAAATAAACGAAATGGCTATCATACTGATGAGTATTATTTGTTGGAGAATAAACATCTGAGCCCCTTTAGGAAGGTTTTCTAAGATGACATTAGGTGGCTAAAGTTATGCTTCTGTTAACTAATGCCGTTGCCTTATAAACATTCTTCTATGTAATAATACAACTTGAAAGTCTAAATCTAGCTCAACAAACATTTACACTGCATATTAGGTACTAGGTATCATGCCAGATATGGGAATACAAACAGAAGTGATTTGAGGTTCTCTCATAAACTCTCCTACACTTAACAAGGGGATCAATAGCTATAGATTAATTAGAGTAACAATAATTATAAAGTAATATTTAATTGCTATGGAAATACGGATGGGGCATAACAGTTCTGTTTGAATGGAGAGAGAGAAAAAAATGTCAGGCATCTTAATTGCAGCCATAGAAACCAGCTCCAGCTATTGTAAGCAAAAAGGCAATTTATCTGAAGGCTGTTGGGGCATGGGTCTGCAGGGCCAGGCTTGAGAGGATGGGCCAGAAGTGAGGGATCTCCTAGAAGGACCTAGAATATAAAGCCTTGCTGGTTGGGTTCACATTGTACTGCCGCCACCACTATCACTGTGGTTTCCATCAGTTCAGTCTCTGTCAGTTCCTCCATTGTGTGTCATTTTCTCTAGGATTCAGTTTCATGGGTTGGTGACTGACTGAGTCCAAGTCTGGTGCTTACCCCTGTCTAATTGAGGGCAGAAAGTGTCTACATATCTGGTCCCCTCTTTATAAAGAAGACACTCTGCCCCCGCCACTCCTGCATGGGGTTGAATTCAGTGCAGAAGAAAGGAAGTTGATTGGGTTCTGTACAGTTGAAAAGCAGCAGAGCATTTGAACAAAGCCTTGAAGAATCTTCTAGGCATATAGGTAAGATATAGAAAAAGAAACATTTCTAGCAAAGAGCAGAAGGAACCAGAAGTAAGTGTCCTGGAAAACAACGGTCACTGTGGAGGAGTGGAGCCCTGATGTGCAATCCACTGTGTTTACAGTTGGCTGTGGCTAGGTCAAATAAAAGTATTCCTTTGGTTTCTAATATCTACTCTTCCAAGAGAGAGCCCAGGCATGAATTCTAGTTGGGTCTACCTAGTTTGGCAAGGTTTCCAATTGACTTCTGGGTCCCTGATACAACAGGTATGAGGATGGCAGCATCCAGAAAGGCCCAGGTGGCTATGGGGCAGCAGCTTTGTGCTCTGATGTCACATTTTAGTGTAGGAATAAGCAGTGCCACCTGCCAGTCTGTGATCTCCCTTGGAGGCTGTTAATATGCTGAGGGTGTGACTGAGCCAGGCTGTCTTTCTCTGGTCATTTAGGAGTTGTTGCTCTGACTCCTTAACTTCCTGGTGTTCTTTCTAACTCACTGGTATTAGAGACCCTCGGGTTTGCAGTCCATGTGGATGTGGGAGAGTGCTACGCTCAGATCTGGCTATCTCTGCCCAGGGCATGGATCTCGCTCTGACTGAATGGGAGCTTCGGCTGTCAGCCCTCCTCCCCCCGCCCAACCGCAAAGAGCCTTAGCTGTCACATGTCATATTAAGCATCTTCTCTGAACTCAACGATTTGGAGCTTCAGTGAAAAGCAGCAGGCCTTGGGTTGAATTACTGGCTCCTTTTTCTCCCTCATCCATCTCTGTTTGTTTTTTTTTTTTTAAGCCTGAAGATTAGATACACCAGTAGGCTCTGCTTTGCCCACTCTGGCTTATTTCAAGTGGCATGTTGTTACCCTGCACCTAGAAACAGCCCCTACTTCACTCACAGGCAGGGATTCTATTCTCCATCATTACTTTTTAAAAGGTGTTCAGCTAGAAAATTGCATATTATCTCCTCTGTAAAGGTTCTTCCTTGCTGCCTTTGTATAGCTACAGCTGTCATAACCACAGTTGATATTTCGTGTGCCTGTGCATGCAAGTGCATGGTACGGGAAGAGAGATAATCAAGCAGTCCTCTTGGGCAGCAGCCTTCCAGTTCAGCTTTTATGAACTGGATTTAAAAAATAAATAAGTGAGATCATATCACTCTCCTGCTCAAAGCTCTCCCGTGGCTCACAGAAGTCAGTCCAGACCTCTTTCCACAGCCTGCGTGGCCTCACACCTTTGGGCCTTGGCCTGTTTTCCGTACTACAGTTCATGCTCTCCATTCCACCCCCAGCCCTTTGTTATGTCCTCCCTGTCCCTCAACTGTGGCACATTGTTCTCACTCAGAAGGCTTTGCATTTCTCTTTTCTGCTATGAATGAACTTTCTTGGGATCGTTGTGGCCTCTCTTCCTGTCATGCAACTTTGAACTTGAATGTCACCTCCTGAGAGGGAACCTCCTCTAGAAGGTTGGTCAGCCCCGTGCCTCTGGGCTCCCAATTTGTTCTTGAAGCCCTTCATCACATCTGTTGTCCTATCCACTCCTTCATTTGTGTTCATCTTTCTGCTCCCTCCTTGTGCATAGTCCCAGGCCCACAAGAAAGTACCCCATCTTTGTTACTGACTGAATAAGCATAAGAGTGAAATGGCAGCAGAGATATTGCAGGCTTTAGCAGAGATGATGTAGAGGTGTTGAGAGGTCAGAGGGTGTCCCAGGGAGGTAGAGCTATTAATCAAGCTAGAGGTGCCCCTGTAGACCAGTTCTTTTGGCTGCTCTGCTCATGTCATGACACAGGCCGGGCAAGCAGCACCTGAAGGTATGGGGTGTAAGCACTGTGCTAAAGCCAGCAGCAAGCAAGAGAGGAGCCCAGCCTGCTTCTCCTTGGAAGAACTAGCCAGCGTGGTAAGCTTTCACCACTGCTGCTCAGTGCAAACCTGAGATTGTCTCACTAACCAGACTGCTTCTGGGTTTAATTTCCAACCTCACCATTTTTGTGCTCTGGAACTTTTATTACAAACTGTAGAGGTGATATCATGGTTTCTTAAGATAGTCTTGCTTGGCAAATTATGCCCAGTGGATCTTACTGTTCTAGTTGATGAAGTCCATTACTTGAGCATTTTAGCTATGCCATTTTGCTGCTTGTGTGGCCCTGGTGATCTAACTACTCTCTTTGTTGCCTTTAAAATTGGTTTGATAATAGTTATTCATCTGGCTGTCTATTGTGTGAATTAAAGTAACACATAGCAAATAGTTTACTATTAATAAAGGGTCATGGTTCCTGATTGGTTTTGTCAGAATCAAGAGTATACTTTTTGCCCATATCAGTATCAAGGTGTTTCTAAGAGAAGGGAAGGCACATCAACGATGCTATAAGATAGGCCAGAGATGAATTTTCTTTGGTCTTGTTCTTTCCTTACTTGGGCCCTAGGGGGAGAGCAGGATCTGCTTGCTCAGGAGACTACCTATAGAATGATCCCTTACATCTGAAGCCTCTTAACTCATGCTTTGCCCTGTGTGGTCTCAGTGTAGATAGTGCCAGACACAGTCTCAGCACAGTGTCCTACAAGTGGAGATTTGGAAGGAATCGGTAAAGGTAGACATGGTCTTCAAATGAGAGCCATTTTCATGCCACTCTTCCTTGTGATAAAAGGCAATGGAGGCTACAGAAAGAGCATAAAATAGCAGATGGTCTTGCAATAGAATATGTCTTTGAAGTTCTTTGCAAGGCATTAGTGACTCTCAGGATATGTGCATGGGGTAATGAAGAATAAAGACATGACTCTAAGTTCCCTCTTTTCTGCACACTTCTGGGTCCCCTCCTTCCTGGCACAGGTAAGTAGTTTAGAAAGTGAAGCGCATGATCTTAGAGAAATGCATGGGCTTTAAGGAGATGGGATGTTTTCTTGGAGTTGGGAGGAGCCTTGAGAGTTGATGAAGTTCAGCATCCCTTGACAAGCTGCGATCTCTGCTGAACTGTGCTGGCCCCTGGAATAGCTTGCCCTGTCCAAGCTGGAGTATGGAAGGAAAGGAGGCTGGGTTCGTTGGGATACTTTCTCCTGACCCAGGCATTTCCAGGACTTATACATCAGGATGGAATTGTGACAAACCCTCATGGCAGTACCATAAAGAGGACAAGGCTCAGACAAATCAAACAACCCATCCAGTGTTTGATGGCAAATAATTGTTAGAGCCAGAACTTGACCCCAAGCTTCTTAACCCTCACAATTACTATCTTCATAGCCTGCTTCACACTGCTCTTGAATCAACATCTCAGTGTCACTAGCATTCTTTGTGTTCTGAGAGAACACATTTGCTTTGTATCCCTGGGGGGGAAAAGGCAATGATCAAGATTTGGCTCCTGGCTTTCAGAAACTGGGAAGGATACCCATAGGCCTGTGAACACACACTTTCCTACCTTAGAGTTTTCTCTGCATAAACACAAGTATACTCATAGCAAGTTAGATACTGGCAGTAAGCTGGCAGCTTATATAAGTTTATAAGCTTATATCCATGTGCTAGTTAGTTACCATGTTAGCTCTGCAACCATGCATGACTATGTCCAGATGTCTTAAAGTGTAAGGCTATGATTTCATTTATCCTTACAGTATATATAGATATGGTTGTCAAGGTACAGACCTGAAATCTGGGGAAGTTACTGTGTTTGCTTCTCTTCCCTTACATTTGATTCGTCTTTTCTTGCTGGATCCTAGCCTTTCCTCCCAGCACCCAGCCTCAGTTGAACCTCTGCATATCCAACCCGGATGATTGTGTTGCCTGATGGTGCATTTTTTACTTAGTAATTTGATGACTTTGTTTCCTTTGCAGTCCTTTATATTTTAACATCTTTATTGATATCTAATTTATACACCATGCAATCACCCGTATAAAGTAGATGATGATACCTTGATTGTTAGTGTATTCAACTTTTCATCACCATAGAAAGAAACCCTTTGCAATTTGTAGTCATTCCACTCCCTCGCCAGCCCTTGGCAAGTACTCAGTTGCTTTCTGTCTCTGGGCCTGCCTAGTCTGCACATTCATATGAACAGAATCATCAAATATGTGGCCTTTTATGTTGGGCTTGTTTCCTAGCACATTGTTTTCAAGGTTCATTTTGGTTAAAGCATGTATTAGAGCTTAATTCCTCTTTCTGACTGAATTACAGTCCATTGTAAAGAGAAGCAACATTTCAAAATCCATTCACTAGTTGATGGACTTTTAGAGGTACATGTAGGGAAGAAGGGAAGTGACTGCTACACCTAGACTTACCTTTTTTTTGGATGAAGAAAACATTCTGAAATTAGATAGCAGTAATCGCACAACCTTGTAAATATTGTAAAAATCCTGCCTTGTAGATTTTAAAAGAATGAATTACATATCAATTTAAAACAATTAAAAAATTCAAAACATGTATTAAAAGGAAGTCTGTGGCAGTTGCCCTGGTGGACATAGTACAGGAGAGGATGCACAGTGTAAGATGGAAAAATAAACATGGTTTTGAAAACTGGTACTGTGTCCCAGAGCACCTCGTATCAGTGCCAAGAGCAGAGATTATCGCAGATCATCTCAAAGTTATATTTGTCTTTGAGATTTTCCTTTTTACATTAAAAAGCTGTTATCCATTATGCTTGTGGATAGGTATATTTTCTTTTCTGATTGATATTTAATAATAACACTTTCATTATCCTAAAAATAATTCTTGGCTGAAATTTACTTAAAAAACTAAGTTGTATTAAATGCTGCATTTAGTATTTTGTATGCATAATCTAAATTAACTTCACTACAACCTCATGAAATATAGGTGCTATTAATCTTATTGACTAGATTAGGAAATTGTGGCTTAGAGAGGTTGCTGAAGCAGGAAGTGACAGAGCTAGGATTTAGGCCTAGGGGTTCCTGACTATAAAAGCAAATCTCTTAAGCTCCTACCCTCTGTTAAGTTTTAGAATTAGAGGATGCTTTGACCAATGTGAAGCAAGGATTGTCAGAAACAATAAGGTTGTGTGGTGGATCTCACGGGTTTTTGAGATATTGTAACTGTCAGGTTTCTATGGGTATGATCTAGTGCCTTGCTACTTAGAGTAACCCTCTTGCAAGTTTGCTAGAACTGTGCAATCTTAAACCCCCCAAACCTGCTAATTCAGAATCTACCCTTTAACAAAATCCCAGGTGATTCACACATACTGTAAACATTTGAGGAGCACTGTTACAGTGCAAAACTGTTTGGTGTAAGTGAACTGAACACCTCATGGGGGGAAAGGGAAAGGGGGAGGAGGGTGGGGGGGTGTGAGGGACGAGGTAACAAACAGTACAGTAATGTATCCAATGCCTAACGTATGAAACGGTAACCTCTCTGTTTGATAATAAAAATTTGAAAATAAATAAATAAACTTGAAGGGAACCTTAAAAAAAAAAGAGGTAAGAATTGAGATGAAAAAGTTCCCATAGTTATCTAGAAAAAACAACAACAACAACAATGCAAATTCTTAAGAGGTATGTAGCTTGTGGACAGTGATTTTTGCATTGTCAAAACCAGTCAGTTCAAGGCAGGATAACTGAGTAGAGATGTGGTCCAGTTGGTTATCTGGGAGTTAGGAGCCTGTCTTGATAGCCTTGTTGTGACCTGCAATGGGTGCTTTAATCCAAGTCATATGTTCTTAATATAAGAAAAGAAGAATTTGCAAAAAGAAAACTCAAAATGAATAAATAAATGATTTAAAGCCATTAATCTGCCTCTTCTTTAAAAGTAGAAAATTTGTTCTTTCAAAATAAAACTTCAAAAGGTTTTGAAACTTCTGTTTGACATAGTTGTACATATTTATGGAGGCCAACATGACAATTTGAAACATGTATAGTTTGTAGAAATTGTAATTTTTATTTTCTATAGCTCAGTTATTTAGGAGAACATATTGCTAAACTGACTTCCATGTTTTTTGTTACATTGGAAAAGCTATTTGTGTGCCATATGTATGCATGAGACCTTAAAGAATGATTTTGTTTTTTTAACTAATGGTCAACTCTAAAATGTAAATATTCATTTTGGGGAATAGAGGCACTGGAAGTAATATGTCATCACATCAATCTTGTTAATCAGAGATTCTTAATCCTTATGAATTTTTCCTCGGCTGCATTAGGGGGAAAGCATTCAGTAAGTGTGTTGTTGTATTTTGTATATGTTGGTTTTGTTTTGAACATGTCTCATTCAGATAAGGAAATTTCTTCTAGTTTGTCACCTGATTTTCTTGTTTCTTTGAAATGATCATATGATTTTCCTTCACTTATCTGTTTACGTGTTAAAGAATACTGACTGATTCTTATATGTTAAAGCAGCCTTTGACTCCTGATTTAAGCCTCAGTTGATCACGGGGCTTCTCTGTTTGCTGAAAGAATTTGCTTAGAGACAATATTTCTTCCTTAAATACTTGATACAGTTAATAAATAAAACCATCTAGACTGAAATTCTTTAGGGTAGCCTTTGTTTTGGTTTTGTAAGTCTGAAAATTATGTACTTAGAACGACCAGGTATATAATTTTTTTTAACTTATATTAGTTAAACAGGAGTGGAGGTATACACTTGTTATATTTTTGTTGAATTGGTTAGTTGAGCTTCTAATGTTTAACACATCAAGAAATGTTCATCCATTGTTCTCCAGATTCAGATGTATACCACTTGATAGTGAAACAGCCCCCAGTCACTGTACTAGATTCACTTTTTAGGCTTTCATTTCAAGTATTATACTCTTAGAACATACTGTGTTTTCTGCCTTTCAACTTCTTACAGCTCAGTTTATGTGTCTCAGTGTCTATCTCCTGTGCAACTAAGAGGAATGTGTATTTTGCAGCTGTTAGATGCGAGTCCCATAAATGTCAGTTGGGTCATATTGGATGATAATATTGCTTACCTCTTCTATATCTTTATTGATTTTTTGTCTACTTGCTCTATTAATATTTTGAGAGTAGAATATTAAAGCCTTCAGCTGTGATTGTGGATTTGTTTCTATTCCTCATTTTTCAAATTATGTACTTATGAAGTTTATTAAGTATATATGCATTTAGAATTATTATTTCTTCTTGAATAATTTTCTCTTTAATATGATGAATTGCCCTCTTTATATTTGGTAATATTTTTCATCTGAATTCTCCTTTATTTGACGTTAATACAAAAGTACCAGTTTTCTTAGGTTTAGCATTTACTGAGTATGTATACCTTCTTCCATTCTTTTTTTTTTTTCAATCCTTTTCATTTTGTATCAAGTACACATAGTTAAGGTTTTTCATTTTTATTGGCATGTGTGGTAGGCAGAATAATGTGTCCTGCCTCAAGATGTCTATTTTCTCATTTCTGGAACCTGTGAATATGTCTCCTTAGATAGCAAAGGAAACTCTCAGGCCCTCTGCAATTAAAGATATATGTTGAGGTTATCCTTTATTATCTAGTATAACTCAGGGGTCTTCATAAGGTAAAGAGGGAGTCAGGAGAGTCAGAAAGGGGGAAAGAGGGTGATAGAGAGCAAGGTGGTATAATGTTCTTGAACTAGTAGGGAAATAGTATCTTCTCTAGAGCCTCCAGAAAGATAGAGCCCTGCCACACTGTGGTTTTAGCCAAATAATTAGAAATTTCTGACCTCTAGAATTGTAGGAGGATATATTTATTAAGGTATTTTTTTTGTAAAAGCCACAGGAAACTAATATAGTGGTTAAATTATTTGCTTTCATCATTGCATTTAAATATGCCATCCTTGTGTTTGGTTTCTTTGTCCTGTTCTTTGTTCTTCTCTACTCTTATCTCACAATTTTGTTTTAGGAAAAGAATGGGGATAAACCTATGAAATTCATCTCATCTCTAATGGCTTTTTATTTATGTCTTTTTAAATTGCTTTTTTTAGGTTGCTGTAGAAACTACAAATTTTTTAGCTTTAAGAAAAAGCTGTTTGGGGCTGGGAATATGGCTTAGCCATAGAGTGTTTGCCTTGCATACATGAAGCCCTAGGTTTGATTCCTCAGCACCACATACACAGAAAAGGCCAGAAGTGGGGCTGGGAATATAGCCTAGTGGCAAGAGTGCTTGACTCGTATACATGTAGCCCTGGGTTCGATTCCCCAGCACCACATATATAGAAAATGGCCAGAAGGGGTGCTGTGGCTCAAGTGGCAGAGTGCTAGCCTTGAGCAAAGAGAAGCCAGGGACAGTGCTCAGGCCCTGAGTCCAAGCCCCAGGACTGGCAAAGAAAAAAAAAAAAAGAAAAAGAAAAGACCAGAAGTGGTGCTGTGGCTCAAGGGGTAGAGTGCTAGCCTTGAGCAAAAAGAAGCCAGAAACAGTGCTCAGGCCCTGAGTTCAAGCCCCAGGACTTGGGGGGGGGAAAGCTGTTTGTGTTAAAAAATATATTGCATTGCTTGAATTGTTTAAGAACTTTATAAAGGCATCATTCTTGGATTTTTCTGAATATCACAGATCTGTGATCTGTTGTGTTTAATAAATTTTGGAAATTCATGGCCTTTATCTTTTTATTCTTTTACTTTATTACTTTTTTTGTTTTTTACTAAATTCCAGTTAAATTCATCCTTTGGGCATTTGGTCCTAACCTATAGATCCTGGGTGCTTTGTTCCATTTCTTTTTTTGTTTGTTTGTTCTTAGTTATTATAGAAGTGCTTACAGAGGGGTTACAATTACATAAGCCAGGTAACAAGTACATTTTTCTTTTTTTGGACAATGTCACCTCTTCCCTTGCTGTCTCCCAGTTTTTCCCTTGCCCTTGCATTCCCACCCACAAGTTATATAGTTCATTTTCAACATAGTGTCCATGGAGTATCATTGCTACATTTGTTCATGCTTTGTCCCTCCATTTCTGTGTCTTCCTTTACACTCCCAAAGACTTACAAACAAACAAACAGAACAAAAAGGAAAGAAAGAGAAAACAGCAAAAAAGAAAAAAAAAAAACCTCTTGTTTTCATTTCCTGGATATTTTTTATTCTTTTGTTATATTTTGGTTTGGATAATGATTTGTTTCCAAGTTCATTCTTTCCTCTGCTGTCTCAATACAGTATGATAATAATCCAAGATTTCATTTCTAGCATCTGAGTGAAAATGATAGAATAAGAGCCCCTGAAAATCCCCTTTCAGAGATGAAAATACTGACAAAAATAGTTAGGATCTACTTTTTCAGAACTCTAAATTAACCCAAGGCTTATGGCAATCCAGGAGCATTTGTTCAAGAAAAATTGGAGAGTTAGAGTTAGAACAGCAAAGATTTGGGCCATCTTAATTTATCCTACTCCATACTTTGCTCTCGTGCACCTCCATAATGGTCTCAAAATTCAACAGCCGATAGGTAGCATGTTACCCTGTAGCCTGACAATCTTCAGAAGGAGTAAGAGAGGTTAGAGTTATTCTGTCTGTTCTGTGGAAGACCCCACTTGCAAGGCTGTATTTATTTGACCTAATTGCCAACCACCCTTTCTCTGGAGGCACTTGTCAAAACAACCAGAAGCAATTGTTGAACATTATGGCTGCTTGGAAGTAGGTAAGAGTTCAGAAAAAGAGTGGCCAGAAAGCTTAGAAGAAAAAGCTAGGAAATGAATTCTCCATAGGAGGTTTTGAAATGCTCCTACATATTTCTGGCAATCTAGCCAAGTACACATATAGGGGCTGTAAACAAGATGTCAGAAGGCAAGTCATAGAAAATGTATTGAAGCTTGTAAGAGAGAAGTCCTGGTACAGAGGAGGAATTCCTAGTAAGATTTATAGCTGATTTCTCCTTGTATACATGTAGAGAGTTTCTACCAGATAGTTTCTGTCACTGTGGGTTTTCTCCATATTCTCACATGTGTGCATACCTTTCTCTAATACATTTAGGACTAATAGGTTAGTCACAGTTCTGTGCAGTTCCTTTATGTTCATCTAACATTTGGGCCATTGGTGGTCTGATTCTCTTTTATCATTCTATGGTCATTTCCTTCCTTCCTTCCTTCCTTCCTTCCTTCCTTCCTTCCTTCCTTCCTTCCTTCCTTCCTTCCTTCCTTCCTTCCTTCCTTCCCTCCCTCCCTCCCTCCCTCCCTCCCTCCCTCCCTCCCTCCCTCCCTTCCTCCCTCCCTCCTTTTTTGCATTCTTTCTTTCATTATTTACATATTTAACATACTTTATTTTAACAAAGTTCTATAAATGGAATGAAACACTAGACACTGGAATATATATTTATATCCAGTAAAGATTTTGTTGTTGTTGTTCTATAAGACAATTACTGGGTTTCCTGTAAGTAGCATATGGTTGGGTATTCTTTTATCCATAATAATTATCTTTTTCTGTTAAGTATGAGATTAATCAGCTTACATTTTGTGTTTGTTGTTTATTGCTAAATTATAAAATTAAGTAGCTTAAATCAGCGAGCCTTCATTTGTGTCGGTGGTGCTTGTGGGCCAGGTATCCGGGCATGGATTAGTAAGTGGTGCCTGTGCCTTTAGGTTCCTCATAGTGCTATTGTGGAAATGTCTTCCGGTTTTGTTGCCTCTGAAGGCCCCACTGGAGACTGCTGTCAAGGACTCCGTTTCTCATGGACTGATGGTCTGAGGTCCTCAGCTCCTTACTGGCTATTGGCCAGTGCAGCCCTCAGTTCATTACCACATAGATGTCTCCGTAGGGCAGCTCATTAAAACAGAAGCTTGTTTCATTAGTGTGAGCAATCATAGAGAGGGGAAGAGAGTGTGAGCAAGACAGAAATCGCTGTTTTGTGCACCCACATCTCAGAAGTGACATTATGTCCCATTGGCCCTCTTGAGGGCTGGGTTTAGTAGTCCCCGGTGCAATGCCCAGTGGAAGCAAGGCCTCACAGGTCTAAGTGCAGAAGCCGGGGTGGTTAGGAGCACCCACCCCATGTCTGTTGGGATGACAGACTCATTTATTTCTACAGTTTTATTTGATATTTTCTGCTTACTGCCCCTACCTATTTTTATCCAAGCTCTTGTCATTCTCCTTACTCCCACATCTTGTTCCCTACCTCCCTTCCTTCATCTTCATCCTCACTCATGCCCATTCCACTGGCCTCTAACCTGCCTGTTCTTCTGAGAGACTCTCTGCCTCCCGCCTCTGCTTAGTCCTTCCATGATCTTCCTTGGAAATATCCATTCCTAGGCATGGGCCAGTCCGTCCTTACCTGGTTCTCATCTCCTCTTGCATACTCTTCATCTTTTTCTTTGGCTTATATCTCTGTACCATATCCAGGTCACCCATTTCTCCTTTCCAGCCCTCAGCTTAGGGTTTGTCTTGCCATTTTCTTTTTCATTTTGAAAATGTTAAAGTCCTACTATTTATGTTATAGGATTTTCCCATTTCAAGTTTGTAATTTCTTTTTTATAAATCACAAATTATTCCTTTATCTTTTTGAGCACTTTAAATGTATATATTTAAAATTCTTTAGCAATGATAAATTTGAATACTGGTTAGATATTTGATGACATGTGCAGGGTCCCCGCACCCCGGGCGCTCTCCCAACCAGCGGGAGAGGCAAGGAAGCGCACCCTGCTGAGGGTGAACCCAGAATAGGTAACAAGCCGCGAGTCGCCCACACCCAGCCCTACCCAACCTTTCCCCGGCAGTTGGACAATCAGACGACTCGGGAGAGGTTCAAGACTGCTCTGTTTTAGTGGGGCGGACCCGATCTTAAGTATGGGCAATGGCAGCAGGAAGAGGAGGGTGTAACATACCTAGCCAGGGGCGATGATTGGCGGTCCGAGCTGTCAGTCAAGGGCGGAAGGCCATGGGACCTCCCTAAGGGGCGGCCTAAGTACTAGCAGGACCACCCCCAGGTTACTGCGGGCAGCCATCTTGCTGCACATGGTCTTAAGGCTGGGAGGCGTGGCCAGCTAGAGCCGCCTTTCCAGTTCCGGACCCAGAAGGCAGGTGGGGCTAACTGGGATCCCTCTTCCGGGAGGCGGTGCAAGCAAGCATGCCCCCAGGGACCGAGGCAGGCGGGGCTCTTCAGGGCCTCACTCCCGAGGCACAACAACCACACACCTCCGGGCTGCGGACAGGCAGGGCCAGTCAGTGTACCCCACAGACATGAAAGAATTATTGTTATTTAAAAAAAATATGCCATCATACTCTGGTTCTCTTAGGAAAAATAAAAATCCTTTATCTTGTGGGCTGGGAATATGGCCTAGTGGTAGAGTGCTTGCCTTGTATACACGAATCCCTGGGTTTGATTCCTCAGCACCACATATATAGAAAAAGCCAGAAGTGGCACTCTGGCTCAAGTGGTAGAGTGCTAGTCTTGAGCAAAATGAAGCCAGGGATAATGCTCAGGCCCTGAGTTCAAGCCCCAGGACTGACAAAAATCCTTTATCTTTTAGAGCAATATATTGAAGTATGCACAGTGAAATAATTTGTTATAAAATACTTGTGGATAAAGAGGATAGAGGGTATAGTTGAAAGATCTCCTTTGCTCCAGGTTGTTGAAGCTTATTTGGCTATGTCTATCTCCTTTATCCTGTATTATATTTAAATTTTTACACAATAAAAAGGGTTTCTTAATCTTTTATCATATGGTCCCATAAAATTAATTTCATGGGTAGTAATTCTTATTTTAGTTGTTGAATTGCTGGTAGCCTCTCTAATTATGCTTTTACAATTTGATATTTGGCTTGCAGGCTTATTTTGAGTAGGCAGTTTGACTTTTCTTTTGTTGCTTTGTTTGTCTCCCCCTTTCTGCATGGCCTTTTCTTCCTGCCTGGCATTTTCCTAGTTGCCTATATGGTACCAGAGGACAGACCAGGTCTGGCTGGTCTTTCTGAAGGTCTCCATAGTATGGCTGGTGACCCTGCAGCGGTAAGAGCTGAGTCTGTGGGTTCTGGATTCATTTGAGCTCCAGGGCCAGCTGTGCTGCCCAGACTTACACAGACAGCCTGGAGGGGAACCTTGGGAATCTTTCATGTCTATTTCTTATTTCAGGAGGTGCTCTCAGTGCCAGGTGGCCAGTCCCCTGTCTCTGTGGAGCATGGTCTATTCCTGTACCTAAGGATGGAGCGGTCTTAGCTGTTCCTGACGCCCAGCAGGCATATAGCTTCCACCCCACCCACTGCTTTGTGTTTCTGTTCTGTGTTAGACACTTTAATCTTGTCTTTGAACCTGGCCATGTCTTTCTGGTGGTCTGCTCTTATCGGTGGTTGCTCTGTGTTTGGAGCAGCAGAGGTACATCAAAGTATGAACTCACATGCTGCCTTGACTAGAGGAGGCCCTGACTGATCCACCCAAACTGTGACTCTCCATTCAGACTGTCCTTCCACTGAGCAGCTCTCACAACAGTGACATTTTTGCCTTTGAATCAGATACAGTATCTTTAATATAGTATTTTTTTCCTTGGAAGACTTTCTTGGAAATCTCCTCAAACAAAATAGCAACCTACTACCTTAGACTTGTTCTGTCTTATGGTCTCTTCAGCATCTATCAGTCTCTGAAATTATCTTATTTATCTGCATGCACATTGGTCTCTCCCACTGGGATCTAAGCTCCATGAGAGCAGAAACTGGCTCTCTGGTTTCCCTGTTATCTGCAGCCACTTCAAAATAATGTCTGTCACATAGTAGACACTCAGTAACATGCTGAGAAGTTACTGAGTTAGTCATTGAAGCCTACCTGTGTTCCTTAATTCTAATGTCATGCTGAGAGCTACATTATGTGTGGCCTCTCATGAACGCTAGGAAGCAGATATTGAACTGTCGAGCAGCTGTGTCAAGTGACCATTTTTGTCTCTTGTATTTCTTGATAAATCTTTGGGTGCCTGTTCTGACCAGGCACTAATATCCAGACATTTGAATCATGTTCTCTTTGCATTGCCCTTTTTCCCATGTCACCTCTTGGCTGTCATGAGTCATGAAGATTTCATTACAAACCTTAGAGGAGACAAGAGCTGGCAGGCAGGCAGCACATGGTAGTGGTAGACGTGGTGTAGAGAGACACCTTGTAGTCTCACAAGGTGTTGGAGACATGGCATAGAGTTGTTCCAGTCAATGGGCAGGTAGACTCGTCTCTTTCTAAAAGCTCATTATGTCTTTACATGACCACTGCCTAGCTGTGTTACAAGTTGATATCAATAGAGAAATGCCCTAAATGTGCCTTAAATGTCCTTAATCATCCGCCTCCTTTTCCTCCTTATTTCTTGTTCCTTTTTTTTCTCTTCTTCTTTCTCTTCTAGTGGTACTGGGGTAGAGGACCTTAGGCTTGGTTGGCAAGAGCTCTGTAACTTAAACCGCTACTCTAGCCATTCTCTTTTTCCTTTTTTTCTTTATTTTATTTTTTATTTTCCATGTCTGTCCTTGGACCAAGAGCCTCCTACCCGTGCCAGTCATGTAGCTGGGATTATAAGCTTGTGTCCCCCATAACTGGGATCTTGCTAACTTTTGCTCAGTCTACTTAGAACTATGATCCTCCTGATGTCTGTGTCCAGAGTAGCTAAGATTAAAAGCATGTGCATTCAACCTTCAGTCTTCTTTTGTGTGTGTATATGTGTGAGCAATTCCTTTCTCTCTCTTGCCTGAGGAAGTGCCCGTCGGTGGACATCTTTACTCAGTACTTTAGTTCTGCCTCCCATTCTTATCATAACATCTTGTTGGCCCAGACTTGGAAGCTACTGGCTGAGTGGTGTGGCAGCTTCTGTCCCGAAGACGGCTCACAGGTGTCTTTTAGATAGTAGGTGGATGCATGGATGAACCTCCAAGTCTCTTTTGCCCCAGTTGCCCCGAGTGAATGGTAGTTGAAGAGCCTCAGGATGATCTTGCTTTCAGATTTTATCTCCCTGCTTGGTTGGGATTACTGGCCAGAAAATGGCAGGTCCAGAACTCTGTGAGATATTCCTTCCTGGCTGTAATAGTATCAAATGAGCTCTTTATTGCACCAGGGATTGTTCACAATTCAGTGCTGGAATGTTGAGAGACTCGGTATAGATTAGTGTGCTTGTATTCCTGGGACATATCCTTGACATCCTCTTTGAAAGATCTCCAAGATCTCCAAAATATTTGAAGCATTCAGCCCTAGTGTTTGTGTTTCACTTTGCAGAGGCATTGGCATTCCAGAGGCCTTCTTGGCTTTTTTTTGTATTCTATAGCATCTGGGGAGCCAAAGTTCTACTTTGCCTCTACTTGTCAAGGGAAAATACACAAAACAAGGAGGACAGCATGATCAAGGCTATACTAGGCCCCTTGATTTAAAGCCATTGTTACAGCTCCATTCTCAGGGGCACAGCCTGCCACCTAGCCCCACTGGCCAGGCACTCCCTAGGGGCAATGGCCCCTTCCTCAAGGCTTTCACCTGGCACTGTGCATTAATAGGTGTTGGTTTGGGGCCAGGTCCTATTGCTGATGATCAGTTGCAACAGGTTTCTAGGCTAGTATCACTTCCAAGGAGATGGATTTTCAGCAAGTTCCATTTGTATCCTCCCTTGTATTTTGCAAGATTCATACCCATGTGCTGATACCATTGTATGCTTTGGAAAGAAAAGCTCAGGGCTTAGTCACTGACCAGTTGGTGCTTTGGGAGTGCTAAGAATTAAGTGCCACCAGGAACTCAGAAACATGTTCAGGCAGACTCAAACATAGCATGGGACATGACCATTGCTGCAGGCCCAAAGGCACTAGGATTTGGAATCTGGTTCTGGAAAGCCCCTGAGAGGGTTTAGGGACATGGGTATCCCAGCCAAGGGATTTGTGCTGCTGCTCTGCCGTGATTCTGGTGGCCTTTGTAAAGGCCTTGCATTATCCTACATTTCTTTTGTGATTTTCTTGAACTATCAAGCAGTCCTATGATGCTGAGGAGCAGAGACCATTCTGTTCCAGTTTTATACATTGTATCAGAGGAAGCTGGACCTCTGTGGAATAGAGACCATTATTCAAAGTCATCCAGTCAGTTAATAGTGGGTCTGGGTTAAAGCCCAGGTCTGCCACTCCAGGTTGCTTTCCCTGCTTAGCTGAGGCTGCCCTGAACTACCTGGAGGGAGATGGAGACCCTCCACTTGTGTGCTCTAAAGGTGGGTGGGTGTCTGGTCTCTACCCTCACAGCTCAGGCTGCGGGCCAGTGGCACAAATGCTACACACTGCACGTGTCAGGACTCCACACCTGGTGCCCCGCTCCGCCCTTCCATACCATGTCTCTCAGCCAGCCAGAACCCATCTTGACAAAGGTTCGGCCTCCAGCTCCTCTAGAGCAGCAGCGAGCTGTGGATCAGTCCTTGGCCTCTTATTGTGTCTGTCTCCTCATCTATGGTGGGGGATTAAGTAATCCTACCTGCCTGTTGGAAGGAGCATGGCAGACAGTCTGTGGGAGGCACGTGGAACGGTACTTGGCAGATAGTAAGCATTCAATAAACGTTAGTGATTATCATCTGCAAAATGGTTATAATAATTACCTACCTTGAAGGGTTGTTGTGAAAATTAAGCATAAAATATGTGAACGATCTGCCGTATCGTGGGGTTTTGGTTCATTATTGCTGTTCTACTCATTCTGAGTGTTGTTGTGAGCAGAAATGTCAGTCGCCTTCTCCCTGCAGCCCCCATTGTGGCTGGCGGCTAACACAGGCTTTGTTCTCTTCCAACTAGGCCAGGGAGCTTGAGAGCAGAGAGGCAGAGCTCCAACGCCGAGACACCTTCTACAAAGAGCAGCTGGGGCGCATCGAGAAGAAGGTAGGCCGGTGGCTGGCTTCTCTCAGAGGCCAGGCACTACAGGTACCTGATCAGAATACACCACCGTCCTGGGGAAAAGAGAGCCAAGGGCCTTAAGCCCACTGCTCCAGATGCCTGTCACCCCGTGGACACGCCTTCCTGCATTCCGCAGCCAGCACCACAATTCCAGCCTTTCAACAAGTTACATTCACAAGATAATTGGTTTTTAATTGGCCTGGTTTTTGTTGAATGCGGCTGGCTCTGCTATAGTTCAATTTTAGGGAAAAAAATTCACTTTCACCACAGGGCGGTGCTGAGACCCAATACACCTTTTTCACTTTAGTTAAGCTGCATTGGGTAAAAATAATAATAACATGAAGTCTTGCTATACAAATACATTAATGTTGTATTATTGATTTTCTCCTGGGAGCTGGGAAGATCAAAGTGCATTGCTGCTACACACTCACTGCTGTTCTAAGGACAGGCCCTTGAAATGAGTGAGATTTAAAGACACATCTCCTACCTTTAAAAAATGTCTATAATAAACAATGGAGGAAAATTCATTGGGTAACTTGCTTACTTTGGGGGGGGTTAATTTGTTGATTATGACAGATTTTTCCAAAGAAATGGCATAAAGCATGGAAGAGAGATGGTTGGGAGGTTTAAAAAAAATTGTTCTCCTTCATGCCTGAGACAGCATGCCAAGCAACCTGAGCCATTAGCTTATTGCAGGCAGATCTTCCTGAATCATTTGTCACGGTTTGGAGCTTTGAAACTGACAGTTTGCTTGAGGGGCTTGATTTCCACAGGGGTTTTCTCCAGTGCTGTGCCACAGTGGAATCTGGCAGAACTGTAGGTTTCTAGATTCCCAGGCAGTGGAGACAGGAGGAGGGCCGCTCTCTCTCTCTCTCTCTCTCTCTCTCTCTCTCTCTCTCTCTCTCTCTCTCTCTCTCTCTCTCTCTCTCACACACACACACACACACACACCACACACACACACGCACACACGCATGCTTGTCCACCTCTGTAGCATCTTTAGGGAGTGGGTCAGAATTGGCCGCAGGAGCCCCTGAGGCACTGATGGTGATACCCACAGTCCGAGGAGCAGCAGTGAACCTCTGAGCTGCTTGCCAAGTGGCCCTTAACAAGCCAGTGCTTTGCAGGGCAGGCTCAGGCACAGGCTTACTGTAGCTTGCGAAATGACAAGGATTGTGATTTGAGGTCCCAGAAAAGGGTAGAACAACTCTACCAGCCATAGCTCTAATTATCACAGTTGCCCATATGTTCCTAGGCACAGATTTTTTTTCTTCAGCTTTGGTCTCCTGCTGTGCTCTTCTGTGTCACTATCTCTGGGCTTGGCTGCTAGAAGGATGTGTATACACGTCTTGTTGGGGAAGGAAGGGAAATAGCCTCACCACATTTTTCCTCCTCTAAATTCGATTTTCCCCTCTCCTCTCCCATTTCTACTTCAGTTCTTCCCTGCAAAATTAGTTCCTTGCTTTGCAGAAGGAAGCTAAGCCCTTCATTATTTATTCCTTCTCTCCCTTGGTAATGTGGAGTCCAGACTCCTTATGCATGCAGATAGGAGCTTTTGGGAAAATGGGAGGTTTTCTTACATGCTTGTGGACAGTTATTAAATGCTTCCAGAAGGAAGTGCAAAAATACACTTTCCTTTCCACCTCTTAAACACAGCATTTTGCTCCTGGTAATAAAACAGGAGAGCACCTCCACATCTCAGGAAGTGAGATTGGTGAGGGAGATAGCAGGGGTTACGGGGAAGTGTAGAAGGAGAGGAGAGGCAGAGTAATAAGGCTTAATTATATTAGTTTTGAAAAAGGTTTTCAATCTTTTCTGCGGATAATTTTATCCCTGTAATGGCTGGGAAGATGGAAAACACAGCATTCAACAATCTTTTCTTATTAGCTGTTGCTTTTATACAATTCGATTTTCATTTGTTGCATACTCTCAGACCTTGACATTTCTAGCTTCCTTACACATGGCTCCAAGATCTTCTAATCATCATGCCCCTTCCCTTTCCTCACCCCTCCCCTTCCTCCCCTTCCTTCCCTTCCCCCCATTTGCTCTCCCCCCCCTCCCCTCTGTCACCTCATCTTTATTTCTTCATTTCAAGTTTGGACATTGACAGTGGACACTTATTATAGGGATGTGGATTGGCTGCGTTGCCATCCTTGACCTCCCTGAAGAACTCCGAGTGCCATCACAAGCCAGGGCAGTTGGGGCGGGAAAGGTGGAAGCCTGGGGCTTTGGAGTGTTTCCAAGGCTAGCTTAAAGCTCACTGCCCGTCCACCTGTAGGATTCGACCCTGGAGTGCTTTGTGACCCTGTTGTACAGCAGTGCTTTTCCCTGAGTTGATCATTCTTTGGAGTGGAAATCACAGTTTGCAGGGCTCCTAAGTGAAGAGTGCCTTTCCATTTCACCAGAGACAGCGGTGAACTGCTGAGGATGCAGGGCCCTTGCCGGATCTCTGGCACGGGAGGTGTAGAACCCTGGACATGCTGTTCATAGGGGACAGAACCTGGCCACTAGAGCCCAGTGGGCTAGCACCTCCAGTTCTGCATCATTGCTTTCTACAGTCACTGTACCTCCTTATATCTCCACCTCCTCATCCGTATGCCAGAGATCACTGCTGTTTTCTATAGGAGTGAATGGCAAGATTACAGTAAGCACTATCCTTGGAAGTATTGGTGTGTGCCAGATAGCCAGAGTATGCTGGCTTCATTTCCTGAGGCCAGCAGTGTTGGAGATCCTGCTAGATGTTACAGTGCTTCCATTATGCACTAATAGATGAAGACGTGTGTGTGTGTGTGTGTGTGTGTGCCGTGTGCGTGTGCGTGTGCAAGCAAGCATACAGGTACATGAGATGAGGTGAATTTTACCCTTGGCCTGAACCCTTAACCTGCTCTCTGAGTTGGGGAAGCCTCATTCCTGAGCTCCATTAGACTTTTCTCTGATGCCTTCCAGGAGTCCCATAGGTCAGGCAGTGTGTCGGAGGCTGAGGCCAAGCACTGCTCACAGCCTGGCTTATCTCCTAAGCCCAACAGTGGCAGAACAAGTCCATTTCGCTAGTATGCTGGGATATGCAGCAGGAAGATGAAATCTCCCACCCCCTGTACCTGCACCAAGGCATGGTCACTGAACTTCTTGCCATCTTAACTGCTCTCCCACTAAATTTCCATGCTTTGCTAACCTGCCACTGTAGCTTTTGTAGAAAGCAAAGGACTAGGAGTGGGATCCACTCACACCATGCCTGGAGTTAGCTTTCCTGGAGCGAGGGTGACTTGTGCCTCTGGAAACAGCATGTCTTCTAGCAGAACCCTGTGTACTGAGATGCTCTGGCATAAACTCTGACAAGCCATGGACCTGACAGCTTGGACTAGCCAAGACCTTGTCTTCTGTGGTTGGCAGTGGAGCCAGAATAGGTGGTGGGAGCATGTGTGTTTTGAGGCCAGGCAGGTGTCATTCTAGTGCTGCTTTGATAATAGGGAGCAGCCTTGTGGCTCTAAGCTCATTTTCTTTATGTCCCTTCTAGCCTCAGTTTCCTTGTCTTGGAAGTGCAGACAGTGAGACTAACCTGCCAGTTGTCTTAGAATGAGTGATAATTTGTATAAAACAACCATCTTACACTCTTGAATTTTATTTCCTTTTACTTTTTTCTTCTGTAAGAAACACATGAACATTCATTAATGCATTGATTTAAGTTTGCCAAATGCTAGACACAGAAATGGTTCAGACAGGTGGTTCCGGTCTCCTGGTGGGAGGGAAGGAGGTCTTGAGGATTAAAACACCAGATGAGAGGAAGCCTGTGTGCTGTCTTCTCTGACTCTCAGTTCTGTGGAAGATCTTGTCTTACTTTTTTCCAAACTCAGCAGCTAGCCATTGGAGGAAGTGTTTTTCAGAGCTAGCACCTAGGACTAAACCAGAGAAAAGGGGAGAAACTTAGAAATGTGTGTATTCTTCCTGGATTCTAGCTCTTCCCCCAGAATGTCAGGTTCCCTCCTGTCTACCATGAATACATGCTACTTTCCACTGCTGCTGTGATTAGCCAATAATCCCTCCCTTCCTGTCCTTCGACTTAGGGTTTCCTAAGTAAAGACTGATTGATCCTGCCAGTCCTACACACTCTTCACCAATGACATTCAACAAAGCCTGCCTATCCCAGGCCTACCTGTCTCAACCCTGGTCACTTGGTGCATCATTTGGTGTGTTCAGGAAAACACGCTCTTCTAGGTGATCGGTGGAGTTGTGCTAGGGTTTAGTAAGCACGGGAAAGGTGCCCTACCCATTCCATTAGAGAAATGCAATGGCGCAAGCAGAAAGATGGGCCTCCAAGTGCTGACAAGGATGTGACTTAGGACAAATTTGCAAGCATTGCTGGTAGCAGCTTACATTGACGCAGCTATTTTATGAACTGTTGCCTAGGATCTGTTAGAGTTGAACATACGAATGCACGGGGTCCCCGGAGAAGTGTGGCAGTAGGTTCCTAGAAATGCTATGAAATGTTCCTAGTGGAAACATTCATGATAGCCCCAAATTACCATCAGGAGAATTGATTAATTAACAGCAGGAGTGAGAATGAGCCGCCTATATTATACGTGCTAGTGTGGAAGACTCCTCCAAGCACACTGTTCGGCAAAGGAGGCCAGACAGAGATGAGTGCCTGCACATTGTGTAATCTATTTGCATAAAGCTTGAAAACAGCAAACCAAATCTGTGGTGGATGAAAGCAGGGTAGAGGGTTAGACATGGGAGATTGTGTGACTGGAAGGAGGACATGTAGGTGAGGACGAGGATTCACCTAGCTGTGCACTGAAGGCTGTGTTCCTCCTGTCAGTCATTGTACTAGACTTCCTAAACAGTGGGAAGCCACTGGGAAAAAAAGGCCAGCTGGGTGGTCCAGTCGCCTCCGCTGTCCTTCACCACCTCATACCCTCCTTGTTGTCCTGCTGGGCTCTGCTGAAGGCTTTTTTCCCCCCAAATCCCAGGGAGCCTAGCAGGTCCTGAATTACTGTTCCAGCTAGACTATGAACATGTATTTTTGGCTTTGCTCCTCATTGTAACTAAAAGGCAAGAAACTGAGGAAGGTTGCACACTCTGCTCAAAGATGCACCCAGGCATGTGGCAGGCCCTGCTGCAAGCCCAGATCTGGATGTGTAGTCTTCTGGGACCTTGTCTCCTCTGAGGTCCTATAACTCAGGTGCCCTCCACTCCTGACTGGTGTGATTCTCTATCTGTCTTCCACTACACAGGAGTTCCCAGAACACTGTATCTAGTACTATATAGTGCATGAGGCACCCGCACAGGATGGAGGCTGGGTGTGAAGCTGGCTTGCCCAATGGGCACCAGCACAATTGTTTCCATTCCTCCCTTTGTCCTCCCCTGGGGCCTGGCACCCTGTAGCGGATTCCAGCACTCACTGTGCTGTTTTGTACCTATCTGTTAACATTGGTAGCCGCCTCTCTTCTCACTGTGAAGGTCTGAGCACAGAGTTCTTACCGGTCAGGTTCAGAAGGGGTGATTCACCACTCCCAAGGGATGGGGATGCTGTGGCTGGCGTAGACTGGGTGCTCAGTAAGAGTGTGTGTGTGTGAGTGTGTATATGTGTGTGTGTGTGTGTGTGTGTCAGCAGGAATCAGTGATGCAGCGAAACAGAGCTTTGTCAGCAATGTTGTTTGGTGAAAGCTGTGCTGGAGAATCAACAGGATGCTTGCTGCAGCCAGAGGGACAGAGCGTGGTGGAGCTGTGGCTTCGGCATGGACAGCCCGGCCTCAGACAAGGTGCTCCGTGCCAAGTGGGAAGGAAGGCTGTACAAAAAGGCTGGCAGGAGGTTGAGAACCACCTGGCTGACAAGTGTCACCTTCACTGAGCAAGCATAATGTGGGGAGTTCTTGAAGGGCTGGAAGCTAGAGAGAAGTTTGAGCTTGAATGCCCAGGAAAATAATGGTGCCATTAAGAGAAAAAAATTCATTGAGCCACTCCACGTGTGGAAGGTGATGGGTTTAATTCTGGACATGTGGTTATGAGGCAGATATGGCCAGCAAATGATTGAGACATGTCAGGCAGGGAGCTCTGCTCCTACAAGATGATAGTCATTATGATTTTGTGAGCCTGTGCGGTGTCTGCCAAGCCCCTTCCTTTTCATAAGTTATCACTAATCCTGGCAGCAGCTCTGCAAGGTAGATTATATTACACATGTTGTACAAATGAGAAAACTCGGAAGCAGGCTGAGCAAGCTGCCAGAAGCTGGGCGGCTGATGGATGAAGTCAGGTCTGTAGAGCTCCAGAGCCGGCTCCTGCCACCACATCACGCTGCTTCCCCACAGCGGCCCGGGGAGAGAAGTTCAAGGAGAATGCGTCCCCAGGCCGAGTGCTGCTGGGCAAAGCTCACAAGGACAAGAGCAGGCCTCCTCCACCCATCGTGGGGGGCCTGAGAGCCATGCGGAGGGTGCCATGGAAGCGGCGGGGTGGGGGTGAGCAGAACACAGAGGAAGGTAGGAGACATAAGTACTAGCTATTCTCTTAAGAAGTTTCACCAAAGAGAGAATGCTGGTGGTTTTATGAGGGAATGGGATGAGCATTTTTAGTAAGGGGCTATCCTGTGGAAGCCCATCCCCAGTTAGAGGAGGAGATGCCAAGGAAGGGCCACCTCCGCCTGGAGTCAGTGAACGGTGTGTCTGTGGCAAGAACAGCTGACCACAGCTTCTCCGATGTTGCCAGTTGCCCTGTTTTCTTTGTCAGGCCTAGGTCTGATGCTAGACATTCAGAGTAGGCTTATCATTTGCCAGGTGAGGCAGAGTGGCAAGGACTTCCATAGGCAAGGTCTGCAGAGGAAAGTGGCCAGAGCAGGGGACGGAGGAGGGAGTGGTGCCATTGACCTGAAAACAGTACAGCAAGAAATAGGGAACACGAGGAGGAAATGGCAACAGTGACCCAAAAGGAGAGGAGACACCGTGGAGAGGAGCCACCCTCCAGACCAGGGAGGAGAGGGCGCCCTTTTTTTTTTTTTTTTTTTTTTTTTTTGAATTGCTGAGGTGACTTTGGAGCCCAAAGGATTTGGGAAGATTTTTGAATCCCCAAGTTGTTTACCAAGTTGGACTAAAGAGGATGCTCACCCAACGGTTTCCACTCTTTCTCTTTTGCTAAATGGCACCATGATAAAAGTGTTTTCAACATGTCCTGAAAGTGCAAAATGAAATGGCATATTGCCTAGAGACCTTTCTTGACGGCGGGGGGGGGGGGGTGCTTTATACCTGTCCTGGTGAATTTTAAGTCCTTTGATAAGAGCAGTCAGAGACATAAAAAGATATAGAGAAACTGAGAATTAGTTAGTTCTTTCACTCAGGAGCAAAGAGCCCCAAGGCAGTTATTTAGTTGGCGATTTCACTTGGTACAGTGATGAGCATTTGGGGTTCAGATCCAGATCACTTGAGTTAGTATTATGTTTTCACCACCGATTGGTTATGGGGATGATGCAGTTTCTTGGACTCTTGATTCTTGGAGGTCTGCTTCTTTGGGGAATGACACCATTAATTGCATTTTCTGTTTACATATAGAAGATGTAACTTTGAACCTAGCCCTAGTAGTGTATTCTGTCAGTGGTAGCTGCCCTTATTGTTGCTAGCCAAGTCTCCACAATATAACGGCTATTATTCTTGTCCTTACAGGTCATCCAAATAGTAAAAATAAGGCAGGGAGTCTTGCATCTCTTACCTTCTCCACCTCTTCCTTCACCTCTACCTCTGCTTCCTCCCCCTACCTCTGCCTTTTTCTACCTCATACTGCCTTCCTCCCAACCTCTACCTCCTCTATTTCTTCCTTCATCTCTACTTCCTCTACTTTCTTCACCTCTTTCCCCTTCATCCTCTATACCTCAGCCACCATCTCTACCTCTACCACTTCCATCTGTAACTCCTCTAACTCCATCTTCACCACTTCCGTCACCTCCACCAACTCCACCACCTGACTGCCAGCATCACCTTTACCTCTTGTATTTCTGCCACGTCCACTACCAACTGTACCATCATCACCACCACTACTACCTCCTCTGTTACCACTTACATCTCTCCTACCACTGCTACCCCTACTACCATCCCTTCCATTGCGACTGCATCAATCCAACTCTGCCTGCCTCAGTCCACTCTGCATTGCCTGTGGTGGTTTGATAATGATGTTTCTCTACCTCACAGTCTCACCTCAGACTTTGTGGACACCATGTCACTTAGCTCACAGAAGTTCAGTGAGAAGCTTCAACTTGTTGTTCATTTGGAAATGCTGGGGCTTTCCTGGGCCTTGTAGCCAGGCTTCTTTGGGTTAGATGTCTTAGACATGGACCTCTGAACTGGCTTCCCTACCTGCTCTTCATCTGGTGTAGTGCCAGAGTTATGTCTGTGATGGGGTAGGGAAGTTTGAGTAGTATTACTTATTACAGATGAAAATAAGAATACTTGGAGAAGTTAAGACACAGCCTGTCATTTGCAGCTATTAAGCCTCTTATCCTTCACCAGTCCTTTTAGAATCTACTTTTGTAAAGTACAGCAGTTATGATCTTCTAGGATAGTTTTGAAAATTAAATGAATTAATACAACATTGCTAGCAAATTTTGCCTCTCTGTTTCCAAAACTACTTTTCCTGGTGCCAGTAACATTTCTCATGCCATGTAGAAATCACTGGTCAAGAATTTTACCTGAGGGGCTGGGAATGTGGCCTAGTGGCAAGAGCGCTTGCCTCGTATACTTGAAGCCCTGGGTTCGATTCCCCAGCACCACATATACAGAAAATGGCCAGAAGTGGCGCTGTGGCTCAAGTGGCAGAGTGCTAGCCTTGAGCAAAAAGAAGTCAGGGACAGTGCTCAGGCCCTGAGTCCAAGGCCCAGGACTGGCCAAAAAAAAAACAAAAAAAGAATTTTACCTGACTACTGACCTCCTTTTGGCCTTCACAGTGGGCCTGAAGTTTGGGTGGTAATAGAAACAATTAACCTTGTTTGTATGCTGATGTAAAAAGTGCTAGGGGGGGTTCTGAGCAAGTCAGGTGTCTACCAGTTTATTACAGGTTCAAAGGCGTTTATGGGCAGGAACTCTTATCCATCCCTGTCTTACAGATAGAGAAATAGGTATGGAGATCTGCACCGATGTCACATGAATGGTTTGGCATCATAGGAAGCAGTTGGGTTTTGCTGTCCATAGGCCCTGACAATGTGAATTCAGTGGATCATTTATGTATCAGTTGACAACACTAGGCCAACTTCTCTGAGATTGGTTCATATTTAAAATGACCCACAATGGAATTGACCCCTAAGTAGAGTAGCTTAATACAATGAGCATCAGACTTACTGAGTTTGCCACATTTGCTCCCCTCTCTTTTGTTCTTCACTTAAGTACTTCAAAGCAAATCCCAGTGACCTTGCCATTTCAACCACCACATCTCAGTATGCATCTCTTGAAACGTATGGATATGTTCGTACCTAACTGCAGTGTCATTATCTTGCCTCAGAGGATGGACATTACTTCTGTCTCGTTTTCAAGACTATCTTCTGTGTTGGTGTTACTGTTTATTTCTTTTTGTCCTGAGTCAGGATCCAACAGAGTCACCATGTTGCATTTGATTTTAGGCATTAAATCACTCGTCATCCAGGTAGGACAAGGTCTTGTAACAATCTCTTAGGTTTTTATTCTTTTTTCTTTCCCCCCTTCAGTGCATCAAACCTGGTTCAGAGGAGTAAAGATAAATGCTGCAAAGAAAGCCTTATTAGGAAAGAAGAAATTTTTGTGTAAGGCCAAGGGCTAATCTCACAGTTAAGTTGATGTTCACTACTGCTGATTTATGTCATTTCCTCCATTATTGTTGCTAAGGTCCTTGTAAGCCCAGGCTCAATCACTATCTCCTCTTGAAGTGGCTTCTGCAGCATTCCTCGCAGCAGCAGCTGCGTTAATATGCAACATTTCCTCCTCCAGGGTTACCATGTGTTGGTTTTCCCCACTAGTGCATTAAGTCTCCTAAATAGGTACTTAGGATTTGAAGAGCCAGAAGTGCCTGTCCATCACGTGTGCAGGCTATCCTGCACACATATCCTTTCCAGGGAAGACTCCATTAAACAAACAATATTTTGGAGCTGGGGATATGGCCTAGTGGCGAGAGAGCTTGCCTCGTATACATGAGGCCCTGGGTTCGATTCCCCAACACCACATATACAGAAAACGGCCAGAAGTGGCGCTGTGGCTCAAGTGGCAGAGTGCTAGCCTTGAGCAAAAGGGAAGCCAGGGACAGTGCTCAGGCCCTGAGTCCAAGGCCCAGGACTGGCCAAAAAAAAAACCAAAACAAAACAATATTTTTTTGTGTGGGGGCAGTCCTAGAGCCTCAGGGCCTAGGCACTATCCCTGAGCTTCTTTTTGCTCAAGGCTAGCACTCTACCACTTGAGCCACAGCGCCACTCCTGGCTTTTCCTATTTATGTGGTGCTAAGGAATCGAACCCAGGGCTTCATGCATTGTAGGTAAGTACTCTACCATTGAGCCACATTCCCAGCTTGAAACAACTCATTTTAATTAACTATTCCAAAGCCTTTTCCTTTCCTTCCTCTTTCAGCTCCTCCCTTCCAGGCCTTGATTAACTAGACTTGACCAGGGTATTTAACAGACTCTACCCCTGTGTGCACTTCTGGAGTGACCCATCTCCCTTCCTTCATGTGGATAGTGTTTTTAAGATGTTTTATTTTGAGTCAGAGTCTTGCTTACATAGCCTAAGCTGGACTTGAATTTGTGATTCTTATGTCTCCACCTTCTGAGTGCTGGGATTACAGGCATGTACTACCACAGTAAGCATGGCTGGTGTTTTTATACTGAAGCACAGGACCTTCAGGTCTGCTCCTATTAATTATTATCTCATTAGAACAGATGGATACAAAAGGTAGGGAAGTGGGTCTGGTCAGACCCTTCTTCCTCAGCGTGGGCTGGGCAGGCTTCTGGGGCCATACTTCTAAGTACATAGACTGTAGACGTCTGTCAGGGACCTTATGTCTGATGACTAGTCTTTCTGAGACTCTGTCACTGCTCCCCCAGTCTGAATTAGACATTGTCTTGTGCATCTTCCCATTTTATCTGAATTCTCCAGAGTGCCCACAGTGAGCAAGGCTTTTCTGTTACTGAGGCGTGGGGAGTCTGGATTGGGAGATTTGAATTCATTTAGTGCAACTAGATGTTCTCTCACAGTCTCTCCCCACCCTGGCCTTCAATTCCCTCACATCAGTGCTTGATTCACCCTTTTCAGTCTGAAGATTGTTCTCTGAGATAGAAATGGGAGTTTAGTGGTTCTTTCTCTCCATCTTCTATTAACTCAACACCTCTCACCCCAATGTAAGCATATCCCTTCTTGTTCCTATCGCTCCTAATCCACTTTTAAAAAGCTGTCCTTCACCCCCCATCCTTCACATTTTCCAAAAGGTTCAGTTTGTCTGTGCTGCAGCTCTCCTACCTCTTTCCTCATAGACCTGGGGCACTCCTTACTAGAAGCAAGCTATGTCTGTGCAAGCCCCTCTGTAGCCACTCTGAGACCCTTGGTCAGGGGGGATTAGGATCTCACTTCTAGAAACATATGGTAGAAAAGCACCTCTGTGGTCTTCAAGTTATAGATCTCCCTCCCTACAGAGGCCTGGCATGGCCCTCCAAGCCCCATCCCCTCTACCCTGTGAGTACCAGACAGGATGAGAGGCTTGCTCTGCGCAAAGGGTTTTCAAACCGATTTCAGAGAAGTACAATGATGAATGATCTCACAGGTACTTGTGAACTGTAAAAATCTTGATAGCCCGTTTGCCCTAAGGCCCAGGACAGCTCTACAATGAACTGTCCATAATGCCAAGGAGAGAGAGACTCTGTTGTAGAACAGCTTCATGTGCCTCGTGGCCCACCTCAAGTGCTTGCTAAAAGTTACAGAAATTGCTGGCCCTGGTAGTATACACCTATAACCCCAGCACTTGGGAGGCCGAGAAAGGAGAATCAAGAGTTTAAGGCACAGCTGGGCTACTACTATATAGCAAGACTCTGTCTTAAAAACAACAACAACAACAAAAAAAAAAAAAACAGGCTCTAGTGGCTGGTGCCTGTAATCCTAACTACTCAAGAGTCTGAGATCTGAGGATCACAGTTTAAAGCCAGTCTGGGGAGGAAAGTCCATGGAGAGACTCTTTAAGGAAGAATTGTTGGGTTTTTTTGTTTGTTTGTTTTTTTGGCCAGTCCTAGGGCTTAAACTCAGGGCCTGAGCACTGTCCCTGGCTTCTCTTTCTGCTCAAGGCTAGCACACTACCTCTTGAGCCACAGCACCACTTCTGGCTTTTTCTGTATATGTGGTGCTGAGGAATCGAACCCAGGGCTTCATGTTTATGAGGCAAACACTCTACCACTAGGCCACATTCTCAGCCATCCACGAGATTCTTATCTCTAGTTAACCACTAAAAAGTCAGAACTAGAGCTGTGGCTCTAGTAGTTGAGCACTAACCTTGTTCATAAAATCTCAGGAATAGTGCCCCATTCCTGAGTTCAAATCCCAGGAATGGCACAAAAAAGAAAAAAGAAAAGGAAGAGAGGTGCCGGTGGCTCATGTCTATAATCCTAGCTATTTAGGCAGCTCAGAGCTGGAGGGTTGAGATTAGAAGCCAAACTGTGCAGAAGAGTCTGTAGTACTCTTATCTCCAATTAACAGCAAAATGCCAGGCTAGAAGTGGGTCTCAAATGGTAGAGTGCCAGCTGTGAGCAAGAAAGTTGAGCAAGCAGGAGGCCTTGAGTTCCAGCTTGGGAAAGACCCAGGAGTTAGCATTTGAATGAGCATACCCAGACGATGCTGACGTTCACAGACCATGTTGTGTAGCACTGTTGGCCATTTGTAGGTAAGGACCTGAAACTCCTCAACATCTTCTCTGGGATGAAGGCTTCCAGCACTCTAAGGCCTAGGCCTGCCCTTTCCTGAGTTTTCCCCCTGGCCCATGCTTAGGCACAGCACCTTGCTTCTTTGGAGAACCCAGGTTCTCATCAGTATTTGTAGGATTAGGAGGGTAAAGGAGATACTGCCACGGTGACAGGTGGGGATGCTGCCCTATTCCTCCAGGCCGCAGTTTGCTTGGAGGAGGGATCCTGTTGGTTTCCCTCCACCTTGGGTCTAACAAGATGTGTTTTAGCTTGAAGCGTCTCCAGACACAGGTGTGCATATTTTTGATAGAGACTGCTGTTCCTCTGCCCACCCGTCAGGACTTGCTGGGGTCCCTGACCCTGCAACAGCTGTCATTGCTGTGCACGTGGGCACAGCTGGTCTCCTGGACACATAGGTGTATTTCCAGTCAGCATTTCCTATCCCACTGGTTTGCGAGGCATTTAAGGGTTGAGAGGGTCAGTGCACACTCCATGAGGCCTGTCAAGAATCCTCTCGATAAGAAATAGTGCGGGAGCTGGAGATATCACAGGACCATTGCCCTTCCTGTGCTGCTGGAATGAGACCTGGTAATGGCTTCTGTACCTTAAGGACCAAGCTCATCTTTTCTCCTTTCTCCTGAAGTGCTGTCCTGCCTTCCTTCATTTGTTCATCCTTTGAAGTGCAGTAGTCAGAATGCTTTACTGCTGCCACCAGGGCTTCATGGTCTGCGGTCAGTCAGAAATGCTCCAGGTGCATTCAGTATGCTCTTCTGCCCTACAACTACTCACCCAGAACATAGGACCTAGATGCCAGTTCAACTGAGGCATGGTTCCAGTTGGCCAGGAAGAGTGGCACAGTCCACAGAGATAGCCTAACTGGGATGTTGTGCTAAGACCTCCACTTGTCCATTGCCGCATCTCTGGCTTCTGCAAGTCGTGGCACACAGAGCAGATTGGTAGGATGGCTTCTCCCAGAGGCACATGGCCTCAGCATGCGCGTACAGCATGTGGCCACCAGCCCTACCTGGAAAGATGGCCTCAGCATGCGCGTACAGCGTGTGGCCACCAGCCCTACCTGGAAAGATGGCCTCAGCATGCGCGTACAGCGTGTGGCCACCAGCCCTACCTGGAAAGATGGCCTCAGCATGCGCGTACAGCGTGTGGCCACCAGCCCTACCTGGAAAGATGGCCTCAGCATGCGCGTACAGCGTGTGGCCACCAGCCCTACCTGGAAAGATGGCCTCAGCATGCGCGTACAGCATGTGGCCACCAGCCCTACCTGGAAAGTACCGAGACCTCTCCCAGAGGCTTTACGTCTTTTCTCACGATGGATGCATTGTATCGTAGGAACTCAGTACCTAGAATCTACTGAGTTGCTTGGTAAGTTAGGAAAGTAGGATTTAGATCAAGAATGCCTGACTGCCACATCTTTAGTCTTGTTTCTTGTGTTGAAACTATGACCTATTTTTTACAAAGGCAAGGAAAATACATCTTCAAAAATGGACATAGCTCACAGCCGTCAGAATCTGATCATTCTGGATCACTGGCCAGATCATGTCCCTTCTAGAGAGTCTCTTCGTGTGTCTCGTGCAGTGCTCATGCTAGGAGCTCATGGAGCACTATCAAGATAGCCTGAGATCCAGCTCTTGTTTCTGTCACCACTTATTGTAGGTATTTAAAAAGTGTTGACCTACAGACTCCTTCTGGCTCTCAGGGTCAATTAAAGTGTTCACAGGAAAAACTGAACCTGAAAGAAGCCTTAGGAACATGATGTTGATGTAGGAAAAACAACAACATCTAGAGCCCATGTCAGGAGCACATGCCGGGGTGGAGAGCTCAGGCCGGAGCACATGGACCTGGACGGTGCCAGGGGTGCTGACTGTCACATCCACTCATGCTGCATGTGGTGTCGCCCTGCGAGGTCCCACATTTGAAGGCACAAGCTCCGTGTGCGCTGTCACCTGTGTGCAAGAAGCAGCCGCTCCTCCTCCTCCTAAGTATTTCTAAACTACCCCCTCCTCTTCATCAATACTACATCTACTCCCTGGTCATCAGTAGTCTTCTGGCACTTAGTCCCAATCCAGGGAAGTCCACAACATGACCCTGCAGAAACAATGCTGCTGTCACTACATTCATCCTTCACAGTGATGGGTTCCCAGCCCCCACCTGACTCCTGCTGGTGATTCCTCAGTGCCACCTCACACTTGGACCCGCAGAACACACCTGCTGCTTCTCTGAGTCCACTGGCTGCTCTTGTAGATCGGTCTGTTTCTCCTAAGGCCTTGTCTGAAATGTCCCCTGTCCCACCAATGCAAGTCAGGTTCCACATCCCCTTTATAATTCAGCCAAGCCAGCGTCTCTGCCAGGAAGCCTCTTGATCCAGCTTCAAAGCTCAGTGTTTCCTAGACCTGGCATTGACTGCACTGAGATTGGCCTGTCTTTTGCCCCAATCTCAATTCTCCAGGTAAAGAAATGTCCTTCACACCATAGCACCAGAATCCCAAGCAGGAAAAAAGAGAGAGAAAAAGGTGTCCCATGGAGAAGTACCCACTTCCTACAGGTGCTGGGGAGACAGTCTGTGTCCTTTCTACCCATTGGGGTGCTGCCCACCACAGCCTCTGCCAGGGAAAAGGGCTCCCTGATCCTTGCCCATGACTGGACATCTGAGGACCACCCAGGAACATGCCAAGGGCTGGGTGTTGAGCCTTCTGCTGGCCAGGTACATTCTGCTGGGCTGCAGTGCCATCTGAAAGCCACAGGAGAGCCTTCCTTGGGGTATTTGGAACACGAGCACTGAAGGGAGAAGGCATGAGAGAGTTGGGCCCAAGCTTTATAGGGTGCTTTATTAAAGGCCTTCCAAACATGACGAGGGAGAATTCTTGATAGCATCCTACTTTATGCTGTTTTAAATAAACACAGTCAGTTTCATGGTGTTCCAGTGTACTTAAAAGCTCACAGGCCCAGGCTTTAGACTCAAGCTCAGAGAGGTTAGATTAGTTACTCAACTTATTCAGTGTATGAAAAGGCCTCTTGAAAAACAGTCTACCATATTTTGTTTTTATTTGAGGTGACTAGAAATATTCCTATACTGTCATAGATTCTCCCTGAGGAACGTTGCAGCGAAAACTTGCAGGCTGCTGTGCTTCCTGCTGTTCTCAGGAAGGAATATAGGTCATGTCATTGTCTCTTGTTAAAATGGTCAGACTTGGCAAGCACTTTTGATATTCTAATGGCATCTAATGAGAACACCAGCTTTTGGCAAAATAAGAGAATACATTGTAAGATCTGCTAATTTGCTGCTAGTGGTTGGATATTAGCCAGTGGCTTTGCCTAGCCTAGGATAAAGGCTAATATTTGTTGCATACTTACAGTGTGCCAGACACTGTGCTAAGCATTTTATAACTATCGGCTCATAGAGCTGCTACTTGTAAATATTCCGGCACTGTTTGTTGTTTGAATCAGTGAGCAAATGAGCTCACTGCAGAAGCCCGCCTCTAATCAAGCTCTTCTCCAGTCTGGACCCAGAAGTGGGCGGGGCTGCGTGTGAGGGGGGGGCAGCTTGGAAAGAGGCCTGGTAAGTTCAGCTGAGACAAAAGCAGCAGTGAGGTATTTGAGAAGAGTGAGTGTGAAGGTTGTTTGAGTCTAGTGAGAAGAAGCTGAGCTCCATTGCCAAAGTCTGTTTGCCTCTACGTGAGAATTGGTCTGAGATAACAGAGCGGCTTGCCAGAGCTGGGACAGTGTTGTACTGTCGTCGTCGGTATGTGTATTATGTGACATTTAAAAAGCGTGGTGAGGTATAATTGTTAACATTTTATGTTTTTTAAGCAAATGTCTCATTAAAATCTCTCATTTCTTCCATAAGCATGTGATCTTAAACGTAAGCGGTACTTTCAAATGCGGCAGTCTTGTGCCCTGTGGCCACTGCCCCCCTAGTGAACTGGAATGCACTGCGACGGAGAAGGGGCTTCACCTCACAGAGAGCCACTTTACAGCAGACTCTGAGAGAGATGTATATTCCAGTAAGACACACAGCTCCTTTTTTTTCCTTGAGACTGCCTCTCAAATATGTAAATGACTGAATGAAGAATAAGAATTATGAGGCAAGTCAGGAGAAAAAAATCTGCATCAATAACATTTGAAGAGGGAGAGCAGCCAAGTGACTCGACAGATTGAGGAGTGTGAGCAGAATGGAGGGAAGGGGTTTAGATGGAATCAGAGATGCATCCAGAGGGGTTTTCATAGGAGAAACATCCAGCTTATAAAGAGTGGAAATCACTGCTAGTGAATTATCAACTGCTAACTGAGATTCTCAGGCCAAAATGTGCCTTTGCTAAAATAAGAGGGGGAGGGGAACGTGTATGGATCTGCTTGTTTTTTCAAAAAGAAATGCAGGAAACTCATGAAGTCTTTAGCTACAGTGATGAATGTGGATGAAATGAAAAGGTTGAGAGGGGCTGGCACTTCTCTGAGTAGGTTTTATGTAGATAGTTTGACTTTTGAACCATGCTTTGGTTTTGTTTATTCAAAAATAAAAGCCAGGGCTGGAAATGTGGCTTAGTGGCAGAGTGCTTGCCGAGCATGCAGGAAGCCCTGGACTCGATTCCTCAGCACCACATACACAGAAAAGGCCAGAAGTGGCGCTGTGGCTCAAGGGGTAGAGTGCTAGCCTTGAGCAAAAAGAAGCCAGGGACAGTGCTCAGGTCCTGACTTCCAGCCCAGGACTGGCAAATCAAAAATAAAATAAGAGCCAACTGGGTGCCAGTGGCTCAAGCCTGTATGTAGTCTTAGCTGTTCAGAAGGCTGAGATCTGAGGATCAAGGTTCAGAACCAGCCTAGGCAGGAAATCCTGTGGGACTCTTGTCTCCAGTTAACCACCAAAAGGCTGAAGAGGAGCGTTGGCTTACGCGCTAGTATGCTGGCCTTGCACAAAAAAAGCTCAGGGATAGTGCCCAGGCCCTGACCTTAAAAGTCCTAGGATAAACACTAAATTAACCAACTAGTAATTAAAAGCCAGATGCTGGTAGCTCATGCCTATAATTCTGGCTACTCAAGAGGCTGAGACCTAGGAGATTACAGTTCTAAATCAGCCCAAGCAGAATAGTTCACAAAATTCCATCTTCAGTTAATCAGCAAAATGCCAGACTCAAGTGGTAGAGTACCAGTCATGAGCTGAGCAAGAGCATAGGGCCCTGAATTCAAGCACATACACACAAAATGAAACCAGAGACACAGGAGGATCTCAAGTTCAAGGCCAACCTAGGCTATATAGTTAGTCTGTCTCAAAAAAAAAAAGCTTAAATCAATATAAACAGCTATAAATAGATATATCAGTAGAGTCTTAATATAATCAGAAGGAAAAATATTAAGGTAGATGGACTTAGGTCTGAACAAGATGGCTAGGTTTGTCTCTCCATGCTCTATGAAAACTGAAAGTACTTGAGAGGTAATGGAAAGAGAACTCTGAAGGGTGGGAAGGTCAGGGCAGAGTGACTAGAGACCCGAGGGCTTCCGGAACTAGCACATGAACATTCTTCATTGTTAGCCATTGGAGAAAATGCAGAGTAAACCCACAATGAATTATCACTACGTATCGGGATAACAACTTAAAAAGAGTGACTGCGACAAGTATTGACGAGGATGTGGGGAAACCGGCTCACTCCTGTATTGTGGATTGGAATGTGAAATAGTACACTTTGGAAAGTTTGACAGGCTTTGTATACCCAAATTTGCAATTACCACATGACCCAGCAGTTGTGCTTTTTGGCATTTAGCCCAGAGGAATGGAAACTTGAATTGACAGAAGATGACCATTCATATCAGTTTTAGTCATGATTGTCTACAACCAGGTGTTCTTTTTTTTTTTTTTTTGCCAGTCCTGGGGCTTGAACTCAGGGCCTGAGCACTGTCCCTGGCTTTTTTTTTGCTCAAGGCTAGTACTCTGCCACTTGAGCCACAGCACCACCTCTGGCCGTTTTCTATATATGTGGTGCTGAGGAACCTAGGGCTTCATGTATACCAGGCGAGCACTTTACCACCAGGCCATGTTCCCATCCCACAACCAGGTGTTCTTTATCCGGCAATCCTTTGGACATGTTACATCCATATAGCAGTGTGAAATACTGTCCTGCCACAGAAAGGGATATGCCAACCAGCCATGGTGAATCCCGAAGGATTATGGCAAATGAAATATCCATTCCAGACAGTAAAATATTGTGCAGTTCCATGTTAGAAAAGTGGGTGTACTGTGCCACCACATGCCCACGTCAAGAGGACAAGATACTATAGATTGAAACTCTAGAAACTGGGAATCAAAATAAGCCCTTTCTCCAAGTTGATTGTCTCAGTAACACAAGGCTAACACACCTGTTTTGTTGTTATCACAAATTCAGACAGAAATCATGGGTTGATCTAAAACTATTGTATGAAATAATCTTAGGAAATAGGATTATCACATGACCTTGTAGCATCATCTCTCAGATTATTCATTAATTATAGAGGGCAAATGTGGCTGCAGTTCATTTATTTTTGTGTAATGAAGCCCCCCAACATGGTGGGGAATCACGTACATGTTTGATTATAGTCGTGAGCCCTGTGAATCAAGAGTCCAGGCAGGGTATGGCAGAAACAGCTGGTCTCTGCTTCTCAGAGTCGTGGGAAGACTTGATGGCTAGGGGCTAGAGATATCTAGAACTATGGATGCTGCTCTCAGTTGTGACATAAGCTAGGTTACTGACCAGAACACCTACGTGTAGATTCTTTTAGACTTCCTCCTGGCACAGTGGGTTCCAAGAGCAGAATCCCAAAAGAGCCAAGTACCAGCACCAGGCATCTTATGAGCTAACCTTAGAAGTCACATGTTACATCAGTTGAAGTTACAAAGTTCTACCCAGGGCCACAGGGAAGAGATGGACCTCACCACAGGATAGGATGAATGTCACAGTACATTGGAACTGAGCATGTTGGTTGGGGAATGTTGCGGCAGATTCTTATAACAGAGAGGACCAGTGATGATTACCTAAATTAGATAGTGCCACTGAAGTACCACTACCTCTACTGTCTTTTTTTTTTCCCTGCCAGGAATTTTAAACCTGAATCTAATCATGGAAAAATCATTGTTCAAATCACTGAAGGATGTTCTTCAAAACTGGCCTACCCTCTTCAAAAATACTAGTATCATGAAAGGGTGAGGAGGAAAGAGTTTAGATTAGAATTGAAGAAAGAAACATGTCATCTGAATACAATATATGGGCCTTGCCTGGATCCCAGCTTTGAGGATAGGGTGTTGTTATTAGGAGTGTGGGTGAAAACAGAGACTGTGTATTAGAAAAGTATGGCATTAATGTGAAATGTACTGAATGGGACCATTTGTGTTTATGTAGCAGAATTTTAGAATATCCTGGTTCTCAAGTGATCCAGCTGGAGTGCTTGAGGGTTGGCAACGTGTCATGATGAAGGCAAGGCCTTCTCGGCCAGCTTCTGTAGGTGCAGGGTGGGAAGGACAGCAAGACCCTGCAGGGGGAGGGCGAGCTTAGAGCTCAGGGACAGGGATCTATCTGAGAGCGCTAATTGCACTCATCAGTATTTATAATACCGTTTGGTACATTTTAAGAATTGACATTTTTCAATACAAAAACATGGGGATGGGGTACACTTACTTACAAACTCCCCTCCTATATAAGATTTCTGGGAGGATGGAGGAATGAAAAGGAAAGGAAAAGGAATATAGCTGAGCTGTCAGCTGCATTCTGTGGTCAGGTAGATCTGTCCATACGTGACACAGTGCTAGGTGTGGCTGCACATGGGTCCAAGAGCCAACAGTGCCCCCTCTGTGAAAGAAATTCCAGAGAAAGGAAGTAGCCAAGTTACACAATTCTTTATGTGTTACAGAGACAACATTTGGAAGTAAGAGCTGAGCTGGGAGATAGGGATGTACCACCAGAAACCCACTCACACAGTATAGCGGTGTGTGGAGCTGGCCCTAACCCCTTAGCTGTCTTCAGGAGCTGGGACCGCCCCCCCCCCCCCCCCCCCCGCTTGCCTCAGGAGATCACAGTCCAGCCTTGAATCTGGAGTGGTAGCCAAGTCTGATCAAGAGACTTCAGTGCCTCCTATATTTAACCCTATGATCTGAGGACTCCAGTTCAAAACCAGCCCAGGCAGACAAGTCCAAGACTCACATGTCCAATTAACCAGCAAAAATAAGTCAGAAGTGAAGATGTGGCTCCAGTAGAACATCAGCCTTGTACAAAAATGTCTAAGCAAGAGCACAGGAGTCTGAATTCAAGCCCCAGTACCAGAAAGGAAAGGAAAGGAGAGAGGGATAGAGGGAGAGAATGAAGGGAGGGAGGGAGGGAGGGAGGGAGGGAGGGAGGGAGGGAGGGAGGGAGGGAGGGAAGGAACAAAGGAAAAGGGAAGGGAAAAGGAAGAGAAAAGAAAAGAAACTAGAAAAGGCCAGGAGACTGATTCTCCCCTAGAACCTTAGGACGCCTTGACTTGAGCACAGTGAGACCTACAGCTGATGTGCAGGACTTGAAGTTATTAGAATTGTGTTATGCTAAGGCACCACGTTTGTGGTGACTTGTCACCTGTCTGTCAAAAGTACTTGCAAAAGGATGAGGAGAAGGGACAAGAGACCAATGACTGGCAAGGCCACAGGAGTGGATCTGAGCTCTTCTGACCCAGCTCTGAGAGCATCTCTGTCCTACTGCTCTGATCATACTACCCACCTGATCTTTTGTCAGTTGGAGCCTCAACGTGTTGCAGGCAGAGGCATGGACTTCCTCCATGCCCAGGGAGCAGAAAGATACACATAGGGTGCGGTGGGAAGCCCACTGGGTGTCTTGAGTGACAAGCAGAGGAGCCAGACTAGGGAAGTCAAAAAACCATACAGGTCGGAGTAGACCAAAATGGCAGTGGGACCTGTCTCTCCCATACTTAACATTGGGCCCTGAAGGATAGGCCTGGTTAGTCGAGGGGGCATACTGTATAACCAGACAGCAGCCACTGGTGAGAGGAGAACTAGGGCAGAGGACATTGTCCAGTAATGATGACAGCTTTTGTTACTTCCCATGGAAATCACACCATGACACTGAGTCACAAAATAGGGAGGACAAGAGTGGGTAGAGGAGGGTATGGGAGTCTGTGGCTCCGAGGAATGACAATGAAAGGAAATGCATTGCCCCGCGGGACCCAGGCCAGCCCTGACACTGAAGGCCTGGCAGAACCAGGTGTGGTAGGAAGCTGCAAATAGGGGAGCATTTAAAGTCTGGACGGGAACAGTCCCCAAACCCCAAACGGGATGGAAAGGCTGTATCCTGGAGGTGCACATGGGGCTTGCTACCCTCTTCCCTGGTTCCTGTGGTTCAGTCAAGCAGAGGATTCTTTTAAGTGAAGACACTCAAAGCCTGACATTGGGAGGTCATAGGTAAAGGATGGGTAATACAGGGAGGGACACTAGAAATGCAGGAAACCCTTCAGAACTGAAGCTGTGGTTTCCTCCTAAGGTCCTGTATATAGCCCAATTAATTGATAGGAAGGTAAAGTGAAGTTTTAGACATGCAACATCTCAAATATTTTACCTTTACGCTCTTTCTTAGGAGGATACAAGATGCTGTGTAAAAGTAAAACAAGAAAAGAGGGGAATGTAAGGTGCAGAAAAAGCTGCAGCCCAAGAAGGCACTGATGAGCTGCCCAGGCGTGCACTGCTTTGGCAGCTGCGCAGCTGCATGGGGTTTAGAGTGGAACTCTGCTAGCTGGGGACTGAGCCAGGAAGCTCCTGACACTCCACCAGCCACAGCATAAAGCAGAGAGGCTTGTTGAGAGTGTCAGGACCAGAGCTAAGTCTAAGGAAAATAGATTTGTGAGTGAGGAAATTATTCATTGTAGGGAAGGCCTTTTCAGGAAAGGAAATATAAGTATGGCTCATGGTGTGACTCAGCGGTGGCCACTGTTTATGTTGGCATAATAGTGAATATTGAAATATACAGAAAAACTTGTGAGCAGAGGCATAAAAGAGCTAAGACCTCCTTGCCCATTGCCCATCATGAGAAATGACCACTAGTGTTGCAAGTCGATGGATCAGGAAATGGATATGAAAATGGGAATTCAGAGTGGCAAGCTGGGGCTGGGTCACTGCTGAACTGTAGGCCTGCTGTCATCCTCTTGAATTGGTTGCCAGATTCTCAAGGCTACAACGAGTGAGGCGGCCCTTCCTAACAGCCCCATTGTGGAGCATGTCTTAGTAAGGAGTCCAAGAAGGTCTAACATCCTAGCAAGACTTGAGGCTAGGGAACTCAGGCCAGACCCGCAGCAGCCTTTGAAATCGTCGTGTGGATGTAGTGACAGGTGGCTCTGACACCCAAGTGGGGCTGTTCTAGCAGGAACAAGTTGGCTATCTCTGGAAAGCAAAGATTCCATCTGTCTGCCAGTTTCCCCTCTGTATTAGCTGCAGTGCCATTCCCCAACAAGCAGCCGTCTATGCCCCAGACTTGCTGGGTCAATACAGTTGGAGGCAGGATGACATCCGGCAGCAGTCACTGGGTGCCAAGGCTGCCAGGGTGAGAGAGGGGAGGAGACAGGCCTGCCTAGCAGGTAAGGGACAGGGATGGCTAGTGGGCAACAGGTAAGGCTCAGGACAGGCTCTTCCCACCTTCCTGTGTTCCCTTCTCAGAGCCAGGAGCTGAGCAGGAGAGGCCTTTGGTCTTGCTGCTTTGGGGGGAGTGCTTAGGCACAGGGGCCTCATCCAGCAGCTCTCCACTGGCCATTCCTGTCCCTTCCCCTGCCCTATGCTGATTCCCCATCCCTGCCCTTCCATACCTATCACCTTCTCCCTTTTAATTCTCTATCAGGGCCACTCAGCTGGAAGTTGGTACAGCATAGTGGCAGAAATCACTTCAGATGCCTCTTACAGAAAACAGGAGAATTGGTCATTTGATGGAGTCAAAGGCTGAATGTCTGAATGGCAGCTGCTCACTCTTTCCAGCTGTGCTCTGCCTATCCCAAGGACTGGGCTGGCTCAGGCTGCTGGCTGAGCCTCTGCAGGAAACCGCATAGTAGGGGCTCTTGGGCTTCACATAGCCAAGTGTAAGATCTGCCATTTCACTGTGTGAACTGCCTGTGTGGATAAGGGGGTTCCCTCGGTAGTCTCCCAGATGAGGGAGGCCTGGCTGTTTCTGGTCTGGGTTAGAGAATAGTTCTGTTTGTAAGCAGAGAGAGCAAGCCTCCAGCTCCCGAGAGTCTAGCCAGAGGTGATGGGACTACCCAAGACAAATGCTGTGAGCTGACCAAGCTGACAGGTGTTCTTCCTCCTACCATTCTGTCCACCCTCTCTCTCGGTTCCCAGGCTGTGTGCTGGGAAGTAGAGACACACCATTGAAAGGCCCAGTGTGGCTGTGCTGAGTGGCCTACCCCTCATGGTCTCTGGGGAGCCCGATGCTTCTCTGAGTGAGACAACGGGGTCAAGAAGTACCTCAGAGGAGTCCATGGCCAGACACCAAAGAGCCTGGGCCCACCCAGAGAGGCTCCCTGTAGACGGAAGGAGATGCTTGGCCTGGAACAGTTCATTTTTGCGTGTTTGTGTGTTTTTACCAGATTGTCTTTCTATTTAAGTGTATTTTTACCTATTTCTATGTAAACAGGAGCAGATGTTTTACAACCAGATATTTTGACTTCATAATATATTTGGACGTCTTTTCTTGGCAGTGTATAATGATCTATCTCACTTTTTAAACATCTGCATAGCATTTTATTCTTTGGATGTGCCATCATTTATTTAAGTATTCCCTTTGTGTGGCTACTAGTTTTTTTGCTAATATAAATGATACTGCTGTACAACTCCTTTAGCCTACATCTCTGTAGTCTTCTCTGTTTCCTCATAACAAGATATGCTCACTGGTGAGGCGATCCACATCTCCAGCATACCCTCTAGGAAGGACTCATCGATTCACATGCTGCTGACAGTCTGAGGCCTGCTCTCCACTAGCAATCTTTTTATCTTTGCCATTCCGACCAGCAAAACATATCTCAGGCCCTCTAGTTTTTGTGTGTGTGTGTGTGTGGTTTTTTTTATATTATTATTATTAATGGTTGGGCTAAGAGTCTGTTCCTGAGTTATTGCTCATTTGTCTATGAGACGGGTTCCTAGTGCTGCACAAGTCTGGGCTTGGTTAGACACAGGGGCAAGTACTCCAAGATGCTCCAGAGGAGAAGCCTATGAGAGGCAGAAGGTGTGAACAGTGACCCCTGTAGGACTGACAGGCTGTGAGAGGCCTGTGGAAGCTGAGGAGCCTAAGACTAGACTGGCAGGATGGTATAGCAGATAGAGCCTTGTTCCTAAATAGTGCAGCGTGCCACCGATGGGCCTCGTAGCAGTTGTTTGTTGGAGTTTCTCCTGCCTTTCTTGTCACCAGATGCCCCTTTATCTGCACATGGCTCCTGAACCAGCCTCCGGGAAGGTAGGAGCCTGACTAGACCTGCAGGCAGAAAGGTACGTAGCTTCACTGCCTCTGAGCTCCCCAGAGCCCCAAGCTCCCCGTCTCTCTGCAGGACTCAGAGTGGAGTAGAAATGTGAGCAAGTTCTCAGGTGATAGCCTGAATTTCCTCTCGGCTCTGCATCTCTCAAACTGCTGATGTGAACATTTAGCCCCTCGGAGTCTGACGTTCATGTCTGGAGACATCTACCTTAGAATTGTTACCTCTGGTTTTGGTGCTGAAAGACAGTCCTTCTCCCAGTAAATTCAGAGCCTGTCCTCAACTCTAATTCATTGTCTCAGAGGCTTATGAATTGATTCCCTTAACAAATGGCAGCTGTAATTCGTTCAGCACCTACTAAAACCTTGTCTTAGGTACATATTATAAGTGGTCCTTTTCACTCCTCATAGTAGTCCATAGGGCAGAGAAGTTATCTCTGTTGTTGACAAGAGCAACTTGAACCTTCCTCTAAGCAGGGGGCTCAGGAGTGTCAGGAGGTCTCCGGAGGCACCCCCCTCACCTTGTAGACAGGTGCTCCAGGCAGACCTGCACCCACAGCTTGGGGTTTGAAGTTCTACTACCTCTGACTGTGTTGCAGTGTCGGGCTGCCCCAGCCAGACTGTGTGCTGCGACTTCTAAGTCCAGGCCTGTTTCATTTATGAGATAATTCTTGCGAGCTGCCTCTGCATATATTGGGCTGTATTTGTGGATATGAAAATGGAACCTTTAAGAAAATACCTTTTAAGTCCCCCAAACATTAGGATTATGTTAAGACCTCTAGGCTTTCTCCATGCTGTGACATTTCCTGTCTGCATTTGCACAGCTTGGAGGGCAAATACACATTCATGGGTTACAGAATTACTTTCTTTTCTCATTTCTGTAGTCTTACCTCATCTGAGCACTGGTTTTTTAGATGGAACAAAATGCTTACTAGAGTCTGCTCTGTTGTTTTACTTTTTATCAAGTTTCTTATTTGAAGAAAAATTACCCTCGGTGGTGGTGGTGGTGGTGGTGGTGGTGGTGGTGGTACCAAGTAGGAAGATCAGCAGATCTGAGTGCTAGTTTCCTTGCTGGCCAGCTCCAAACCTATTATCCATTTGCAAAATGGTTTAGAGTGCATGAGGCACTTTAGGGACGGCACACAGTAGGTGCCCGTAATGGGCCAAGTCCCACTCCTGTGGGCTCGTTTGCATCCTGCACAATGGTCATCTTTTTTGGAAATTCTTACAACCATTAATAAACATTCAGCAAGAATCTTTATGCACTTGGTATTGGTAATTTTGGTAATAAAGGGGGGAATTATTTTAACCCAGGTAGTAATTGATACTACAGATACACTGAGCTATATTATTCCCATAAAATCCAGCTATCTACCAACATTTTGAAACTGTTCTAAAATTAGAAATTGGAACTCATAGGAGTTGACAAACCGTGAAGAAAATTCATCTGGGCAAAGGAAAAGAGAAAGTAGGTTTGCTATTTTCACTGAGAACTGACAATAGGAATTTAACTGGCTTCAAATTATTTGGAATAGCGAAGAGAGGCCATGAAAAAGCTGGGTGTGGACGGCAGTGATTACAAAATTTAATCTAGCAGGTTTAAAAAATTTTTTTAAATGCTCTTCCATTAGTGTTCCCTCTTGCCCTTCCTTTTTTTCTTCCCTTCCTTCTTCTTTTCTTTTTTTGTCAGTACTTGGATTGAACCTGAGGGCTTTTGTTTGCTAGGTAGGTGCTGTACCATTTGAAACATGCTACAGTATCATTTGCTTTCCTTCTTCAGACAGGGTCTCAACTTTTTAACAGGCCAGCGTGGATGATGCTTTTCCTGTTTAGGCTTTCCAAGTAGCTACTATGACGAGCACACTCCACCGTATCCAGCTTTGTGGTGGTCCAGATGGGGGTCTCATGGTCTTTTTGTCTGTGCTGGCCTTGAATTGCAGTCTTCTCAATTTTAGCCTCTTGAATGACTAGGATTACAGGCATGAGCCACCCCACCCGGCTCTTCTGTTAATTTTAACAACAACAAAAGTTTCAAACAACTAAGTATCATTAAGTTGAGAAACTTAATACAGAAGGCTAAAGTTGATCCACCAGTATCATTCCAATTTTTGAGATAAGAAGGCAGATTTATATGAAGGTTAGTGGTCTTTGGGGGCATGAATACAGTGGGTTGTGGGGTAGGGGGAGGTCATTGTGTATATAGCTCATTCATTCACCCACAGACTCTTCTGAACTGATGGCCATACTCTTATGGAAGATCTAGGATTGCTGGCCATCTCCACACTTGCCATTCAGTCAGTTTGTGGAGTAGAGCACCTCGATGAATAGCCTTCCATGACCTTGAGGTCACTTAGAATAACTCACTTTATGTCTTGATTCTACATGTAGAGAGCCAATCCTGAGATGCATTACTGGGCCTTGCATGGTGCCTTACAACCTCTGGTCATTCTCCATCTGGCAAGGGAAGCCAGGAGATACGGGAGAGCATGGAGTTGGTGTGCCAGCCTGTGAGTCCACGCAGCTGTACTTGCCATGGGTTCCCTGTAGTCTTGGGTATGGAAAGGGTTGTTTTAGAGTGTGGAAGATCTGCTAGCTACTTTAAGAAATTTGCTGATTAATTGTGACTTTCCGATTGGAGAATGTCAGTAGTGTTTTTCCTTCCTTTGAGTCCTGCTCTGGCCAGCACACATTTATAGAGAACCAATAGCCCTATTTTGTTAAGGTGCATGGTACCTTTACTCTGGCACACTGCTCTAGATTTCTGAAGATCTAGCACCTCAATGGAAATTAGTTTGGAAACTGTGTCTCAAAATCAGTTGAATCACAGTTTGAAAAAAAATTTCTTTGTAAAAGTTCTTGCTCGGGGGCTGGAATGTGTCTTAATGGTAGAGTGCCTGCCTTGTGTGTGTGAAGCCCTGGGTTCGATTCCTCAGCACCACATACACAGAAAAGGCCGAAAGTGGTGCTGTGGCTTAAGTGGTAGAGTGCTAGCCTTGAGCAAAAAGAAGCCAGGGACAGTGCTCAGGCCCTGAGTTCAAGCCCCAGGACTGGCAAAACAAAAAAATTCTTGCTTAGCATATAATCATTTGCAATAAATGATTTTCTCATTGGGCAGAGGGAAAGGGAAAGTTACTGTCATGTGATTCAAACATAAAATGGATGGGAGCTGCATGTCCTCTGTGGCCTTGCTATTTCTCTTTTCTTTGTGACTCCAGAATGAAGAGAGGGGCACTGGAAGATGTAAAAAACTAGCAGGGATGATCAAACAGACATTGAAAGACGAAAGTGGAAGAAGAGGAGCTCTTGTGCTAGGATGGAATGTACTTGGGCTTCCAGCTCTGAGCCAGAGCAGAAAGAAGCCCTTTAATAATTCTGGAAATAGGACTAGTGCCCCATAAGCCCCATATAGGAAAGACAAAAGTTAAGACCTGGAAAAGCTTCTAGATTTGAAAACTTGCTATGTAAATACTATTTAAATGTACTTTAAAAACACCTGCTATGCAGGAAGCATAAGTAGTAGGATCTTGACAAAGGCCAGTCTAGACATAAACATAAGACCTTATCCAAAAAATAAGGACCTTATCCAAACATAAGACCTTATCCAAAAAAAAGGAAAAAGGTCTGTCTGGGGGATGCTTCAAGTGGTAGGGCACCTGCTTTGCAAGTGTAAAGCCCTAAATTCAAATTACAGACCACTTCCCAAAGAATGCATAATTCATGCCAAGGGCCTGCTCATAGCAACCTCACCTCCAACATCATTTCCTCCATTGTCTGGAAGGTTGTTTGCACTATTTCTTGAGGCAGTGGAAATAGATAGACAGGGGCCTGATCAGAGGGCATTTCCAAGAATGCTCCAGAAAGCAGTTCTCAAAACGTTACTTTAGAACCTCTTTTCTCTTCTAAAAATTACTTCGGACCCCAAAGTAGGTTTGTTTGTGTGAGTGATCACAATCAGTACTGACCCTATTATGTTAAGTGAAGCTAAACACCAAAAGACAAGTACCACATGTTTTTACTCACTTGTGGAAGCCATAAAAATTGATCTTATAGAAGACAATGGAATAGTGGCCACCAGAGACTGGGAAGGAGAGACAGAGAGCTTAGATAATGGATGCCAAATATAGTTAAGTAGGAGGGATTAGTACTGGTGTTCTATATATAACACAGTAAGATAACTGTAGCCTACAATGACATATGAAGCTTCAAAATAAGTAGAAGCCAGAGGCTCCCAGCACATGCAGGTGATGTGTTTGAGAAGATGGAAATGCGAATTCCCACTAGTTTGGTCATTGCATGTTATGTTATACCTTATAATTATGCATGAATGTTAAATGTCAGTTAAAAATTTTAAATTGGGGGGCTGGGAATATGGCCTAGTGGTAGAGTGCTTACCTTTTGTGCATGAAGCCCTGGGTTCATTTCCGTAGTACCACATACACAGAGAAAGCCAGAAATGGCACTGTGGCTCTAGTGGTAGAGTGCTAGCCTTGGGCAAATGAAACTCAGGGATAGTGCCCAGGCCCTGAGTTCAAACCCCAGTACTGGCAAAAAAAAAAATAAAATAAATTTAAATTGGGGCTGGAACTGTGGCTTAGTGGTAAAGTGCTTGCCTAGCAAGCATGAGACCCTAGATTTGATTCCTCAGCACCACATAAGTAGAAAAAGCCAGAAGTGGTACTATGGCTCAAGTGATAGAATGCTAGCCTTGAGCAAAAAGGAAGCCGGGAACAATGCTCAGGCCCTGAGTCCCAAGCCCCAGGACTGGCCAAAAAAAAAGAAAAAAAAAATTAAACTGAGTAAGTGTTGGTAGCTCATGCTTATAATCCTAGATACTAGAAGATTCTGAGGATCTTGGCTTGAAACTGTCCTGGGCAAAACAGTCCATGAGACCCTGATAGTCAGTTAACCAACCAAATGCTAGACATAGAGGTATGGCTCAAGTGGTATAGCATCAGCCTTGAGTGAAAAGGCCAAGCTCTAGTGCCAGCTACCAGCATGTGTGTGCACACATGCACGCACACACACACTGCCACAGACTACCACTCACAGATGCTAGTGGGAAAGCCCTGAAGCTAAGGGTGCTATTTGTGCCTAAAATGGGTGCTTATCCCTCTCCTGTTCCTGAGTAAGACCTCTTCCTTGACTCTCACTGGGTTGTTGCTGGCCAGTAGCCCCTCAGCTCAGTTTGTGCTGTGCCCTGCTGCACTCAGTCACAGTATGATTGTGTTCTCACTTAGGGTCTAGGAGCTAGACAGTGTTTCAGGAGCTTCTCACCCGCTTCTTGCAGGGCAGCACCCTGGCAGAGGAGACTCAGCCTCCCACAGTGGGCTCTGAAGCTCTGTGTGCCCAGGCCCTCCTTCACCGCTGTGTAGGTTCTGTGCGGGCTGTGCCCTAAAAGTGGCCTACAAGTTCTTCTTGATTCGAATGCCACAGTGTGGTGCGATCTTCTGCCTGAGGTCTCAGATTTGCTTTCTGTGCTGTGGGCTTGAGCTTTGTATTTGTAGTTGTAGTTGAGCTTTGTATTCATGGCCTTCTTTTGTTGTTTTTTGTTTTGTTTCTGCTCCTGAGGCGTGAGCTCATGGCCTGGGCGCTTTCCCTGCGCCTCTTTTTGCTCCGGGCTGGTTGGTACTCTACCCCTCTGTCACAGCTCTACTTGCAGCTTTTTGGGGACTGGGTGGAGATGAGAGTCTCCTAAACTTGCCTGCCTGGGCTGACTTGAGGCTACAACCCTCAGCTCTCCGGTTCCTGAGTAGCTGGGATGACTGGTATGAGCCACTGGCGCCTGACTACCCCTGGCCCTTGTGCTGTGACTCTGGTAACTGGAAAGCCATCCGTCCACCTCGGAGCCAGCTGGCAGCCTCACTCACTCACTGTGTGAGTTCAGCGCGCGCCTTAATCTTGGTTAGCCTCTTTGCGGTCAGCACAGTGGGACTGTTGCTCGTTCCTAACCTGTAAAACAGAGCCACGGGGTTAAAATGTTTCAGCACGTAACAGTGTATAGTACGTAACTTCACTGTTGTTACCCTTGTTATCTCTTTCTTTATCAAGGAATCTCTTGACTTCTTGAATTGACTGCTGCTATTTGTGTCTGCCACAAGATTTTCTCAAGGTGGTCCCAGTGTTAACTGGAGGTTTTCTGAGAAAATATGAGTCAGCCATCACACAAGAGCATTTAGCTTACTGCTCTCATCCCTTGTAAAGGCCCAAGTAAATGACTCCCAGAAAAGCCAGGTCTGAGTCCAGTTTTCTGATTCTTGACCTCTCATTCCATGGCCCAGAGTACAGACTGCTGGGGAAGGCTGGGGAAGGCAGGCTGTAGTGCTCACCCAGCCAGTGCTCTATTGTTGAATGAGAACCATGACAGAACAGCAGGAGCCTGGTCAATAGCTTAGTTACCAGCTCTGTGTCCACTCTTACTTGTTCCACAATAGAGGTCTAATTTCATAGTCCTGCTAACACTCATTTCCTAGCCTCTCTATACACAGGGTCACCACATTAACCCATTCTAACCAGGCACACATGGGTAGGGTGCCATTGAGGGCCCCCTGGCTGAAGCCCCCTGCTACTTCTCTCTGGCTGACACTGTTATGGGAACAAAAGCTCCAGCACCATCTGCTCAAGGAAAGGTGACCTTGAGGAGGGAAGCCACCTAAGAAGGGCAGAGCAAGAGAGAACAGAAGCCCTCCAGACTATGTGCTAGCTTCTCCCAGAGAGAAAAGGACTTGTAAGTGATTGAACCCCTGTGACTGTAGCTTTCTCCTGCTACCTATAGCTGGATCTAATTCTCTTTGACAAAGGGCCCCTGAAGCATATTCAGTCACCTAACCCCTGAGCTTAGGCATGGTCGAGAGCTCCGCTTCTGTTGCCCCTAATAGTGTTTATCCATTTCCTCACTCTTCACTCGGCACACATGGGGTTACTTTTCTGTACACAGTGCTGTGCCAAAGGCCGCATTCCAGTTAATATTGCTGAAGTGAGTAGGCAAGGTTCCCACTGCCCCTGCCCAACCCCGAGCTGCGCAGGGCTCGTGAGGCAGGAGGCCTTGAGGCCCCTGGGGTGGAAGCAGGAGAGAGGCAGCCGAAAGGCAGGGCAGGCCCTTCTGTCTTGACCATGCTGAGGAGCTCACCGACCCTGGAGAGGCTGGAGATGAAGAGTGGTCCTTGAGCAGTGTGCGTGGTGTGTGGTGGTTTCACCTCCAAGTGAGTCATGGACCCACAAGAAAAGTCTTCACCATAGCTGTGCTATGTAGTGCTCCCTCTGTGCATGCTTGTTTTAGAGGGTCAGGCCACCAAGCAGGGCTGGAAAGAACTATGGGTGCTTTGAGAAAGACCATGTGGGGCTAGACATTACTGAGATAGCAGGCAGTTGTTTGGCTTGTCCATGACACCAAGGCCTGGGGATGCTGCTTCTCTGCCCTCTCCATCATAAAGGAGTGACAGAGATGAAAACTATAGCTCTGCCCTTGGCAAGTGTCCTGCGCATCCCGGCACTGTAGCACTCCCCCGTGTTGGGCAGTGTGTTCTTCAGTGCATTGTTCCTTTGCACGGGACCTGAGCCTTGCAGGTTCTGAGAACTGTGGAAGTGGCCACAGGACTTAGTTGCAGGAAGGAAAACAGGCAAGTCAGCCCTTGTCCCCGTGAGTGCTCCTTCTGGTCAGAGTACCTTGCTCAGCCCCACAGCCAGACTTCATTTCTCTGTTTAGGCTTATGGGCAACTGTGTTCTGCCACTTGGGCACAGCTCCTGGTCTATGAAACCATCAAGTAGATGGGGTCAGTGAACAAATCCTGGAGTAGCTAGTGAGCTATCATAGTCGAGGCTTCTAGAAAAGGTGGCATATATTCAGGCCATAAGGAAGGCCTTGCTGATGACGTGGGGAAGAGTCTAAATCAGCCATGTGAGCCCAAGTCAGTGGACCAAAGCTATGAGTGGAGAAAGGTGCTCAGGACTAAGCAGCTGAGGGCACTGAGGGGCTTGGACTTGGATGTAGTCGGAGGGTAGCCTAGGTGCCAGAATGGATGAGGTGGAAGGGAGCAGGGCTAGCTGGTGCATCTAAAAGGCCACTGGGCCCACCAATCTGCATGTTGGTGAGAAGTGACCAGGCTAGCAAACTATGCTCTTGCATAGGATGGGGTTCTGAGGGGCTGTCACCTAGCCTCGATGGGGGAGGGGTGACCTGTGTCAGGCTTCAGCAGTTCAGGACCCCTTTACCCCAGAACCTGTGTTCATTAGTGTCGATGGGCCCTGAGAATGACTCCCATGGAGTTGTGTGGCCTCACCCTGCTTCGGCTGAGTCCCTGCCCTGGTAGACACCTGCTGAAACAACCTATACTGACAACACTGGCCCCTCCACATTTCTGGCTGCCTTTTCCTCCTCTGCCTTTCTTTACCTCTGTCCTACAGAGTCCTCAGCGCTGAGGAGTTCCTGAGTGTCAGGAACATTTATTTGAAGAAGTCTTTCCACAGACACCCCCATGGTTGGGCCTGGTACCCAGTCTAGTCTCTCTAACCAGGCCCACAGAAAGTGTCCCTAGAGGGAGGACTGGCCAGCTGGCCAGCCCCACTCCTGCCTTTGTAGTTTGCTGGTGGAAGCTCCAGCAGAGGGCCTGGACAGCAGCCCGGAGCCAGTAGTTCACCAGGCTGCTGGTGTGTCGGGCTGACTATCCAGGTGCCCAGGCTTTCCATGCCTGCTGTGACTTCTCCCCTCACCTGCCCAATCCATGTGGAGAGGACAGTTAGTGTCTATGAAGTGACCCCAGCTTGTTGGGGCTCCTCTTGCTTATGTACCAGCTGTTCAGGAAACAGGTGGGTTCAGTGGCCTGAGAAGCCTGCTACTGGCAGGGGCCTGGGGGCTATTCAGCACTGTCAAAAATGGAAAAGAGCTCATCAGGGGCCATAGCCAGCTACATCCCAGGTGTGCACGGTCCCTCACAATTAGTGGGGCCCAGACTCAGTTCTGGCTCCCCTTGTTGACTACTGTGGTCTGTGGATGAGGTGACTCAGACACGCAGCATCCCTTGGGCAGGGGTTGGGCAGGGCTGCAGCAGCCCCTCCCCCCACTGCACACATAAAGCAGGTGTATTAGGCAGGTGGCGCCTGCTGGCAGGACAGTGCTGATGAAGTTCCAGAGCTCCTCCAGGTTCCTGGGGGCAGCAGAGTTGGGAGGGAAGAGGAGGGGAACATTGGGGGCGGAGTCTGAGTCATGTGCCTCACATCACACACAGTAGCAGCACCAGGAGTTTTGAGTCTCACCCGCCTTCTGAGTAAGAGCATCTACTTGGCCAGCAGTTCTTCTGAAGCCAGAAAGCCACTGCTGGGTGCTGTTCAGGGTCCCATGTTCTGCTCTGCAAGTCTGCCACATGTATCCTCATCCCTCTCAGAATATTGGTCCTCCAGGCATTCTTCCAAGCAGTGGTTCTTCAACCCTCTCCCCCCTGGGTCTCAGTGTTTACTTCAGCTGGATTCCCCAAGAAGCCGGAAGGCATAGTAGCAGGGTGATGGAGCTTGAACTTGTATTCTGTGGAGAAGTGGAGGAGGGATTGGAGGTGTGGACTGGCATGGTGGTTCATCCAGGGGTAGGGGAGGCAGGCAGATTTATTCAGCAGCCACTTTGCCAGGCACTGCTCTGGGGTTAGCAATGATCAATACGGTGCACGTGCCCTGGACACACATACCAGGGGGACTGGCAGTGTTGGACATCTACAGAAGAGGAATCGGGGGCGTGGGGGCCATCAAAGTTATCATGTGACAGTCTCAGAGTGCGTTAGCAAGGCATTTGGAACTTTCCCTAGAGAGTGTTGCTAGAGTTGAGAATGAGTGAAGAAAAGGGACAGTGGTGGGAACGTCTAAGGGGGAGGTAGATGTGGGTCCAAAGATGAGGAACGCTCCAGAGATCTGCATCCAGCCCTGGGAAGATCTTTGAACAGAAGGAAGAACTCATGGCAAGGCCCTGAGGTGGGAATGAACTTGCACATCCCTGGGCTGAGAAGGTGGCCAGGGCCAGGGAGAAAGGGGAGGGACCCTGAGGGTGGCCTCAGGAGGCAGTTTGGATGTTCCTCTAAAGGGCTGGGGAGCAACCAGACACTTAAAGCAGATGTGATTTGCACTTCAAGCAAATGAAATGGCTCTGCCAGAAGGAGAGTGAGAAACCAAGTCTGGAAACAGAGGTCAGTTTGGATATGGCTGTTCAGGTATCTGGTGTGGGAAGAGGTTACATAGGGCCAGGGTTGAGAGAGTAGAGTTGGGAGAAGTAGGTGGACTTGAATTGTATCTGGGGTTTGCATGATGTACTAAGGGGGTTGTTGGGATCAACTAGAGAAGCAAGCTAGAGCAGGACTAGCTTGAAGCTCTTGTCTTGGCCTGCTGGATGAGTTGGGAAAGGAAGACTGGGGCCAGGGTTGTAAACATTAGACCCAGGCCTGCTCCGCAGCGTCTCTAACCCTCAGCTCCACAGTGGCCCTGGGTTCTAAGCCACAGGCATTTGAGGAGCACCATGATCATACTGCTGCTTAAGTGCCCATAAGCAGCACGGCACACTGAGTACCAGGAGCTAGACATGGCCGAAGTCAAGGGCCAGGCGACTGTCAACTAGAAAATAGAACTTCCCGTTAGTCTGCTAGGGTGTCTGATTTTCTTCCTAGGCTGTCTGATTTTTTCAAGTGGGCCCAAGGTCTCTGCTCGGAACCAGATCCAAGGGGAATCCCCTGTGCCTACCACAGATCAGGCCCAGGGTGAGCCTAACCCAACATTGGCTCCAGGTCTATAGAGACTTGTAAATTTCTCTTAGTTTCAGGGTTCCAAAGAAATCACAAAACCTGAAACAGAAGCTTCATAAGGTCATAGCCATCCATATCAAGTAGCCCAGCTTCCAATACCGTCTCGAACATTGCTCCACTGAACCTCAACAGCCCTGACCCTGACTTTCATTTCTTTCTCATCAGCTCTAGCAGAACTTTTCCTGGTGGGCATCCTTGGAGCCCCTAGATCCCCATTCCAGTTCTTCCCTCAAGAGACGTGCAGTCTGTCTCTAGACTACCTGGTCGATAAGATGGCATTCTTGCCCCTTCCCTCTGCATACGCTCTCCTCTCCAGACTCCAGCCCCTCATTCCCCTTTCCTTCTGAGATGTGGGTTTCAGAAACTTCTCTTTCCTGTGACCACTGTCCACAGGAGCCATCATACTTGGTTTCTCTGAGACTCAAGCCCTCAAACCAAGCCCCATCCCTCCATTGGGATTCCATGTGTTCATTCCCTGCCCTGCCACCATTTTCTGAGGTAGGTGTTTCTGCTGATGGGGAAGGAATCCCATTTCTCAAGTAGCTCCTACTTGCTGAAAGTCACATCAGTGGGTTCATTTTCAATCAAATAATCTCTAAGCTCTGAAGAGAGTAGTATATAATTATAAGAACTCCAGACTCTAGCAGCCTTCTTCCTTCTTTGTCATTGAGGTAGCTCATCACTCCAAGCAACTCACTCATATTCTCTGCCTGGTTGTTTTTCCCACCCTGCGGGGACTGGTGACACTGCTTCTCCTGCTCTGCCTACCTTGAATGAGATCAGGACAGACATTGTGCAAGCCTAATAGTTCTTATTTCTTGTTTGGGCATTCTATAAAGGCTATTAATCCAGTGACTCCCTGTTATTATTATTGTTGTTGTTATTATTACAGAAAGTAAAATGGTGCTAGTGCAATGATGCTCGGGCTCCAGACAGATGCTGAGTCTTCAAGGAGTGTCCTTGTGAAAGAGCTCCTGGGGGGATGTAGCCTAAAGCACGGCTCGGTGGACGAGAGCTCAGCAGAGTGAAAGTGCAGCAGTGTTCTGAGCCAAGGTGCAGGGTCCCGCTGTTAGGTAGGCCTAGCAGAAAGGCCACTCCAACCATAGGCTGGGAGAGAAACAGTCCGCTCCTGGGGGACATGCGTGGATGTCTTGGTTCCCCTCTGAGTATAGAGGGGATGGCGCCTAGCAGAGGAGCAGTAGCTGGCCCTCGGGGAGGCCCGCCAGGTTCCAGCACTGAGAACAATAAACAGGCCCCAGGATCCTTCCCAGAAGCCTCCAGTGGGTGTGCATGTACTTGGCTCTCGCTCTGTTACCAATGTGATTCCTCCTCTCGACTAAGCCAGAGCTGTGTCACAGTAATTCCTGACGTCTCCTCTCCCAAGAGCCCCATGTGCACCCCAGGGCTCCCCTCTTTCCCCTCTGTGGCTAGCCTTTACTGAAGGCCAGGGGTTGTGGTTTCAAAGTGTTTGTGCTGAACAGCTTCTCTGCTCTGTGGGGCCATTTGTCCATCTGAGGCCCATGGACTCCTTGACTCCTCACAAGAGGAAGGGCCTACATTAAGCTGGGGAGGGGGAGGAGGAAAGTCAGGGAGGATGCTGGCACGCTGAGAGAGGGCTCCTACTTTAGGCTCTGCTCGGAGGGGAAGAGTGTGTTTCATTTCCTCCCTCCTAGGCACTGGGCAGGATACCCAGCAGGTTTTCATAGGCGTCCCAGCAGTTCGCGTGGAAAGCAGGCAGGAGGGGAACAGGAGGCCAGCAAAGCACTAAGGTGACCAGCGACCAAGCAAGGGCTTTTGCTGTTGTTGTTCCCTAAGAAGCACGAGGCAGGGCCATGCACGCAAGGCACGGGACACTGCAGTTCTTCCAGCATGAGCAGTGGCAAGCAGAGCTCTGGAGGCAGTGCTTGGAACTCGGTTGACAATAGGTGCTTTCCATGCATTTATTTATTTCATTTAAAAAGTCGTACATGCGTGTGGTAAAACATTCAAGTCATTGTAAAATTGAATGCCACCTTCTTGCAAACCCTTTTCCCACTCACCAGAGTAGCCACTGTTCGTGCTTTCTTGTATATCCTTTCAAAAACTTTAATGCATATTCAAGCATATATTTTACCCAAATGGAATCATACTATATTGTTCTGCAGCTTGCTCTTTTTACTTTAATAATATGTCTTGCAGCTCTCTCTCTGTCGGTATATATAAACCTTTCTCATTCTTGTTAACGGTTACATAGCTAAAATCATAGATTCCTCAAGCTGGAAAGAAACGTTGAATCAATGTGATCTAATTGCCTCATTTCGCTAGAACCTGGGGAGGTGAGGTGACTTGCCTGAGGGCACAGTGAGTTAGTGAAGGAAAGGATTCCTCTGGGAGCTACTTAGAAGGAAGAGCCTCCTGAGGGCTGAGGATTGGGGATGGCAGGTAGGAATGGGAGGTAGGGGTGACCACTCCTGCCACTGCGTTTCCTCAGCTTCCACATGTGCATCTGGCATTCCGAGACAGGCAGCAGGGAGGAGAAAGGACAGGGGAGCCCTCATAGGCGCTCAAGGAGCGCTCCCAAGGTAATGTGAAAGTCATGTGAGCCAGTAGAAGTGTGAGTGGTCCATGTTTCTGCCTTCATCAGCAAAATGAGCCACTCGTGGTGTGGAAAGCAGGCATCTTCCTCAAGTCACTGGGATTTTGCTGTGTTCTTTGTGATTCTTGTTGGGCATTGGAACAAATCATAGTGGCGTGAGGGTGTGCCTCCTCCCTCCATGTTTGTTCCTCTCCTGTCTCCCACACTGCCTTCCCCTCTGTAGCCAACCATATGGTGTAGATTGGCATGAACGAGAATGAACAGAAGCCTTTTGGAAGGACCACAGGGCTGTAATTCTGTTTCCACACTTAAGGTGGGGCTTCTTAGCTCCAAGGTCTACAGGAACGGGGACATTTGTATGCTCCCGAGCCTCTTAGCTCACAGGCTGCAAGGGAGAGCCGGGAAGGCCCCTCAAGGTCCTTGAGCCCAGCTTGTCCCGTCCAGCTACAGTGTCTCGCCCTCCCTCCACCCCTAGGTACGTGCCTGCAGGGCATGTTCCCCTAGGGTTGCCCACTCACTTGCTGGAGTAGAGATATGAAAAACCACAGACTAGAAAGGGCACATCTTCCTGGAACATCCATTTTACATGAGGCTTTGAGGGGAAGGATACTATTTTTATATTAAAGCAAACACTGATGTTATGGAATAGCATGGAAAATTCAAGCTATGTTGTAAGATAAAAGAGGCAGTTTCAAAGTAGTTTTATCCTTTCTTGCCTTGGGCAGCTTTGGGCTTTACCCCAGGACTCTGGAGGAGACTGTTGAAAAGTGAAGTTTATCTTAAGCATGTTCTCAGCCTAGAACCAGGAAGCAGCATGGGCCCAGGGCAGATCTGGGTCTGGGTCTCTGTTCCCCTCTGAGTAGGCTGAGTCTGTTCCCTACTGCCCACTGCCTGGTTTCCCCACGCGCCACCCTTTGCTTTTGTTCCTTGGCCCGGATGGCCATAAAGACTCCCTCTGCATTACCTGTATCCTACACTGGCCACTTGCTCCTGTTTATTCCTCAAGAAACTTGAGTGGCGCAGCCAGCATCTCATGCTGTTCACAGGACACTGGCCAGAAAAGTACTTTGTTACCTCAAACGATGACTCCCCTGGTACACTCCTGGATTGGTAGGGTGGGAATGGAAAGTAGTGTGGCCTAGTTGTGCTGTGTGTCCAGTCCAGTCAGCTGTGGCACAGGGGGAGAAGTGGGAGTCCCAGAAAGGGAAGTACGTGGTGAATGGTGGAGGTGAGAACTTCCTATCCCGGTGTGTCTGCTCCACTCCATGAACATTCTTTCCCAGGCCTCCTTCCTTTCCCAGACTTCACCAGCAAACTGCTTTCAACCAGCACTTGCTGCTGCAACATTAACGGGCTTCAGTTCACAAGATGCGTGTCCGCTTAGACTCCTCCATGGGCTAGCTGGAGGAAGAGGGGAGGGGAGCAGCAGGCAGGGCAGCCCGGCTGGTGCACCTTCACCAGGACGCCGCAAGTGGACTTGCTCTGCCAGCGGGGCTGGTCTTCCCATTTGTGGAGGCTGGCTGTGTTTCAGGAGTCATTAATCCTCTGTGTGTCTCTAAGTACCAGGACCATGGATCGGGCTCTCTCCACACGAGTGTCATGTTATCAGTAGATTGCAACTCTGAGACATTTTTCTCATTCCAGATTAATATGCTGGCAGTGCTATGGGTTAATGTGCTGGAGATGGATTGTTACTCCTTTAACAAAGATATTATCTAACAGAGCAAACTTGCTTCTTTATCTGATTTTTATCCTGTCTATATTCTTCAGTGGCTTTTTACTGAAGAACTTCGTATTCTGTGTTGCCTGATGGAGAAAGTAGAGGCAGTTCATGTTAGGGAGGACACATAGACCTGGATTTAAATCTTGCATGCAACCTTGGGCATTTTTCTTCATTGTTTCGGCCTCTTTTTTATCTGTAGGAAAGATGGTGCTCCAGCCTTCTCTGGTTGATAGAGCTAACTGCCAACTGGCAGGTGGCATTTGAGAACCTCCCACCATTCTGACCTTTTTTGAGGGTGTTCCCTTAGGGCTTCAAACACGCTGTTTGTTCTGCCTGAAAACTCCTCAGGCACTTCCTCATTTCCCCTTTCCCCTTCCCTCCTCTCCCCTCATGTGGACTGTACTGGTTTTCCTCCTTTTTGCTCTGGAATGTAGACCAAATAAGGCTCTTTCCCTACAGTAAAAGCAGGACTTGAGAAGCATTTGAAACGTGCTATAGGAGGAAGGGCTGAGAGCTGAGGACTCGGCGGTCATGATGACTACATGCCTGGATCTTCTGTGGGGTCACATGCATGAAAACAGGACCAGGACTGCTGTCATTCACTGAATGCAGACTGCATTGCACCATATTCTCCAGCGGCATGCTCTCTCCTAATCCTTGCAACACGGCTTTGCGAAAAGGATGAGGCCTGCCAGGTAGCTCCTCATTTGGTAGGTGATGAAAGTGAGGCATTGAAAGATTAACTTGCCTGAAGTCGCAAGTGGAGAACACAAGACCTAAGCCTAGGCCACCTGGCCTTGGAGCAGCCGTTCTTGGTCTTGGCTGCACGTTAGCATCTCCTGGGCCAGTATAGTCTCAGAGTGGGTTCAGCTAATTCCTGGGGCTAGCCGGGACTGGGGCCACAGCACAGGTGGCTGCCAGAGCCCAGGAGGAATTTCAGGCATATGAAGTTGCAGGTATAAAACCACAGGGGACATGTAAGGACTGTGGTGAAATTTTGATGGCCATCAGGGATCTGAACTTAGGACCTCACACTTGCCATGCTGGCACAGTACTGCAGAGCCAGATCTCCAGCCCTGTTTGTCATGGGTTGCTTTAGGATGGAGTATTAGTTTGCTTGAGCTGAAGCGTATCTGCCCTTCAGCTTTCCATCATCGCTGGGACCACAGGCGCCTGCCACGTGTGCAGTGTGGGATGAGAAGGGTTGTAAGGGCGCCCTACCTGGGCCAGCATTGAACAGTGATCCTCCTATTCGTAGCCTCCCAAGGAGCTTGCAGTCATGAACCACTGGCACCCAGCATAACTTAAAAAACAAAAACGAAAACAACAATGTAGTTCTCTGAAGACCTAAGCTCTGAAAGGCCTCACCCCCTGCTTGCCTCTGCTCAGATGGCACGCGCACATCTCCGGCCGGCTTAGGGGCTCCAAGATGGCGCAGTGGGAACACGCTCCACGAGCCATGCATATGCTATGGCCAGAGCTACCCTCTGAGTCCCAAGGCCACATGCTGCCCAAGACTGAGCAGAAAGACACTATGGCAAGAGACCGCCTTCGGTTCCCTGGGAGGACGCAACACCTGTCCCATCCTGGAAGTCTCTGGGAGGGCCTCAGGCCTGCGCCACTTCTGTCACAGAGGCCTCTGTCTCTGTATTGCAGAGTACATGCTTGTCTGGTCTTCCTTCTGCAATTCATCTGAAAGTAAAACCTCTAGGATCAGCACAGATGTGGAAATATCATCTGAATCCTTTTGTGGCCTGATGCAAAGCACTTCCTTGCCTAGCCTGAGCAGGCTGACCACCTCTTTAGCGGATATGACTGTGCCTCGATGATGGAATCCCAGCCCCAGGTTTCACAGCTTGCGGATGGCCCTTGAGATTATTCTGTGCACTTCTACAACATCAAGACCTGTATAGTGTTACTGAGGGTCAGATTACCTGTAAGTAGCAAAAATTGGATTAAAATTCATGTCTTTTGGATTTTTGAATTTTTACTTTCTATCATGCCCTTCAGATACTCATGTTGCCAAATACATTTTGCAGATGTAAGACCCAAGTAACCACCAGCCCCCAAAGAATGGCTGGCTGCCCGACATTTGTCAGAGTGACTCTGCTGCCCAGCTGGGAGGCCTGCCTCTCCTTGCCCTGCCAGTGCAATGATTACAGCAGTAGATTACCTTGTCAATCCTGTTTACTCCAAGCACACCTTTGAATTCCCTCCCTGTCTACCCTCGCGTGGCTTCTCTCTGTCTAGGGTAAATGCTGTTCTGTCCCTCACAGCCATGCAGAGCCTCACCTCCCCCTAATCAGTGCCCTTTCCTGGCCTCAGGTCAGCTCCCCAGGAAACCGCCTTTGCTCACACACCCTCCCCCTGCATAGGCGAAATTGGCCTTTCAGTACCATTGCATACTAGAAAGGGTTCTACACACGTCATTTAAATAGGTTTTTGTGTTTGTTTTTCTTTTGCCAGTCCTGGGCCTTGGACTCAGGGCCTGAGCACTGTCCCTGGCCTGAGCACTGTCCCTGGCTTCTTTCTGCTCAAGGCTAGCACTCTGCCACTTGAGCCACAGCGCCACTTCTGGCCATTTTCTGTATATGTGGTGCTGGGGAATCGAACCCTGGGCTTCATGTATGTGAGGCAAGCACTCTGGCCACTAGGCCATATACCCAGCCCCATTTAAATAGGTTTTCTCTTTTGTTCTTATTTGTTAATTGGGTACTTCTTTTTGATCTTTCCATGCACACCTGAACACAGCATCTACCCTCAGATTCCTAGGCCTCCATCTAACAGAGACAATGGAATGAGCTGTCCTCACACCCCTGCCCTGCTCTGTGCTCTGCGCTCACACCCCTGCCCTGCCCTGTGCTCTGCTCTCACACCCCAGCCCTGCCCTGTGCTCTGCGCTCACACCCCTGCCCTGCCCTGCGCTCACACCCCTGCCCTGCCCTGTGCTCACACCCCTGCCCTGCCCTGCGCTCACACCCCTGCCCTGCCCTGTGCTCACACCCCTGCCCTGCCCTGCGCTCACACCGCTGCCCTGCCCTGCCCTGCCCTGCGTTCACACCCCTGCCCTGCTCTTTGCACTCACACCCCTGCCCTGTTCTGTGCTCACACCCCTGCCCTGCGCTCACACCCCTGCTCTGCTGGGTTGCAGACCTTCAGCCTTGTTTGTCAGGAGCTGCCATGCAGTTTGTCAGTCCTCTTTCAGTCATAACAAATTCCCATGTAATGGAGTGTGGTGTCTGCATGCCCTGAGGGCACACTTACCCAGGTACCCTAGAGGTGTGGATCACACCCTCCCCCCAACACACACACACAAACAATCCTGGTGACAAACAAAGAAAAAGAGCTTTGGGGTAAATAGTGGAAGCCATGGAAGGTCTGTTGTCTAACGTTATATATTTAGTATAAATCAGTTTTTTAAAAACCTGCATCTGTTTCTAATTAATTTACATTTATGTGTTGTTTTACTACATACAGACATGGATGTGTGTCCAGGCTGTAATTTTTTATCCCTTGTAAGGAGAAAGTAGTAAATTCCTCCTCAATCCAATAATACACTCAGCAACATACCCCAGAAGTGACAAAGGGTCAGGAGTTTCAGCCGAACCCCAGAAGAGGCCCAGTCCAGAATACATAGTTCTGAGCCCAGGATTATCCCTCATCATGGTCCTGAGGGAGAGAATGACAGAAAGGGATCTTTTCTCTCTGTGTTTCACAGATGGAAATGCTTTTGAGAGCTTCTCACCTACAGCCACTGCTACTTACACTCTAATTAGTAGTTCACACCTACGCAGGGTTTAAGTGGCAGCCAGTCAGATGTATTAAGAAGTAGGATAAAGCTAGGCTCGCACCTATAATCCTAGCTACTCAGGAGATTGAGATCTGAGGAGGATTGCAGTTCAAAGCCAGCCTGGGCAAGAAAGTCCATGAGATTCTTATCTCCAACTGACCATCAGAAAACCAAAAATGGTGCCGTGACTTAGAATGGTAGAGCACTAGCCTTGAATAAAAGAGCTACCAGGCCCTAAGTTCAAGCCCCACAGCCAACAAAGAAAAGAAAAGAAATAGGACATGGACTGCATGGCCTAAGAGTGGGAATGCTGGGAAGGGGAAGCCGGTGCTCTGGAGGAGAGGAAAGGGCACAGGCTGGGCCGTGGAAGGGCCAGACACATTTCGAGAAGACTGCCTCTGCACATCGAAACAGCTAGGCCAGCGGGGGGAGGCGCACCAGGTGGGTAAGGAGCACAGCAGTCAGGTTCAGGAGGAACTGGGAATGCCTTTTCTCATTCTTGAGGTATACAGAAATCCAGCCTAGAGTTTGGCCAAGCACTGGCAAGGTGCCAGTGGCTCACACTTACTGTCCTAGCTACTCAGGAGGCTAATATCTGAGGATTGAAGTTTGAAGTCAGCAAATTTGGCCAAACTCTTATCTCCAGTGGTAGAATGCCAGCCTTTAGCAAAAAAAACTAAGGGACAGTACCCTGATCCTGAGTTCAAGCCCTAGCACTAGCACACCCAAAGCCACCACTCCAGAGTCGGAGCAGTTCCCAGTCTAGCAAGGGAGACAAATAGGGCAGCAGTGCACTGTGGGCGATGCCACTGACACTGGCTGTAGAGCAGGGAGGAGAGTTAATTTTGTCCAGAGAGGAGTGCCATTGTCCCAGTGCAGGGGTATTGTTGGGTCTTATCGCATGAGTAGAAGTTTCCCCAGGGGACAGGGTAGAATTAGCAGAGGAAGCAGTACCTGGAATATCATGGAGACTTGGGGAATAGAAACTCATTAAGAGTGAAATGCAGAGACTTTGGGGACAGTGCCAAGGTTATTAATAGAGAGAACGGGTCTCAAAGGGAGAGTCTGTCTACCACTCCACAAGCACTGGGGAACCTTGAAAGCTTTCAGCCGAGAGCTGTATCTAAGGGTTCCCCCGACAGAGGTGAGGAGGATAATCTGGAGGCCAAGGGACCAGACGAGCGGTGGACGGTGAGAGGCACATCCATGCAGTCGTCCACTCAGAAGACAAGGAAGATTGAATGAAAGTAGTGAGGGTAGGAAGGGGAGGGGAAGATTCAGGAGATGAGCAGGAGACAGGGTTACCCACCAGCTTAGCTGCCTGCTGGCTGAAAGGGAACCTTGGGGCAGGAAGCAGAGCCAGGTGAGGAGTAATATTGCCTGCCAGTGCAGGAAAGGCAAGAAGCAGAGCCAGAGCCAGAAGCTGGGTATGTGGAAGCTGGGGAAGGAACATGCCTGGCGCTGTTGAGGATGTGGAGAAGGGCACATCCGGGGAGTTGCAGGGGTCCGCGTTTAGCCAAGTTTTAAGGAGTGGGACGTGCCACAGAGGCTGTGAACCTTGTATCTTGGGCTCTACTACCCCTGAGGTGCTCACACCTATCTCCAGCAGCCTTCCCAGTCTCCCCACGCCTCATCTCCTACGTGTTCAAGGCTGGGTTATTAGTCTGATTCCCCAGCAACTCTCTCGGCACATGGCCTGACCATCTCTCCCCTGCAGCATGCAGAGCCCCAGCTGTCCACGCCGTCTCCACTCTGTTGCTGTCTGCTGGGTAGTAGACTCTCCTGCAGCCTGCAGTCTGTCCAGAGTTGCCCTGAGCTTGTCTTCCAGTGGCTTCCTACCATGGCTAGATAGGCTCTGCAGGAGTGTGGTCAGGTTGGGCTCTGGGTGACTGCACCCTTTCTGTTATTCTTTGTAAAGTAATTTTATTATCCTTATTGTACAAAGAGGTTTCAGCTCAACATGTCAGTTTTCAAGTGCAGTGTCACCCCTTTTGTCATTCTCCCCCATCTTTCCCCCATTCTCATTCTTAAAGCCTCTAGCCACTCTACTTCAAGAACACACCAAGTGGTCCTACCTCAGGACTTTGCCCAGTCCGGACTTCCTATGGGTCAGACCTCTGCCAGTGTCACCCAAGCAGGGGAGAGGCCTGATTAGGTACTTCAAGGAGCAATCCCCTCTTCTGTATCTGGACTCTTTTCTCACTGGAGGCAGGATATTCCCTCTTGTTTACTGATGTGCTCACTACTTGTAGAAAGCAGCTTGGCAAATAACAGGCACTCAACAAATGTTTGTTGAGTGACTTACTAAAAGAAACCAGTGAACCATGGCCTGCTGAGCAGCATGCTCAGCATGCACATTCATGTTCAGTAATTCCTACATCCCCAGTGTATCCCTGAAGCTGGGGGCCATTGCCTCTGGACCAGGGAAAGAGCAAGTTAGGGGGAGGAGCATCCATCCTGAGCCACGGTCAGCACTGGGCACACAGTGGGTGGTGAACATCTCTTCTGAGGGTAGTAGTCATGGGTATTGGCAGAAGTGTGCTTAGAACAGGGTGATCTCATCTGCAGGCATGAAGAATTCAGGGCTGTGAGGATCTCGGGAATGGTTCTACTGAGCTAGAGCCACGATTTGCCCTGGCAGATCTTGGAATGGCTCTGGGGCCTCCTACGCCTGGGGCAGAGCAGGCAGGTTGCCAGGATAGTCTGAGTTGAGGAGTTGGGCATGGTGGTTGAGATCTGAGTAGGTGTGATGAGGACTGGAGGCAGCGTATAGCTTACCAAAAAGTAGCAGACTAAGAAAGGCTTTGCCAGGTTCTCGTGGCTCACACCTACAGTCCTGACTACTCAGGAGGCTGAGATCTGAGGATCATGGTTTGGAGCCAGCCTGGGTAGAAAAGTCCATGATATTCTTATCTCCAAGTAACCCCTAGAAAACCAACCAGAGGTGGCGCTCTGGCTGGTAAAGTGTTAGCCCTGAGCCATGAAGCTCAGGGACAATGCCCAGGCCCCGAGTTCAAGCCCATGACCAACAAAAAGAAAAAGAAAGAAAGAAAATAAAAGGCTGAGTAGGAGAGCCCAAAAGGGGATCAAGAGGAGCAGGAGCCAGAGGCTCCAAAGAAGAGTGGAGGGCGGCTGGTAGAGCCTGCCTGCCGGGATTTGGAGGATGGGAGTCAGGTTGGTTGGGCCATCCTCGGGGGTCAGAGGAGAGCTACCGGGTCACTGGGGGCCTATGTACCTTCCATAGAGTAAATTCAGAACAAGTGAGGAAAAAGCGATCCCTCTCTCCAGATGACAGTCGGCCAGGATGTAGCTGCCAGCTTTGTAAGCCAGCAAGAGCTGGCTGCCTAGCCACTTAGCAAAATTAAAATCTTCATCAGCCATTGGCAGTGTGGCTGACTACACGTCTTGCACTTTTAATATTTTATGTTGCTAGTTTTGACCTTAAAAAAAAAAGACTTTACTCTTTTCACTTAAGGCACTCAACTCTGGATATGTTACCTTCACTTTCCTTAGCATTCAGCATTCCTCTGAGCTTTGAGAAGCTTTTGATAATTAAGCTGGTGAGTCTCAAATCTCCCCAGATGGCCAGTGCTGGCCATGTTGGCAGCGCCTTGGCATGGGGCTCCCCTGTCTCTTGTCCTTTCCTCTCGGATTCCTGGGATTTACTTGGGCCTTCAGACGTTGGCCCTTTCCCAGCCTGCACTGATTTTCCCTGGCCGCCAGGATTTGAGGATTTCGTGTTTGTCTACATGTAGCTGTTCATAGCTGCTGTGTTCTGTGAGGCCCTTGGATTGTTGGGGACAGCTGGGCCAGGCAGGAAGGCCTGTCACCAGTAGGAGACATGGATTTGACAGATCCCGGTCTTTTGCTTGATGCTGTGACACCCTGGAAAAGACTTTTTCCTTGCTGAACCTCCATGTTTTCATCTGCCCAACGTGCAGCAATTCTGATCTTGAAGTAGCAGTGTAAATTATTTTAGGAATTTGCCTGTTGGAAAGTCCCTGCCCTGTACAGGACCTGGCCCATGCGGACCATGGGACTTAAAAGCAGACTGTGTTTGACAGGGGTTTTGAGTACATCACTGGTATGCAGTGCATATTCCATGGCTTTGGATGCTTGCATCCTCCTGAAGCACTTGGTAAAATAAAGTGTTCCTACCTTTAGGAAAGATTCCAAGTTTCTGATTGCTACTTAATCCTCCCACATATATGCAGCCCTCTTGTCTACTCAGTTTCCCTTGTGCCCTAGGCATACCCTATGCTACCCAGCCGAGGACTCACCCACCTGCCAGTTCCCCTGGGCAGTGCCTGCCACAGAGCAGAGCTCAGCAAACTCCCTTGACCGATTAAATAAATGACTCTATCCTAACCATCTTTTTGGATCATCTTAGTGGTCTACCCTTAATTTCCATGTACTCAGTAACTTTCTCTTAAGGGCCTGCGGTGTGCCAGGCCCTGTTAGAGGTTCTAAGGATAAACGCATGAACAAGAGGCTAAGTCCTACCTTTGAGCGGGTTACAAGATTTCACTTGCTATTTCAATATACCTATTTGTCTTCCAAACATGCAGCATTTGGGGTTGGTTAATACGCATTTGCTAAGTTTTTAAAAACATTTATTGAGTGTCTATTCTGTACTGAACACTGTGGTAAACATTTTACATTGCATATGCCATTCAGTTCCCACAAAGTTGTCTGAAGGAATTTCTGTCACCCTTCTCACTTTACAGATAGGAAGCGAGACCGACAGAGATCTTGACCCTTGCCCATGGACTTGACCCAGTGCAGACCTAACCGTACCGTACATGCCTCTTTAGCTTTAGGTTTCTCCCTATTGTTCTTGGTATATGCCTTAGACATTAAACTGTCTCTCCTTGTTAGATACCCCAAATGCTGGGAAGGACTCTCTGTGACACTTAGCATCGGCCTGTGCACTTAGTAGGCCATTAGCGAATGGTTTTGCTGGGCTGTGTGTCTTTGGTGGCTCTAAACCAACAGACTAAGCGTCTGTCTGCCTTTACATCTGCAGTTGCTCACGCGAGCTCCTCGTGGCCCTGTGCTCAGTGGGCTCCACAGACCTCAGGCCTCAACACCCTCCCTGCTTTGCTCCCAGCCCAGGCTCTCCCACAGGGCGGCAGCCATGCTCCTCGCATCCTCCCCTTCCTGCCGCTCGCTGTGCCTCCCTCACCCTCACACTCTCTTTTGATCTTGCAAATCCAGGCCCTTGGAGAAATCAGTCGGTATGAAATATGAAACCTGCTTGGGAAGTAATTGAAGAAACACTGTGACTCCTGAAACCCGTAGAGATAATGCTCACACCTTCTTACTCACGTTATTTAATTTTTAATGGCAGATTTAATTAATGGAGATCAGGTCTTCTGCCTTCAGATGTGCATGTAGAGCAGCTGGAGGGGCTGGAGGAGGGGTGGCTGTCTACAGGACAGAGGAAGAGGCGTCCCAGAATTGAGAAGCCCGCCCCCAGAAACACTAGTTTGTGATCATTAGGTACTAATAAAGGTGTGAAGATTCAGGACATGTCTCTCAAAGACAGAGGGGTTTCCTAGCAACTGATGGGGTTCTATGGCCTCGTTACAGGCTCAGCAACCACCTTCCTGGGCCCTGGGCTGCAGGACTCTTCAGTACTGATGACCTACCCTGGGAGAAAGCTGCACTCTACTGTTGATACAGCTCCCCTGTCCTGTTAAAGATAGGGAGAGGTGGCTCAGCCGTGGAGCTCTCACCTTACAAGTGTGGCGTCCTGAGTTCAAGCCCCAGTACCAAAAACTAAGTGACCTTAGGATGCTACTTGCCACTCCCTCCTTCAAAATGCAGAGCCTTTTTCTTCACCTCTTATGTTCCCGGGCTGAAGGCCAGGTCCGTGAGCCTGCAGTCGAGGTCCTCCAGTTCCGTTGTGTCTTGCCCCTGCCCCTGCCCCTGCCTGTCGTTTATCCCTCCCCAGCCAGTGCACCCCGCCTCTCCTGCAGCCATTGCGCGCTTCAGGCTCTCTCACTCTGTGGCTTGTTATCCGTGAGCCTCCGCACTTGGATCATTTCTGTTCATTTATTTTTTTAAAAAGACAAACACAACAGTCAATACACCTTTTGACCCAAGAACTTAGCTTCTAGAAGGTTCCCTATAAGTATTTTCATTCCGTCACAGAGTCGTTCCCTTCGGCGTCATTTGTAACTGTGGGAGCCTGCAGAATGGCCTTGTGTATGTGTGCCGAGGGGGTAGGGGTGCCGGTACGGCCTGAGGCTCGTGATACTTGTCCATCCAAGGAAAGACTGTTTATTCAATAGGAAAAGTGGATGCAACTCTGGCAAGTGAGAAGATGAAGTGGGGCACAGCATGTCTGCCATGAGTGTCAGGGACAGGTGGGCTCTGTGTGTGCTCGCTCAGCAGTGTGCTCCAGGGTGCACTGCCACCTCGCCTATAGGACAGAGGAGGAGGAGAGGCTGCCCAGCAGCTCCCTCAGTCACTCCATACCCGGCCTCCTTTCTGCTTTCGTTTTCTAAACCATTTGTATCTTTGACAGCATCGTTTAATAAAACATAATGGTGCCTTCCTTAGTGTCAGGAGTGTAGCTGATGGTAGAGCTGTATGCTCGACTGTGCATGTGTTCTGTTTCCAGCACCAGTTACCTGGTCTACCTCCTGCTGTGAAAACTGGGTACCCCCTCTCCCACTAAAACTTTAGATCTACTATAAGGAAAGCATAGGCACAAGTAAAATGTTCCCAGTTAGGAATCTAAATGCCCAGAGGGTGGGATCAGGAATTGATAGTTGAGACTCTATCAAATTAAAGAGTTTATGCACAGCAAAAGAAGTCATCATTAGAACTAAGAGAGAACCCATAGAAGGAAAGAAAATCTTTCTTAGCTGTTGAACAGATAAAAGACTAATATCCAGAGAAATAAAAGAAATTAAACAGCAAGAGAAAAAATAATCCCTTCAACAAATGGGCATGCAAACTGAGTAGGCAGTTCTCACACAAGAAGAAATGCAAATGACCAATATATACATGAAGACATTTTCAGCAACTTTAGCCACAAAGGAAAAGCAAATCAAAACCACACCAAAATCCCATGTCACTCCAGTCTTAGTAGCAGAAAACAACAAATGCTGGAGAAGATGCAGGAACAGAGAGGATCCCTCATACATTGTGGTAGGGATGTAAACTAGTGAGCCACTATGGAAATTAGTATGGAGATTCCTCGGAAGACTAAAAGTAGCTCCTCCTTATGACCCTGCCATACCACTACGGCACATAGATCCAAAAGAGAAAAAATTACTGTGTGAGAAAGGAACCTGCACCTCTGTGTGTATCACAACAGCCACACAATGAAGTCAGCTGAAGTGCTCAACAACAGACGAATGGATAAGGAAGAGGAGGGGAGAGTGGTGTGCGTATGAATATTACACAACCATAAAGAAAATGAAATCATGTCATTTTCAGTCAAATGGATGCAACTAGAGGACATTATGCTATGTAAGACAAGACAAACAAGCTCAGAAAATAAAATATATCTTTTCACTTACATGTGGAACAAGACCGAAAAGACATTCATGTTCATAGGAATGTGTGTGTATATATAGACATATAATTATATTATATACATATATGAAATTACTTATGTGGTTAGACAGAATACAAACCAAGCAAAGTGACTACTCGGGAGCAGAGGAGATGGGAGAATGGGAAAAGAGAGTGAATAACTTTGTAATAAACTGTGTGTGTGTGTGTGTGTGTGTGTGTGTGTGTGTGTGTGTGTGTGTGTGAGTGTGTGATCTCCAGAAGACAGTCTGACTCGCCATCTCTGCTAGGCTGCCCAGTGTCCCTTTGTAGGCATGACATTATTTCTGAGCACTCCACAAATCTGGGGAGCAAGCTGGGTTTGTCTTGGAATCTCTTGACACTGGTGGATTTCAGAATGAACACTGGGGGTACCAGTCCTTCTAGAAGCCCCACAGAAGCCCCGTGATGCTGTTGAGTCATGGTCTGTCAAGGGCTCTACTTGCCCACAGGGGGGAGCCAGGCCCGTGCCAGGCATCTCAGGAAGGGGTACAGTGCTGCCTAGTGTGGCCAGATACCTTTCTGTGTCATGAAATGTGCAGCAGTCAGCTCGGAGGAGGGTGGGGCCCGTCTCCTGAGTCCTCCTGATACAGTGGAGGAAGCTGCAGTGCGCCAGTGTCAACCACTTCTTAGCCTGTAGGCACTTCCTGTGACAAATCCTAGCAACCACACATTTGTTCATCTCAGCTCACAGTCAACTTCGCCACTCCTGGGTTCCCTCCGGCCTGGTTGTAGGCCTCTGTGCAGTCTATCCCGTATCCCACTGGTCCCGTCGGTGTCATAGGTCTTCCCATTGCAGGGTCACCCACGGGTGATAGGTCTGACACACCCTGTGGCAAGCTGCGGGACGAGAAGTTTGGCCCAAAGAGAAGGCCTGAGTATGAGGTGATCATGTGAGGAAGGAAGAGCCAAGGCTCAGCTGGAAGCATTTAGGATTCAGCACTGGTTTAACTTCACAAAATCTGCAGCCCAACAACATGCCGTACCCCAGGCCATCTGGGCTGGTGCTTACTGCTTAGTTAAGAAAACATGGCCCCCGAAGAAGTAAGCTGCTTACCCAGGGACATAGCTAGCCTGTGCTAAGGTGCCACCAAGGTTAGAACGTGGCTTTACTTATAGACCATGCCATGTCTTCACAACGTCCCTCATCAAAGAGATCGCAGAAGAGCACCTACATGGAGGGAGAGGAGAGGCCTCAGTCCATTCCTCTCGTCTGTTCCCCCTCTACCAAGACAGTCCACCGTGGCGAATGTCCACAGAAGCATAATCTATCTCTTGGTTGGACTGTGAGGACAACAGGGAGAATGCAGGGCCCTCATGCTAGGTATTCTGGTGTCTTCCAGACCTGCTATTGGCCAGGCTCTGGGACCAGAGGGTGTAATGAGTGTCTGGTGTGTGCTGGGAGCATTGGCATTTCTCAGCCAGGGGCTCTGGTTTAGAGTGGAAGTGGGAAGAAGACAGGCCTCCTGACATGGCTAAGTCCACTTGGCAGCTTGAGAGTAGAAGGCCCAGCGTGGAGCCCAGTCCTTGCTGGTCGTGGCTGTGTGCTCCAGCTCTGCCTCTGAGATTGCTTTTTCTCCCCTGACCTCCCTCTGAGGCTAGGGACAGTGGGGGATTCCCAAGGGAGGGTGTAGGGTACCTGGTTGTAGCCCATTGCCTTCCTGGATGTCCTAGAGGGAGGTCCTAGCCCACCTTGGTTGCCTCCCCTGCAGGCCTGATTGAGTTCTGTGCTATGCAGGAACTACTCTGTCTGTAGGGCTGATTCTGAACCATCTCACTTCCTGTCTAAGGACTAGCATGATCCTTTTGTGCAGGCAGAGCCAGGCTAGGCCTCTGCATGTGTTCTGGTTACACAGCGCCAGGCTCAAGCCAGCAGATGTGCCAGGGAGCACAGCCTTGTGATCTCCTCGTCCCTTCACTGCCACACAAGCTGTGACAGTGACTGACTGGGCCTGAGCTTCTCTTGGCTCATCTGTAAAACAAGGAACATTTCTCCCATGTACGGCTTTGAGGAGCAAATACAGTCATGTCTATAAAAGGTCTGGCCTCAGGCCCATGTGGCCTCTGTAGCCATATTCATCACCCCTGCATGGGGGAAGCCTGACCGGGCCCTGGCGCAGGTTGCTTTCCCCTTGAATCCACTTCCCACAAGACTGAGCCTTGATTGGCTTTTCCTGCTACCAAGGATCATGCATTTGGACCTTGAAGCCCTCCCACCTGGAACAGCAGGTGTTCCAACCGGTGTTTGTGCCTCTCTCCTCTGAGCGCAAGTAGGAACTCAGGAGCCTCACAGGAAGGGTGGGGAGGGGGGGCAGAATGGCCTCCTGGGTGACCCTAGCACACAGAGCAGTTAAACCCAGCTTTGTCTGGTTCCCAAGCCTAGACTCTTCCCTGCATCCTGGCTCTGCAGGTGTCCGGTGCAACAGCAGACCTTTAGAAGGTCCCTGCAGTGCTCTGGATTGGCAGCTACCACGCTGACAAATAGGGTGTTGTGGTCAGCAGCAGAGGGTGTCCCAGGCTGGGAATCCACACACCTGGGTTCGAGCCTGGCACTGCCCTTACTGTATGACGTTGGTCATGTCACTGGACCTCTCTGAGCAGCAAAGTCCACCTGCAACATAACGATTAGACCAGACTGTGAAAGATTTTTTTCATTAAACATGATACATACTTTAGGCTTTGTGTAGATCCTGCAGTCTTTGTCCCGACTACTCTAGTCTGTCATTGTCACATAAAAGCAACTATAATGTATAAACAAATGAGGGTGGCTGGGTGCCAGTAAAACTTTACAGAAATGGTGGCCAGAGGTTTTGCCTGGGGCTTGTGGCTCGCCAGGCCCTGAACTAAAGGGTCTTGTTGTGTTCTTCCAGCACTTGTGTTCTAGGATCCTAAAGCAGCAGGCAGCGTGGTAGGAGCTAGAACCCAAGCTGTGGACTAATCACCACCTGGCGTTGATGCTGGTCAAGAAATTAGCATCTGTTGGTTTCTAATGTGGTTGAATCCCATGAGGGCCAGAGGGAAATTTCAGTCTTTGGTAACCAATTGTTTTTCTCTTTGTAGAATGCTGAGATGTATAAACTGTCTGCTCAGCAGTTCCATGAGGCAGCTTCGAAAGCAGAGAGCGCAATCAAGTAAGAATTTGCTTATTGTTCTTTGTGAACTTGGCCTGCATTTGTAAAAATCCTCTCATGTGGCTTGATGCCTGCCGCTACCTGTCTGATTTCAGATTTCTCTAATAACACAACAGCCATCTGTTCCTCGGCTCCCTCGCCTGAGCCTAAGCTAACCATTGGCCACTGGTAATTGCCCAAATTAGCACTCAGCTCTTTTCAGTTCCTTGGTCAATTGGAGTGGGGCTGAGGCTGTCAGAGATGTCTGCAGGCCCCGGATCTGGTGAGCAGCGTTTTTTACTGTCCACCCAGGCAAGGAGTGGTAATCAGGCCCTAGAGGAGGCCAGTGGAGGGCTTTGGGGGTTTTCAGCCTATCTCCAATTTCTGGGGTGTTTTGCGTGTTCGGTGTTGGCACCTCCGGTCACATGCAATTTACTCCCAGTGGCTCAGAGAGATGGATGGCTTGCTCAAGTGACAAGTTGTATGGTATCCCTTGCTTCTGTGCTGTCCTTGAACGCTCAGCCAGAACCCAGGGGGACACATTGGTTGGTACTGCACTCCTTACAGAAGGAACCTTTGCTAAGCTCAGAGTGCTGGTGCCTATGGAGGAAGAGTGGGGCCTGTATTTGAAGAGGGTCTCTGCACCCAGGAGCCTCCACCAACCTTCCATTCCTCCCCAAGAGGAAGCAGGGTGATTGGCAGGCAACCGCATCTTGGTACGAAGTGGTTGGATCTAGCACCGTGAGGAAAAGATGTCAGAGATGTGTTTGGCTACCTGATAACTGGGAAGCGCCAGAGTACGTGTAGAAATGCAGAACCAAACTGGGTGAGGAGGTGGAAGGACCATGGAGACGGTGAAGCAGAATCAAAGGACCGGAATAGTACGGGGAATGGCTGAGCACCTGGAGCAGGGGAGTGCTGAGCTGTGGCAGATTAAGGATTTGCCACCATTGGAGGCATCACTAAACAGTGGCCCTCTGCCCAGCCCTCGGGGCTATTTGGTCATGTGCTGTTGTTTGTTTCACTGCCAAAGAGCTGAGACAGAGGCCAGAGACTTCTCTTACTCTGTCTGTGGTCATAGTTGGTGTGCCTCAAAATTAGTGTTGAAGGCATGGTTTGTCCATGATACTGGGGGGGGGGGGCGGGGTGGGAGGTCTGTAGAGGTGGAGCCTAGTAGATGGTAGATGGTTACTGAAGGTGTCTTTGAGTGAATGAGATCTGGGACCCACCCTTCAGTTGAACAGGCCAGTACAGCTGGCTGTGGCAGAGCTGGGGTCAAGCCTGGCTCAGGCTGTGGGGCCACATTCTTCCACTCTGCCTGACTGCTGTCCCTGTAGGCAGCAGAGGGCGTGCTGGGAGCCTGCCTGGGTGGTGAACCTGGCTGCGCCTCCTGCCGGCCAGTGCCTGCTGGGAGGCCCGTCTCTAATGCAGTCCAGTTGTGGTCCGCCTCAGTGTCCCTGTGGGCTGTGAACTGAGCCTGTGTCCCTCGGAAAGCAGTCCCCAGTGTGATCCTCTTAGAAGAGTGTCAGATCCCCATTGAGAGTAGGATTAGTGTTCTCATGAGAGAGAGCCCAGAGAAGGCGCGGTGTGAGCCAGGAAGCCCGACTTCACCAGGTCCTGCATCTGCCAGCCCGGCCGGCCCGGCAGGTCCTGGCGTCAGGGCTGTGGGAGGATGTCGGGCTACAGGCCGGCCCCCCCATCGGTGGCGCTAGCTTCAGGAGCCCCCATCAGGAAAGCCAGCCATTCGAACCACTTCATCGCACCTGCTTGGTGCAGAATAGAGCATACTTGATAAATGCTTTCTTTAGGTTTCCAAGATGTGTCTTTTCCCAAATGTAGTAAACAGGAAGCAGTGTAGAGTTAGAGATTGTTTTCCTTAGATATCATTGGGGGGGGAGGGGACTTTGGGTTGGTATTTTGGATTAGCAAATGATCGTAAATGTCATAGAAGTAAATGCCAACTGCTGGCAGCGGTAATATTTGGAGTTTTCTTCCAGGACAGTAGAGCATCTTTTAACAGCTTTGAATAAATTGAATGTTTACTTTCAGGGTAAACTCAATGTCTGTGTTTTCATTCATTCATCTAGCACATATATACAAAGGCTGCTGTTTGTCAGGTGTCATGCTAGGCCCGGTGGATATACGGAAGAGCCAGTTACTTGTAGTATCTAGGGAATAGCAGACAACGTTTAAACTTAACTGCACAACCAGCTATTGCTGCACAAACAATTATTGCTTGTGAAAGAGTTATGAAAGTACAAATCAGAGGAACCTAGACTTAGAAGAAATTTTCTCAAGAAATGTAAAGTGACTCCTTTGAAATGAGTTGAACAGAAGAAAGAAGGGGAAAAAGCATATCAAGCTAGTGTTAGCATGTGCAAAGGCCCTGTGGCAAGAAGTAGATTATTTAAGGAACACAATGTTTTGGCTAGCAGTCAACCACATTAGACAGCAGTAGCCTCATAAGATGATAATGGAGCTCCCTGTGACATTGTACCTATCATACTGTCATAACACACCACATTAATTACACTTGTCTTTGTGGCTTACAGGTGTCAACAAACTTACTGAACTGCCAGTTACATAACACTGGAACATTTATGTACAGCACATGATACTTGATAGGAAGTGACTGTTACTGCTTGAGATGCTTAGTGTATTATACTTAGTGTTTTAGATTAGGCTTATTTTACTTATTAAAGAAAACCTTACTGTAAAGCGGATGGCAGTAGCTGGACAGCAGCAGTCTCCTGCCTGGGCCTCCTGCATCCGCGTGCCCCACACCTCTTGGTTGCACCAGGACGCCCCTTTGTGAGATTGGGGGCTGGGTGGCATTCGCCAGTGGAGTCCACTGTGCTTCCTCCTCCTCTCGGGGCCAGGGAGGCTGCGATTCCTGTCCGTGAACACAGCTGGGGCTGCAGCCTGGTGCGGTGTGCTGTGGTGTGTTTTTAACTTAAGTTGTTCAAAAATTTTCCAATTTTCATTTTGATTTTTTTCTTTTGAAAAATTTATTGATTAATTTCCAAATGTTTGGGAATTTTCTACCTGCCTTTTCAACTACTGATTGCTAGTTTTAACTTTTTTCTGAAAGAGTCTTACTATAACCCAAGCTGATCTCAGACTCACAATTCGTCAGCCTCCTTTGGGACACAGGTTTGTGCCACCACAATTTTAGTTTAATTTGCCATAAAATGAGAATAATCTTAATTGTTTGAACTTTTTTTGAAAGTTGATTTTTTTTTTTGCCAGTCCTGGGGCTTGAACTCAGGGCCTGAGCACTGTCCCTGGCTTCTTTTGCTCAAGGCTAGCACTCTGCCATTTGAGACACAGTTCCACTTCAGGCTTTTTCTATATATGTGGTGCTGGGAAATGGAACCCAAGGCTTCATGTATTTGAGGCAAGCGCTCTACCCCTAGGCCATATTCCCAGCCCCTTGAAACTTGATTTTTGATACAGTATATAATCTGTTCTGGCTGCCCTTTTTCATGTGCACTTAAAACAAATGTGTGTCTTGTCATTGAAACTGGTTGTTTCAAATTCAGTTATTTAAGCATGTTTAAATTTTCTGTATCTTTACAAAATGATGAATATATTGTTTTTTTTCTGAGATCATTTTTGTTTGTTTATCACACTGTAGGCAAGTGCACTACTATTGGGCTACAGCCTCAGCTAACTTTTCTTCTGACTGAAGAATGTATTTTCAGCTAAATGTGGTAGTGTATTCCATCCCTTGAGGCAGAAACATGAGTTTAAAGGCCAGCCTGGGCTAAATATTAGCAAGACTTTATCTCCAAATGCTCCCCCCCCAAACTTCCTTTAGTATTTCTCTTAGTATAACTTGACAGATAAAATTTATATTTTCAGTTGTTTGAAAATATTTCATCTGCGTTTTGAAAAAGATAATCATTTCTTTTGGCTCTTTGAAGATATCTTTAACTCTTATTTCTTTCTATTATATGTTTTTCTCTTGAGACATCAGTTCTTGATATTGTTCCTGCTACTTTGGGATTCATTCTTCTTTCCTGTCTGCTTTCAAGATTTTCTGTCTTTGGTTTTTAGCAGTTTTATTATGGTTTTAGGAATTGGTTGTCTTTATTTTTTCCCTTTGTAGAGTTTACATCTTGGAGTTTGATGTCTTTTTGTCTGCTTTGGAAAGTTCTCAGCTATTATCTCCTTAGATATTCATAAGGTTTTTTAAAGTAGGTGGGCGATAAAGGAGAGCACCACACAGTATTCAGGCTGGAGAGGAAAGTTTATTCCTGAACTGCTGGCCTGTGGCCTGAGGGGAGCAATCACCCCCCCCACACACACACACACACCTAGAGCAGGGCAGGGAGGTGTGACCAGTGGAGGGGAGGTGGCTGCCCTTAGTGCCTCAGTTACCTAGGTAACGCGGGTACTGGGCAGAGACTTTAGGCAGGCAGGGCCTCTGCTTGTAGCCCTCCCAGGGTGGACCTTACAATATTTCTGGCCTGTGTTACTTAAGCCTTTGTCTCTGGATGTCAGCTACATGCATTACTGCCTCATAGGCCTCTTGCTCCTTTTTCTTTTTCATCATTATTTTAAATCTTCATACTGTTTCTGCATTTTTCCTATTGATCTTTCAGTTCACTGATCCTCTTTATGGTGTCAAGTTTGCCTTAAACCTACTTGCTGAATTCTGAATTTCGGCTGTTGCATTATTTTTCAATTATAGATGTTGCATTTTTTAAAAAGGATTTCTATTCTGTGGTGAAATTCTGCTTTTGGTTTCTATTTTCCTGAACATATCAAGTAAAGCTGTGTTAAAGTCATCCGCCAGTCTGTTTTGTTGCCCCCACCCGTTTCCCCTTTGTGTGCATGGTCACTCGTGACTGAATGTCAGACATGGCAGAGAGAACACAGAGGGCTCTGGTGACATCGCCCTCCCTGCGGCGGCCCTGGGGCCCAGCCTCCTCACTCCCTAGGGACTTGGGTGCTCAGTCTGCCAGGTGTCCCTGAGCTGACGATGTGGCCTTCCAAGACACTCTGTCTCAGTGAGCCCTAAACCACTGTGTTTGCTTCCTAGACTTTGTAAAGTTTTCTAGAAATGGCTCTTTTCCCCTTTGGTGGCCTTTGGGTTACCTTCTTGGCTTCTTTCCTCAAGTAGCTCAGTAATTTACAAGTTTGTAAAAGAACAAAATGGCTGAGTGTTGTTCAAGAAAATGGCTGAGTGTTGTCTTGCTACTCTCAAGAATGCTGCCCTTGGAGCTGGGAATGTGGCTTAGTGGTAGAGTGCTTGCCTAGCATGTATGAAGCCCTGCATTGGATTTCTCAGTACCGCATACACAGAAAAAGCCAATAAGTAGAGAGCTGTGGCTCACGTGCTAGAGTGCTAGCCCTGAGCACTGGGAGCCTTAAGGACAGAGCCCAGGTCCTGATTTCTGTAAGGCTTGCCCAGGAAGGAAAGGCAAGCAGAACGGAGTTTATTGGGGGGAAAGCAAACTGCCAGACAGAGGGGAAGGAAGGACAAAGAAAAGAGTAAGAGAGAGTAGGAAAGAGAGCGGGGACTATGTTGAGCCAGATTCTATAGGGAAAGGTGGGAGATGTGGCCAGGTAGGTTGGATGTGACCTCAGAAGCAGGAGGTAGCGGCCTCCAGGTGTGCCCGTTACCTAGGTAACTCAGGTACTGGGTGCAGACTTAAACAGGTGGGGGGCATCTGCGTGGAGCCCTCCCTGGGGTTGACCTTACAAGTTCAAGCCCCAGGACTGGAGAAGGAAGGGAGGGAGGGAGGGAGGGAAGGAAGGAAGGTAGGAAGGAAGGAAGGAAGGAAGGAAGGAAGGAAGGAAGGAAGGAAGGAAGGAAGGAAGGAAGGAAGGAAGGAAGGAAGGAGAATGCCCTTTAGGTCCCAGGTGCCTTGGTGGCCTCTGGCTTTCGAGGCTCTGCCCCCTGCTTGCCCGGGAGCCTGACCTCTCAGCCTTCCAGCTGAAGCTGCCTTTTAGGCTGAAGCTCTGCCTCTTCTCCTGGATCTGGAGCTGCCAGAAACCTCCAACGTGAACACTCGTGGCTCTGTGACTACCTTCTCACGTCATGGCCTTCCAGACCTACCTTCTAGGTCCTTGGATACCTGGAGATAGATTTTGTATTTCAAGTTAGCTCCTCTCTTCCCTCAGAGAGTGTGGGTCTGCTTCGGTGTGGCAGGAGGAAGGTTCTATTAGACAGCAGTGAGCCAAGCACTGACTGAGTAGCATTCAGATGGATGACTCAGGAGGCCCCTAGTTTTTCTTGAGATCCTCTAGCTTGACTGAGGCCCGGCCCAATGGATGTGTTATGCTCAAACGCCGGACCCCCACAAGGACCACCAGAGACCCACACCAATGCAAAAGCAAAAGGAGCCTTTATTGCAAGCTCGAGCTTGGTCCTGTGTGCGCTTGGCAACGGGTGACGCTGAGAGGCCCTGAGGCTAAGGCTCCACCTGTTTTATACATTCTTTGGGGAAGGCAGGGACTTAGCATACATCATAGCATCTCTTAACAAATCAACACACGCCGTGGGAAAATTATAAAATAATTCTAAAGCTTATTTGGTGCATTTGGTGGCGGGAAGGAATCTGGAAAGGGTCATTGGTCAGATCAAGGGACCGACACATTTAAAATTGATTGGTTAAGCCATAGGGATGTAGCAAGGGGGTTTTAATTAGATCCTGGAAACCACACCTGGGTGGGGAAGTTCTGGAGTAACTCCAAAACTTGTTTTTCTTCTCTGCCAGTCACTCTTATGGGTGTCTATGGTTTTTCTGAGAACTCTCTGTCCCAGGGCGTTTGATGGTCTTTACTGGAAAGTGAGGGGTGGAGGGTAGGGCTTACGGTAAGGTCAGTCAGGTACAGATTGGGGTCTTAGTACAGTGTGGAGCTACCTAGGTCCTTAGCCGCAAAGCGGTTTACAGAAGCAAAATTAGCAGTTAGTAACTACAAAATGGTGGTTACAATCTTTAGTTTCTCAGATGCCAAGCAGAGAGCTGGCTGTTGGTGAGGCTGGATTCTTGTTTTGGAAGAAAAGTGTTGAGATAGAAGTGAATATCCAAACTGTGTGTGTACACACCCCAGCTTCTACCTCACCGCAGCCCAGCAGGTGGTAGTGTTCAGATTTTCTGAAGGAAGAGATTAAGACCCCAGGGAGCATCCTGCATTTATTGTGTCACATCCATTTTTTATGACAACCTTCAGTCCTCCTCCCGTGGGATTCATTCAGAGTCTGTCTTGGCTTCTCGTTGTCAGGAAGCTTGTACGGTCTTCCCGGGCCCCACAAAGAATTGGCCCTCACAGAGGTTAGAACAATTGAGTTGGAGGAAGAAGGTTATTAACTGTTTCCTGAAACGGAGTCATTGTGCTCCTAGGACTTTGATGCGAGGATCTCTGCCTAACGCAGACTCGGCTGACGGGGCTGGCAGGAGCGGAGCTGCCCGGTGCCTCCGGCGCTGGGAAAAGTGCCCGGCTGTGAGGGTGGAGCCCGGCTCCCCTGAGAATAAATAGACCACACCTCAGTGTGCATCTGTTTAGTTAGCTTAAGACGGGTGACCTATTAAAACAATACTCATTCATTTGAACCCCAAATAAAATGGCATTCTAAACATTCTTTAATCCAGATAACATTCAGCAGTCTGAATTCCAAAGATGTTACTTCCCTATTTAGGTAACCTTAGATAACCTCTATAAAGGAAACTACTCTGTAGTTTAGAAGGGTCAGTCTGTTCTTTGAGAAGTTAACAAATGAAAGCCCGTTTAATAAACTCACTTCACAAATCAGTTCAGTTAACACATTTTTTTTTAGTTACTAGAGGTATCCTGGAGTGGATGTACCTTGCTGGACACTTGTGTAGTCCCCTGACTTCTTGCTACAAGGAGCTCCCAGGCAGAGGCCAGGGCTGTCCCTAGAGGTGGGTTTCCTGGCCAGTGAACCGGGAGCAAGCAGTGCCCACTTGCACTGGCTCTGAGGAAGAGCAGAGATGGTGGCCCGAGTTCCTCTTCGGAACACATGCCCGGAGTGGCAGGTGTGTGTCTGCGCTTATTCTCCCCCTGCTTTGTGGAGGCCCTTATCTTAGAAACATACAGCTCCAGGATTAAGCTGTCTGCTGGCGAGCTGGCTGCCTGACTTCCTCAGTCCTGTGTGTTTTCCTCCCATGCCACTGTGGGCAGCGTGATGCCGCTATTGTGTAGGGGAGAGAAAGATGCATGGAGAAAGTCATGGAGTGTGGGTGGGTAGGTGGTTGGCCTCTCGCCTGGGCGGTGTCCTGCTCCCCAGCAGAGGAGGAAGAGGGTCCCAGCTTTCTTGCATTCCCCTGGGCACAGCCTCAAGGCTGCTCCCCAGGACTGCACTGTCGAGGCTAGTATCAGCCACAAGGACTGGCGTGCAGGGTAAGAGCTATTTGCTACCCCTGGGCCAGATAAATTCTTCTGAGTTTTGTTTTGAGACTCTGACTGGGCTTCTGATTTCAAAACAGAGAGCTATTAGAATCATTGCTGTTTTCTCTGTAGAATGTTCTCCCTCCTTGTTCCTATAGGTGATGTCACTTAAATGTCTAGCCTGAGCATATTTTCTCCTTCCTGTCGGTCTCACCTGGGGGCAGTCCAACATCGTAGCTAACCCTGCATTCCCCTGGCTATCCTAGGATTGCGGCCATGATGGAGGTGCACCAGGCGGCTGCCGTGGGGGGAAGTCAGGGCCGAGGTTGACAGATAGTTGGCTCTGTGGAGGCATCTGCAGCCGGGATCACAGCCACTCTGCCCAAGGCGCAGCTAGTCATGTGACAGGCCTCTGAGACACACTCCTTAAAGTTGCTGAGAAGGCAGCATGGGCCTTTTGGGCCTCGAGGAAAGTATCTGACTCATTATATTCTTGTATGGCAAAAAAAAAAAAAAAAAACCAGAGAAGCCACATTTTGAGGGCTCGAATCTGGGTTCTCTATTAAAAGGCCAGCGACTGCATGATGGACTCCTGTCTCAAAGACCAGCAGCTAGAAAATTCACTTAACACTGTTAGGAAACTGAGCCACGGAGGCCGGAGAAGAAAGAACAAAAACAATACCAACAAACCAGTTCAGCTCCAGTAGAGAGCTTCAGTGGGACTGATGGTGACTGGAGAAGAGCCCGAAGACCAGAGACAGGACAGAAACACGGAGACATGTGGCACGGTGTCCCGGCGCCAGCGCTGGTCTGGGTCACCAGGAAGTGTCACAGGAAACTGTAGTCCCAGGCACTGGACTGACAGGTTTAGTAACCTATCATTCAAGTCCCTGCCCCTGCCTCTAGGGATTCAGTCAAGCCCAAAGGGGAGGGGAGAGTGGCTTCCCCTTCCCTCACCGTGAAGACAAGATGCCAGACCCTACCATCCACCATGTGGCCAAGATGGCGCCAGCCAGACCCAGTCTTCCTACTAAAGTGTATAAGTATCTCAGCAATATTTGGTCAATCATATAGAAGCATTTTAGTAAGAGATTGGAGGTCAGTGGGAGGGCTCCACGCAGATGCCCCCCACCTGGTTAAGTCTGCTCCCAGTACCTGAGTTACCTAGGTAACTGGCACACCCAGAGGCCTTACCTCCTGCTTCTGAGGTTACATCCAATCCACCTGACCGTATCTCCCACCTTTTCCTATATAATTGGCTCAACACAGCCCCCACTCTTTCCTTTTCTCTCATTTTCCCTTCTCCCTTCCCCCCTGTTTCCCCATGCCGCCTCCATCTTGTGTGGGCTGGCAGTTTGCTTTCCCCCCAATAAACTCCTTTCTGCCTGAACCACGTGGTGGGTCTCCTTTCTGGCAAACCTTACACTCAGGAGCAAAGGACAGGGAACCCAAGGCAGTCAGTACATTTAGTGCTTGAATCTGGAGCTAAGGAGAGGAGGAAACTGGAGCCCAAAGGCAGCCCGTGGGCGGTGCCCCAGAGAGAGCCTTACGGTGTATGCGCAAGCAGCCTCAGGCCACGCACCGCAGTCCTGTGTCCCAGTGTGAAGGACTGGACTGGTAGGGCTGGGATAGCCCTGATCTACTCTGGACTAGCAGACAGCTGCCAAAAGTGTGCTGGCGCCTCCCACCCCGGGAAAGTGGCCTCTCCTCACGGCTGGTGCTTGTGTGCGCGCAGGAAAGCCCCGCCTCACAGAAAGCAGTGCTTACCTCCGGCCAGTTCAGGTGAGTTCGGAGCTGTTAACAAAAAGGACCAAGGGAGACTGAAGCCCTTAGGATAACTGTAAGAGTTATTAAAGTAGGTAGCCCACGAATGAGAACACCACACGGTATCCAGGCAGGCGAGAAAAGTTTATCCCTGAACTGCTGGCCTATGGCCAACGAGAAGGACTGAGCCGCCACGGGGCCTGGCCTTATCTAGGGCGGGGGCAGGAAGGGGTGGCCAGGTAGATGCGGATATGACCTCAGAGAAGGGGGAGGGAACTGCCTTCAGGTGTGCCAGTTACCTAGGTAACACAAGTAGGTACTGAGCAGAGACTTAAATAGGTGGGAGGTGTCTGCATGGAGACCCCCTCCTGTGGACCCTACAATCACATGCTTATTTAAAAGCAACAACTCTCTACTCGTTATAGCTTATATAATTAAAACTGAATAAGGCTATTAAAACTATTCACAAGGAAAGGAATAGTGCTGGCTTAGGCCAAGGCAGAGACATTGGGAATGATTGTGTGCCGAGAGTAGACGCGGCCGCCCCACGGCCTTGCGGCTCAGCTCAGTGCTCGCTGCCGCGGGGAAGGGGGCTTGGCTGGTCCTGACTGGCGGCCTTGGGGTGTCCTGAGGCAGACCTCTCTCCTAGTGCCTTCATGCTCTCCTGTCGGAGTGGGGTGGGGAGGTGGTAAAGTGAGCTGGAAGGAATCCACAGTGGCTTTTTGCTGTCAGCTGTCTCAAAATCCTCCATCAGGCATAAGGCTGAAACTTCACGGGAGCAAATGATATTTGGAGTTGGCCAGGGGTGGTCTGTTCTGTCTGAAATGCTATGCTTACCTGGCCCCGGGCTGTGGGGGCATGTGGTAGAGGCACCGAGGCTCCAGAGGAAGAGACGGGATAGTTAAAGTTGAAGGCAGATATGCGCTGGGCAGCCTAAAAGGAGAGAGCTGCCAAGGGTAGCCAGTGATCCTCTGGAAGGGAGACGGTGGGATGGCAGCAAGGCCAGGGGTTAGCTGGAGCCCAGGAAACTCAAGTTAGGTCTAGCAAACACCTTCCTGATGTGTAGCAAGTGATGACAACTAAAGGAAGCACCCAGCCTTCCTCTGCAGATGTTTAAGGAAAAAGCCACAGTGTTGTTATCTGTAGTCGAAGCGTGGGATAGCCAGCCCTCTTCCCCATCTGTTCACAGGCAACACAAAGCTGGCATTTCGTCTCTGCCTCCTCTGGCTGGCAGGCTGCCTGCCACCGTGTCTCCAGGGAAGAGTTGCCTAGTCCTTTGCTCCTGGATGATATGTGGAGTCCCATCCACCAGAGACTCATTCCTGTGCCCCCGCTCAGTCCCTGTGCCCAGCACCCATGAGCTTGGCGTATATTTGCTTTGTCATTTTAGTTTTCCCCTTATGAGATTGGACGGTTATGGTCTATATCATGTAGCCTCTGGTCCAAGTGCAGACACCCTTTCCTCACACTGGCTTGGTGGCAGGCAGGCAGGCGTCGATATGTAACTGGAGAGGGGAAGGGAGGCATGATCGCTGTCGCTGCGGGAGAACACAGACCCACCAGGCTGCCCTGCCTGCAGTGTCCACTTCCCAGACGGCTGGAAGTTTGCTAGAGGGGGCAGCTGACAGTGTCGGGCAGGTAGAAGCAGGCAGCCTTGCCCTCCTCGGTGCATTCTAGTGCCCCATTGGGCTGTCTGCACACGTGTCCTGCAGGCAGGAGCTGTGTCTTGGCCCAGTATTCCAGCACTTGAGACATTTTGTGGGTGCAGAGACATCTGTAATAAGTGTGAGGGCCCAGCGGTGTGTGCAGAGACAGCGGCAGCGAGCACTGAGCTGAGCCGCGAGGCCGTGGGGCGGGCCAGCCCTCCCCCTCCGCGTGCAGCGGGGAGGCGGTGGAACAGGCCTGCAGTAGGCTTCCCTGTGGGCTCCCTGGGGAGGTGGGCTGGGGCCGGCCCCGAACGGCAGCGGGACAGAGAGGAGGCTGCGCCCAAATGAGGAGGGCCCTCCCTGCATGCTAAAGTGCTGTGGAACTCATCCTGTAGGCAGCAGCAAGTCGTAAAGAAGCTTTTGAGTGAGGGTTGGTATGATCGGACTTGTGTCTTAGAAGGATAACTGGTAGCAGCTGGGAGAAGGAAGCAGCGATGGTATTGAGAGCAAAGAGGGGGCTCCCTCCGCCTGCCGGCAAGGGATGACAAACCCATCCGCAGATGCGTCCCCAGGGCCTCCCGCACACACTGTTCTTGGGATGCAGCCGTGGACAGGACCCGTGCCTCCCGCTCTCAGGGGGAGGGTCGCGGTGAAACGAGAAGATTATGCAAAGCGCCCCCAGAACGGGCGGGTAGAAGAGAGCGCCGCGGATGCGCCTGGCACGCAACCGGTCCTGAGCAATGACAAGTGGGTCAGATGCCCTGCGAGAGCAGAGGTTCCCTCACGAGTTCCCGTCCTTGAGCTGTGCTAGGCCAGGAGGGCTGAGCCCTGCGGGAAGGGGCACCCTCTGGGAGCCGGGATCCTGACCCGGGCCGTGGGAATGAGCTGAGCACGCGTGTCAGGAGGGTGCGCTCACTGTCCTACGCCTGGGAGAGGGCTCACGCTCAGCCAGCGCCGTCGGGTTGAAGTGCCTGGCCTGTGCATCGGTCGTTTCCATACAGCTGACTCCCCGCCGGCTGCGAAGGCGTAGGGGAACAGTAGCCGGCTGGGCGGCCAGCCTTTGCTCAGGTGCTTTCTTGGTACTCAGAGATCCATGACTCAAAAAACTGGGCTTAGAGAAACCATCGGTTAATCCCCTGTCCTGCACAAAGGCAGCAGTGGCATTTCATCCCTGCTCTGTTAATGGACGCACTTGGGGAATAAAGCCAGCGTTCCCAAAGGCAGTGGCCGGGGCTCTGTTTCTTTGTGCCACTTCTGTTTTCTTTTGAGTGTTACATTTAGATTAGCTTCTGGGGATTAAATGTTATTACAGCTGAATCTTTCTCTCTCTTTTTTAATCAGTACAGAAGTAACTGCTTAGCACTGTTGCTATTAGGTTTATTTTCCCAACTCTTGTCACCTCCCTATGCCAATTCTTAAGAGAAGGTTTTGTGGGGTTTTGTCTGTTTATCGTGCCGTGGGTGCAATGCTGTGGTCAGGGGCAGGGCCTTTCTGTCCAGCTACACAGTACTGAATTCCAGTCAGCCCTGGTTCTAGTGGACCACACTGCTCAGGGCGGCTTGAGGCCCGAGGACTTCCCCAAGGGCCTGCCACCAGGGCCTGCCATTGTGGTAACAGCTGGGCCCTGCTTCCTGGTCTTGGTATCCTGTTCTCACAGGACCAGGTGAAGGCCCCAGAAAGGCTGATTCCCCACCAGGCCTGTGACTGTCCAGGCTCTCGGGGCCATTGCATCAGTTCCACCATGCAGAGGGGGTGGTTGCTGGGGCCTCACCAGGTGGTTCTCCCACCTCTGCTAGAATCAGGTCAGTTGCGGGGGGCTGTCCTCACACCACCTGTTTCAGATCTGCCCGCCTGGCAGTTGGGGAAGAGCTCTGTAATGGAGGCCGCTTCCTAGTTCTTTCCTTGAGACTCTAGACACAGTGAAAATGTACCAGACAGGTATTGGAGGAATGTCGTGCGTGTGCATGTGCGTGTGTGTGTGTGTGTGTGTGCGCGCACATGCACGTGCCCACATGCATGTGCAAGTTTGGCTTTTTTCATCAGGGCCAGTGCTCTGCCACTTTAGTCATCCTTCCATTCCATGAAGGGATCTCTTAGGCGTTTTCTATACCTTCTTTTCCCTTTGGCTTTATCCTTTCCTAAATCTTCCAGTAAGGGACACACTTGGCTTGAAGGCACCTTCTTCTGTCCTGTTAGAAATGGATGAGGACCTGGGAGGCCAGGCAGAATGCAGAGCTGGCATCGCCTCCCTTACCTGGAAGCTGTGCTCTGTGGGCAGTAGTGTGTCCAGGAGGTCCCAGCCCTGTGTGAGCTATGTACCGTATGCTGTCTCCTTAGAGGACCCCACTGACCACATAAAGCTTTCTGTAACCTCATCCCCACACACAGGCATAATTCTCTATGGCACACTTGTATCCAGGGCCTACATAAACGTTCCTCATAAACTTCATTCAGCCTACAGACTATTCAGGTTCTGCTGGCCCTACCACCTCCCACTGTGCCTTCCAAAAAACTTGAACAGGCCATTATATACTTCAGCTAAGACACTGAGGAACGTTAAGTTGTACCAGACTACATCTCCTAAGTTGACCTTAGGCACATGGGCTAACATTCAGCTCACCGGCTTCCTCACTACCCAGCCCCCATCCTGGCTCCTTTCCCACCACTTGTGACTTGGGTCACAAGGGATTCAGGTAAAATCTCGAGCTAGACAGCCATTGTATGCCTCACTCTTCTTGACAGGATCCCTGGTCAAAGGAAGAGGAGAGAGTGAGGCTCCTAGTTCAGCAGGCTCACCACCTATTAGTCATCTCCAGATCCTTTCCAAGACCTGCATGCCATCCTGCTGTGGAACCTGCCTAGGCTCTGCCTGCACTGGGTGCAGTGCACCCTTTCAGATAGCACGCACTGAAATGCTGGCGTCTCTCACCAGGGAGTCTGCAGCCATGACAGTGGCTTGGCCCTTCTTGCCGTTGTTCAGCACGGCAGGAGGAGGAGGAGCTGGCACTCATGGGAGGTAGCTCAGGCCTGTGATCATCTTCCTGCCGTGAAGACCTTCCAGACTTTCTTGCTAGCATTTCTGGGAGGAGGCCATATATAAATGGAAGCCCATGGGCTTTGAAGCAGAAAACTCCAAATTCCAGTTGCGCCTCTCATTGGTTGTGGGAAACCTGGTTGGCAGCTTCCTCTTTTCTCATCTGTAGCGGGTGACTACCAGCAGCTCGCAGAGCTTCTGTGATAGCTGAATAAGGATGTATCTACCCATAACCCTTCCCGTTCCCCCTGTAGAGTACAAACTTCCCTTATTTTGGAAACTTTCAGAGAGAGAGAAGGTGGTATCTATTCCTCACCCATCTTAACTAAGCCCACCTACAACCATCTCTTCCTACCTGTTCCTTCTGTTTCCCAAAGTCTCACAGCTTGGACTATCTAGAATAAGGGCTCCCTGTCTCACTGTACCTCCTGCTCCCCAGGCAGCCAGTCTGGGCAGGGGGCTGCCTGGGCAGCCTCCTGCCCAGACTGGCTGCCTTGTTAGGACCGCGCAGGGTGGCGGGCTGCATTCTTGCTCCCTGGGGATGTTTTCTACATAGCAGGGCACACGAGAAGCATGAGGACATGGTTCCCACACCCCACCTGGCTCCCACTGCACAATAAGGTCCTTTATGATATCACCTTGCACTTCCCAGTGATCAGAGAGTAAATGTCCTTTCTGTGTAAGCTAGTTTCATTGGGATTCTGTGCATTAAAGAAGTGGAACTCTGGGTGTGCCTTTCACTTCCATGCTTGGCCCTACACGCAGATACTTAGAACGTGCTTGTGAAGTGGGCCTGGTTCTGAAGAACTGAGTGTGACTGTGAACCAGTATCTTGCTGTGGTGAGGCTGGTGCACAGAGTGACTCTGTTTAGAAGGACTGGCCACAAGATTCATGGACCTTTGGCCCCCACCACGGGCCCTAGGACAGGTCTGGGGCTCAGAAGCTAGTGAACTTTGACCTCAGACTCCTGCTTCCAGCAGCAGCTCAGTCTGTCCACCCTTCATTTCACATTAGGAGGCCTGATACTCCTTTTTAAAGCCCCTTCATACACACACACACACACACACACACACACACACACGCACGCACGCACTGTCAGAGCTCTCAAGCCTCATCTATAGCATTGTGCTCTAAGCCGATTACCAGGAGAAAAAGATCTGCGTTGACTAATACACTAGAATACTAGCTTTTGGACCCCTGGTATGATCTGCACTTGCAAAGAGGATCTAGGACAGACTACCCCCCCCCCCCACACACACACCAAAAAAAAAAAAAAAGTGCTATAGCTCCATCCTATAATCCTAGCTACTTGAGAGTCGGAAGTCAGGAGGATTGTAGTTTGAAGCCAACCCAGGCAAAATTTTGAGGACTTCATCTGGGCATCAGTGGGTCACACCTGTAATCTTGGCTACACAGTTTAGAGCCATCCCAAGAGCAGGAAAGTCTAAGTCTTGTATCTCTAACCAACCACCAAAAAGCAGAAATGGCAGCCAGGCACTGGTGGCTCATGCTTGAATCCTAGCTACTCAAAGGCTGAGATCTGAGGATCACAGTTCAAAGCCAGCCCAGGCAGGAAAGTCCATGAGAGTCCTATCTTCAATTAACTACCAGAAAACCAGAGTGGCCCTGTGGCTCAAGTGGTAGAGCATTAGCCTTGCGCTGAAGAGCTCTGGGACAGTGCCCAGGCACCGAGTTCAAACCCCACAACTGACAAAAAAAAAAAAAAAGCAGAAAGGAGCTGTGGCCTAAGTGGTAGAATCAGCCTTGAACGGGAAAAGCTAAGAGACAGTACCCAGGCCTGTGTACTGGCACACGCGCGTGCACACACACACACAATTGTGAGACTTCATCTCAGCCAGTAAAAAAGCTTGGTATGGTGATGCCATAAAAGAAGAGGGTCATGGTCCAGGCCCATGGGGGTGGGGAACAAGAAACTATTAGGGAAATACAAAAGCCAAAAGGCGGGGGGCATGGCTCAAGTGGTAAAGCATCTTCCTAGCAAGTGTGAGTCGAGTTCAACTCCTGTACTCTACCCCCCCCCCCAAAGCTGTCTCACTAAAGCTGCCTGAGGCTGTGGTACTCGTGCTCCAGTTTCCTGAGGAAATAAAATGTGCCAGCTACACTAAGCTGCTGGACGCTCTTGAAGGGGAGGGCCGTGATTCTGGGTTTCCTCCCGCGGCTCCTGAAGCTGAGGCTCTCTTCGGAGCTGCCGACGTGAGGACATGGAGAGAGCTGCTTCCTGTGCCCTTGTGTCTGGAGAGCCTCTCCCCGGAGCGGTCACAGCATGCTGCAGCTTCACAGAGCTGCCCGTGGGCTGCCGTCAGGGATATCCGTGTGCCACGTTAGGTGGGTGGCAGCCGTGGACAGCTTTCCTCAGAAACACGCCTGCAGAGTCCAGGGCCCCACCTGAAGCAGGGGGCCTCAGAACCTACATTGTAAACAAGCTCCCAAGTGATTGCTGTGATCAGCTGCCAAAGTGAATGTGCTCTGGCCAACAAATTAATCACTTCCCCAGAAAATCCCCCTAGGGAAAGCCACTGCATCCAGCCTGACTTCTGAAATGCCTCCGAGGGCCCTAGAGGTTGTGGGGAGCTGCTGCTTTTTTCTGCAGTGAGGAATTCTCCCACAGCCAAGGCCCAGAGGTGGTCAGCCGGGGCCTGAGTCTGGGGAGCCGGAGCCCTTCCCCGGAAAGACCCCCATCCAGCAGCCCGAGGCTGCCACACGCCTTCCCGCTGCCCACAGGGCTCGGCTGGAGCGGCAGGCCCGTGTTCTGGCGGCGTGAAGGCAGAAGAGCCTTTGCAAAGTCTTTGACCCATTTGCCAACGAGCCTCCGTTGGGCAAGGAGTCACGGCAGCTGTGCTGTGAGCATGGATACATGGTATCGTTGCCTGGATTCTTGAGGAGTGATGTCTCACCCCCTCTGAGAGGAGCCCGGGCTTTGTTTGCTGGGGCAGGCCCCCCGCCGACCCCCTCAGACTGTGGGATGTGAGGAGAGCAGGGTCCCGCCTGTGCCACTGGCATACACACCAGCAACCCTGACACATCGCCTCCCACTCGGGGCCCGGGTCTCCATCGGTCATGGTGTGGCTGGACAATGAGGGTCTTAAGCCCTAGCTGCCTCCCCAAGCCAACTGTAACCTCCGCAGTGGGCCTCAGGGGCAGCCTGTGCCTGGATTCGTCCAGCGGGCTCTGCGAGGGGGGCTCGTGTCCCAGCCCCATAGGCCTCCCTCTCCAGCAGCCAGGTGGATGCTCGGAAGGACCAGGCAGGAGAGAACGTGGTACCCTGCTGGTGAAAGTGTTAAAGGAAAGTTCATTCTTCAAGATCCCACACTCATGGGAACATGTTTTTTCCCTAAATCGTAACCATGGCTTTAGCCCACCACTAAAATACCTCCCAGTAATAATATTTATTCACAACCCATGTTGTTTTAAATTTATGTGACGAGTGCAAATAATCAATCATCTTTTAAAAACTGCAATTTTACATTTAACAGAAAGCCTAAATAAATCAGATAGCATCATTGAAACGCCCCCTTCTTATGGCACTGGTGCACCCCCTTTCTCCCACTCTCCCTGGAGTTTACACACACAGCCCGTCCCCAGCAGCCCCTCCTCTGGCAGGAACCCACTTGGGGCATTAGAGTTGACTGTTTTCTCTGGCTCACCACCTACGGGAAGGCAGGTCCGTCCACCCCACGGCGCTCAGACCCGCAGGCAGAGGCGGAATGGGGCCCCGTCTGTACAGACTCATACTTACTTGCTGCGGACGCAGATGTACCAGGTGCTAAAAGCAGGAAGCCCCTATTAGAGGATTCCTCAAGAAGTATGATGTTCATTTTTTTCTTGTTAAAAGCTTCCCAGATTCTTTCCTTGAATTTTACAGGAATAGATAAATTGCTCTCCAAACTTTTCTATGATGACAGTTGTCAGGAATGCCTGGGAGTTTTATTTAAGCTAACAAATGATTACCCTTCCCATTAGCTCTACAAACAGGCCCCTAATTAGTGAATTGGCTAATGACAGCTGCCTCTGGGGTCATTAGTCCTGACAGACAGTACTGGCAGCTTCGGGCACTGTGTCACTGTCATAAAGCATGTTGTCAGGCTCCACTGGAAGTCGGAGCTGGGGACCACTTGGACTTTCCCCCTCCTTTTCTCTTTTACATTAGCTCGTAGGTTCGGGTAGATTGGCTTCTACCTCAAAGAGGAATGGCTCTCTATCTGTGGATTAGAAACTGATGGGGGATGGGATCATTGATTCTCAGTCAGGACACAGTTTCTCAGAACCAGAGTTCTGGGATTTGGGAAGACTGCGGCGTAATGTCTCTTGCTCTGCTGCTCCAGGGTCCCCGGCCCCCTTCCCTTTCACCTCTCCATCCCTGGCTGCAGGAGAAGCTCCTCCCCAGTACCTTTGGGGATGGTTTCACCCTGGGCTCCGGGATTGCAGGAAGTGGGGCGGGGGAGGGGGGGTCAGCACCTCTCAGAAATGGCTTCTCCTCTGTGCTGCACCTCTTTGAGGGCCTCCCACCCTTCAGAGCAGAGGACATCAGGGCCCAGCACACGGATTGCCACGTGGGTCGTGACCTTGAACTCTGGACAGGCGTGAGGCGTGCAACATGCAAAAACCAAACACAGTCTCACAATTTTAAGAATTGAAGTCTCAGGCTTACCATAGAAGTAGACTAAGTCCCAGGCCTCAGGACAGCATTACAGGGCAACACTACCCCCCTGCTCTGCCCCCCCCCCCCCTCAATTGTGACAAAAATGCTTTGCATTCAAGTTTTTACCCTACAGATCCTGCTACATCAGCTCAAAACCACAAACCTTTGTAGTCTAAATGCTTATTTAAGCAAAGGTCAAAAGGCTGTTTTGAGGACACAAAGGGGGAAAATCGGGTGTTTGTTATAATACAGAGCATGTGAAGCTAGTGTAAAATCTGTGACACCTCCCATATGATAAAAATGAGTAATGAAATTGTACCTATTTGTTCAAAAGTCACAGAAATACATCTTGAAGAACTAAGAAAAGCTATGAAAAGGTGGTTTTACAGCAGAGCAAAAGCTCTAATGTGAATGACACAGAATTGTCTGGGAGATAGCATACCAGCAGGAACATGGCGTTGGAAGAAAGAACAATGCTAGGTTTAGGTGGGAAACATTGCCTTCCACTCTGGCTTGGGATGATGTGGCAGGAAGTAGCCCAAGAAATCCAGAGGGAAAGGCCTTGGCTGTCCCACAACATGCTTATATGCCCTTCACTTGTGCAAAGTCGAAACACAGCCCCCACTCACACCTAACAGTCGCCTGCCTCTAGGAACCCAGCTAGTGCTGGGCGGCTCCTACCCCGGATCAGCGTCTCCCCCTCGGGGCACAGCAATGCCCGTCATCCCTCAGCCAGATGGACCTCCTTGTGAGCATCAGCCAGGCGGCCTCCTTGTGAGCATCCTCCTTGGGTGACTTCCCATGCCAGGGCCAGGGACATATGGCCCAGCCGCTCTACGTCTGTTTCCTCAGCTGTGTGTGTGCAGGGATGGCAATGCTGCCCTTTGTGGTTGAGGTAGGATAGTATGAAGTCATTGGTGCTAGCCCATGGCACTATATTGCAGAGAGTTTAATAGGTGGGGCCTATGGAAGCAAGTTTGGTCCCCTGGGACCCAAGCCCCTTCCTGTCTGCACCATGATGTGGAGAGGCCTCTTCCACTACATATTCCCCACAGGAATATGCTGTCCTGCAGTGGGGCCAGGTGACCCTGGACTGAAGCCTCGGAAACCACGAGCCACAGTAGGCCTTTCCTCGTCACACGAACACGTTATGTGCATAGAAAAGCCAGGATAGCGTTTTGTTCTAACCGTGTTAGTCCTGGGCCCTTCAGATGACGTGCACACCACACGTGCTGCATCTGCGTTGAGATGATCTGTAACTGCAGAATACACACTAGATTGCAAAGACTTAGTACAAGAAAGTTGTGCAATGTCTTACGAGTTTTTCATATTGCCTTACATATTGAGATGATAGTATTCCATTTTATTTTATTAAAAGAAATACATCCTTAAAATAAACTTTACCTGTTATACTTTTTTTTTTGCCAGTCCTGGATCTTGAACTCAGGGCCTGAGTGCTGTCCCTGGCGCTTTTTTTGCTCAAGGCTAGCACTCTACCACTTCTGGCCGTTTTCTATATATGTGGTATGGAGGAATCGAACCCAGGGCTTCATGTATACAAGGCAAACACACTACCTCTAGGCCATATTCCCAGCCCTGTTTTACTTTTTACATAGCTAGTAGAACACTTACAATCCCACACGTGGTTTACGTCCTATTTCTGTTGGGACCTCACTCCCTTCCTTTTAGCACCCCACCCCACCCCGTGCATGCTGCCTGCACACCCCTACCCAACACCACCTAAGTTGAAGCATCTGCTCCAGGTCTTGTGGGTGATGAGCTGGAGAAAGGTAGGGTTCCTGCATACCACCCTCTTCTTCCTCCCTTTGATTCTTTTTTTTTTTTTTTTTTTTTTGGCCAGTCCTGGGCCTTGGACTCAGGGCCTGAGCACTGTCCCTGGCTTCTTTTTGCTCAAGGCTAGCACTCTGCCACTTGAGCCACAGCGCCACTTCTGGCCGCTTTCTGTATATGTGGTGCTGGGGAATCGAACCCAGGGCCTCATGTATACGAGGCAAGCACTCTTGCCACTAGGCCATATCCCCAGCCCTTCTTCCTCCCTTTGAACACAAAGAAGTCTTCAGTGGCATTCAAAGCCTTTGTCAAGGCCAGAAGCCAGCCCATAGTCAAGTAGGAACCAGAACCGAAGTGCCTGGCTCTCGTCCACTGTGACTTTGACCATACCACACAGCCGCTGGTTTTATTGGAGCAGGTGGAGTAAGCTGGTGATGAGTGTAACTTCCACACACTTTCAGAGACTTGAGTTTACAAGAATCAGACAGAAAAGCATTTGAGCAACAAACTGTAGCACCTATTTGGGTAAGAGATCGAGAGTGTTTATTGGGAACTAGGCAGGTGTACACTGAGGAGTCGGGAGGCTAGCCTGGAGGGATCCTGGGGTAGGTGATGCTGTAGAGGTCTAATCTTGTAAGTTACCTGGCCTTTGGAATCTGACAAGAGTAACCCAGGGCAAAGCACTATCTGCTTTGAATTCAGGGATCTTGTGGGTGATTCTCTGAGGGTTAATAACCCAGTACATGCTCAGGCATGCTCATGAACTTCCACCCTCTCTCTGAAGGTGCAGAGTCACATTGCACAGATCAGTTTGTATATCAGAGTTCCTGGCCCAGTGAGTCACAGAGCACACTGGTGGTTTTGTATGTGTTGCATTCTCAGACTGACAGCAGCAGGCATATTTGGTAAGAATTTGAGCAAGTGTGAAAGGGTTGGAAGGTATGTACAGGGATGTGGCATTGTAGGGCTCATTCTGTCCCTGCTGGAGGTAGTAGTTGCCCAGGTGATGACCCTGTGGTCTAGAGTACTGCAGGTATCTTAGCTGTAAGGTTCGCCAGAAAGGAAACCCACCACATGGTTCAGGCAGAAAGGAGTTCATTAAGGGGCAAGCAAACTGCCAGCCTATACAAGATGGAGGCGTGGGAAGACAGAGAGGAAGGAAGAAGGGAAAAAGGGAAAAGAGCAAGAGTAAGAGAGAAAAGGAAAGAGGACTGTGTTGAGCTGGATTACAGGGGAAGGCGGGAGGGATGGCCAGGTGGATTGGATGTGAGCTCAGAGGAGGAGGAGGTAAGGCCTCCAGGTGTGCCCGTTACCTAGGTAACTCAGGTACTGGGCGCAGACTTAAACAGGTCGGGGGGGGGGGGGGGATCTGCATGGAGCCCTCCCGGGGGTGGGCCTTACATAAGCCATGTGACAGAAGATGAAGACTTCCCACACTAAGCCTGGGCCATGGGCTGAAAATTGTCTTGAGCCCAGGATCCTGAGAAACAACTCTTATCTAGGTTTCTGAATTTCTGATTTGTGAAAAGCCAGATGAGAGTCCATTTCTATGACGGAAGACTGGCAAGGGTCTGTTAGCATGCAGCATGTGACATGTGATTGTTGGCCTGGGGGTGAGGAAATAAGAGCAAGATGGACAGCAAAATGGCCCCATCTTCCAGGATGTCATAGTCCACACACCAGCCTGAGAGCATGTGAATCTGAGCTCCAGCGCCAGACCCGACGTGTGCAAGTTCTGTCATCTCCCTGTGTGTTCTCCCAGCCATAACATGTGGATTCAGAAGACACCAAGGTGTATGTGTGTAATATACTAAAACAGAGCTAGAGAGAGATCAGTGAGTAGAGTGCCTTCCACTGGGTCAGTTCATGATATAAACTTACAATATTTTGTAAGTTGTAGCTGTTTTACTTATTATTGCCATTGGCCATTAGAACCCAACAACCAGTTTAGACTCTTCACATTGCAATGTTTTTGAGCCAGGGGCAACATCTCAGTCACTGAGGCATCCTCCTGTTTGACTGGGAGACTCTCTTCCCCCTGGGACTGTGCCAGGGGGAATGAGCCACAGCCACAGAGGCAGAGTGGTCTCAGGGATGGTCGTCAGAGTTCCTGGGTCCCTCCCTCAGGAATGACTCAAGTGTAGCCCTGGCTGGTCTCCAACCGGAGGCCTCTGCTGTCGAGCACCTGTCTCTGAGACCCACTCTCAGGTTCTCTCTGAACTTCCTATCTGCCAGCCATGTTCTTGCTTGGACATGAAGCACTGGCCTTCTCTGTGGTTTGGCACTCCTGTCAATACTCCTGTGTCCAGGAGGGTACTTGGATTTAGCAGACCCTTCTGTGGTCCTTGCAAATCATGAGACCTTTGAACGTATTATCTCATTTGTCATTCCAGTGTTATAGGCAATGAGATTTGGAGTTGGCCAAACAGTTGGGCTTCCCAAGGTCATAGAGCTGAGCCAGAGAATCAGGTTCTAGTCCAGGAGAGCCTGCACAGCCGGGACAGGACAAGCAGTAGGATCCTGAGTGGCAGGGTATCCTTTTGATTTTGATGCCTTGGGAAGCCCAGAATATCTGAGCTTTTGAAATGCCATGATCATATGTGTTTCAGGAAGATAATTCCAGAAATGATATGTTGTCTTTCAAGCTATAGCTCTTCCATCCTATCTTTGTGACGCTGATTATTTTTAAGCCCAAGTTCAGGACATTTGTCTCTACTTGATTTCATGCCAATTGCAGGCTATTGTTCCAACCTGTCTCTTTCAGTCAGTGTATGCACGTGTGTGTGTGTGTGCACGCATGCACACGTATATGTGTAAGTAGGGAACATAATATGACAGAAGGAAGTAAGAATGCCTTAAGATGGCTTCCTGCCACAGAGCCACAGGTTTGTGAAAACTGTGTCTTGTGACAAGGTAGAGAAAAAGAGAGCAGGAATTTTATCCCTCACGTTCCTAAACAGTGATAGAACCAGATGGGAGGGCCAAAACATGACAGATCTTTTAGCAATACTCTAGAACTCACATTCACCCCATTGGCCATCTGAGTAAATCAATTTGGGCTTTAAGTCTGAATGTCAGACACAAGTACATCCTTGCCCCTTCTAATTCGTTTATTGAGTTTCCTACTTAATGTCTGCAATTATACTTTGTCCCTATGTTTTGTGCTCCCCTGTCTTTTGTGATTAGCAGAAGATGAAATGTGTGCGTATATGTGCAGAGTAACTTTGAGAAATGGATCTTACAGTCAGCTAGGCACTATGCTTAGTACTTGAAACACACACTAACACATAGTCTTTGGTGTCTATATTTGATTGGCTCTTAGTAGCATCTTAAAACCACAGGTGATCCAAAATACACAAATAAGTACATACGTATCTCCCACGTTTTTCAAAATGAAAAATAATTTTTGTCTTTTGACTAAAAGTTGTATACGAATGTCACAGTAAATATAGCAAAAGCACGAGGGAAGTTGTGAAGCTCTAAACGCTCTCCCTGCTTCTGTGTGGTGGCATTACTCAGTTCACGGAGAGGACCGTGCTCCTGCAGGGGAGTAGCGCTGTGGTGCACTCCACACGCAGGTGTGCGCGCTCTTCCCTGCCCACACGCGGTGCGCAGTAGAGATAACTTTACACCTGCACTTCTACATGCCTTGTTACCGTTCCATACGATGGCACAACTTTCATAAGGAATCCCTTATTGGTGGATCCTCAGGTGTTTCCCAACTTTTTCCCAGTAGGAGAAACACTTATCTTTACTTATCTTATCTTTACTTGCTTAAATTCGTCTAGACAGAGTTGTTGGGTCAAAAGATACATACACCAAAAAAACCTACTTGCATATATATGTATATTTGTATACTTACATTTTACAACTGAACCCCAGAAAGGAAAAGTGCCTATTCCCAGTTGGTAATGCTAGAGGACGTCTATTTCCCAAAGACTTCACAAGTTCAGGGTTGGCGGGGGAGGGGAGCTAGGTGGACATGTCAGAACAACCCCCCCCCCCCCTTACAATGAATTGATGCTGTTAGAATGTATGGGGAATAAAACCCAACTCTTGGTTTCAAAAGAAAAGGATTTTAAGTGTTTTGTAGAAAAATCTGTGCCAAACTCAAAGGGGGGAAGATAACCGTCACTTTTAAATCTCATTTCTATAGGTATTAAGTGAAATTGAAAAACCTTCTCTTCCATTATTGGCCTTTTTTTCTCTTCTTTTGTGAATTGCTTCCTGTGACCTCTGTTCTTTCCTGTGACTCATTTCTAAAAGGTATTTGTGTAATGTATTATTATTTAACTTTTGTCATGTCCGTTGTTCTAGTTAGTATTTTAATTTTTGCCCTTTGAAGGTTGATGTGGAGGGCAGGGATCAAGTATATCTTTGCTCGTTTTTCTGTGTGTGGTTTAAGTTATGTTGCAAAGACCTCCCCCCCCCCCACCCCGCTTGTGATATAATTTTGTGCATCCAGACTTTGAGGACTGAAGCTTCTATGATTTTATTTCATTCCATGAAGCTGTTGCCCCAGATAAGCCCCTGGGATTTTCTTGGAAGTAAGATGTGAAGTACAGATCCAATTTTGTTTTTTTTTCCCAAAGAGCAAGTCCTTTGTCCCATTAGTACTAGTATAAAATTCTACCCAGTCATATGCTAAATTTCTACTTATACACTTAGGCGTATTTCTAGACTCCTTTCCATGCAAGACCAATCCTGCATGTTTTAATTATGTCTAAAGTGTGTTAGGAAGCTACAGTTATTTAAAATATTAAAAATCTGGCAGAACAAGTTTTTCTACCTTGACTCTCTTTTTCCAACTTGTTCTTTGCGATGCATTTAGAATCACTTTGTCAAACTTCCCCAACCTTACTCCCAGACGGAAAAAGAAAAGAAAATCTGGTAGGCGCTTTTTTGAGATCAGTACATTCTTTTGAACACATTCAGCCCTATCACATTGCCATTCTTATTGTCTCTCTGCTTATGTGAAAACACTTTCCCGCTCATAGCAAGGTTGCTCTGCAGCTCCCTGACAGGGGTCTCTAATCTGCTTCATCACTTCTCCCAAATAAAGCATTGTCTTTTCCTCTCCCTGTGTCTGTCCACTGTGTCCTTCCAAAGATGTCTTCCGTAACTAACTACACAACCTGCCAGTTAGAAAATCACTGCTTCAGCGTGATGACTAGTCCCAAACCACCAGCAGTCTCCCTCTCTTCTTTCTGACCCAGAAAACTGTTCATGACTTGGTTCTATACTTCGTGGTCATGTGTCAGTTCCTTCATAGGGAGGGAACTGTGCCTTAATCTTTCCTGTTGCTCCTGACTTTCACAGTGTTTTTTTGGGGGGGAGGGGTTGGGGTTGCTTGGCGGGGGGTCATGGGTCTTGAACTCAGAGCCTGGCTTCTGTCCCTAAGCTCTTTTACTCAAAGCTAGCCCTCTACCACTTGAGCCACAGCTCCACTTCCCATTTTCAGGTGGTTAATTGGAGTTAAGAGTCTTGAGGTCTTTCCTGCTCCGGCTGGCTTTGTGTCATAATCCTCAGATGTCAGCCTCCTGAGATAGCTAGGATTACAGGCACGGACCACCAGCTCTTGGCCTGACTTGCAGAGTTTTAATGCAAGTACTAAGCTTTCCTTCTGTATGGTGACCCAGTCGGGGCTCACCTTTTATCTGCTCATGACCAGGAAGACATCTGTGGTGCACTTTGCAGTGCATCTTGTCAAGAAGCCCTAAAGAGGACCCATCTCACCCCAGCCATGTCAGCCTAGGACTGGTCACACACACCCCTGCGGGCTTCCTGTGAAGGCCTGGTGTTCACTTGGCGATGGATGGATCGGTATTTTGTGGGAAGATACTTTAGACACTATCCCGGTGTGTCTTTGCCTCCATCATCAGCTCTCGCCAAAGAGGCCACCACAATAATGGGTACCAAATGGTGATGGGTTACTTCACAATTTCTCCCTTGTTGAAGAGTTGCTATTCTGCCAGGTGAGGAGTTTCACCATCTCCTTCACTGAGCTAGCTAGGTGTTCATTTATTTGGTTACATTAATGAGAACTCAAGGATTCACATTTGTGTGTTGAGTTGGAATGTACATTCTCACTTATTTTGATGTTCAAATACTCTAGATTTCAGATGCCCCTCAAACATTCTTTTCTGTTATGCATGTGTTAGGGGCAGGGTGTACTAGGGCTTGAACTCAGGACCTGGGTGCTGTCCTGGAGCTTTTTTGTTCAAGGTTAGTGCTCTACCGCTTGAGCTACAGCTCCACTTCTGGCTTTTTGCTGGTTAATTAGAGAGAACATTGTCAAAGGCTTTCCTGTCCAGGCTGGCTTTGAACTCCAGTGCTCAGATCTCAGTCTTCTGGATAGCTAGGACTATAGATATGAACTACCAGTGCCCAGCTCTTTTCTGTCCTTTCAGCCTATGGTTTTTTTTTTTTTTTGTTTTTTGGCCAGTCCTGGGCCTTGGACTCAGGGCCTGAGCACCGTCCCTGGCTTCTTCCCGCTCAAGGCTAGCATTCTGCCACCTGAGCCACAGCGCCACTTCTGGCCGTTTTCCATATTTGTGGTGCTGGGGAATCGAACCAAGAGCTTCCTGTCTAGGAGACAAGCACTCTTGCCACTAGGCCATATTCCCAGCCTCTCAGCCTGTGTTTTTATTTCCTGGCATTTCTTCCCCTTCTGACAGAGTAGATCTTATTCTTAGTTCCAACAGGCCTGGAATCAGCCATTTTTCTAAGGAGTTCTTTTCCTTTTGTTGGAAAATGGTATTTGAAACCAAAGTCTGGGCACTGGGTGTGCTTTTGTGCTGTCAGTGGATAGAGCCAGGACACTCATGTATGCCCAGAACACATACATGTATGTGCATGTACATGCACCATGCGTTTATAATATTTTGTTTTGTTTTTTTTTTTTTTTTGGCCAGTCCTGGGCCTTGGACTCAGGGCCTGAGCACTGTCCCTGGCTTCTTCCCGCTCAAGGCTAGCACTCTGCCCCTTGAGCCACAGCGCCGCTTCTGGCCGTTTTCTGTATATGTGGTGCTGGGGAATCGAACCTAGGGCCTCGTGTATCCGAGGCAGGCACTCTCGCCACTAGGCTATATCCCCAGCCCCTATAATATTTTTATCTATATTTTTAAGTCTCACCAATTCCAGTGCCTGGGAGTTCTTTGTGGCCTTCCCTTTCCATGGCTGGAAATCCCTTCCAGAGAGCAGGAAACCTGGCTCTTCTTTTCCTCGTGACCATCACCCAATGCCTTGACTCCCTTTCATATACACCCTGCCGCTCAGCACAGGACACCACGGCCACCTTCCTGGCAGCTCACCGCGCCACTTCCTCCGTCTGCTCCTGCTAGGGGCAGGGATAGTGGCAGGGGAAAAGGGGTCGTTGGGCACCAGGAAGCAAAGGCAGGGCCCCACGGCCAAGGTATCCACCATGGCATGGATGCGAGGGTGGGCACAGGGTGAGGCCTCCCTCCAGGGGTCAGCTCGTGTCAGGGAGCACTGGGCTCCGCAGCCAGGAGCTGACCCCTTGAGTGTGCGAGGGAGCTCAGTTCCGGTTCTAAGCCTACATATCACTTGGAGAGGTTGGTTTTAGGGTGCTTTCTAGACTAAGAGCCCCTTTTGTCCTGGCGAAGGAGCACCCGACATCTGAGGTGAAGAGAAAGGGGAGTCCCTGAATGATGGGGAGCCATGTGAGGAAACAGGCCCCGGGTCTACGAGCCCTCTTGCAGGACGTGCTGGGTGCCCTGGGCTGTTCTTTACCATCTGTGTAAATGATCAGGGCAAATGGAAGGGAGAGGAGAGAACCCATCGACGACCCGTATAAAGAGTACCAACCTGCATACATGTCTCCAACTTAGAAAATAGTGAGATCCACAAAAATTAACTCAGAATGATCACAGACCTAAATTTAATGCACTAAGTTATCAGACTCCCAGAAGATAAACAAGAAAATAGACACCGTCTTAGGCTTAACCATTACATTTTAGGTATGATGACAAAAGCACAATCCATGAAAGCATTGATGTTGACCTTCACTCAGACACAGTGAGGACGTGTGAAGGAGACACGAGACCCCCCTGGTCTGCCAGGGCCTGCTGGGGTGTGATCTAGTGGAGACAGAGTGAACAGAGCTTTCAGAAGAGTCACAGTAGAAGACAACACGGAGATGGGTTAGAGGAGGCGCCTCGGTGGCCCCAGGAGAGGTGTGTGGGGGCAAGGCTGGAGGAGGCTCTAGGCATGCCCCTGACGCCTGGGTCTGTTGTCTGGCAAAGAGCCCAGGAGCATGGTGTGAGGTACCCAGGAGGTAGGCTTGAATTTCACCTCACAGCAAGGCGACAGGAGGTCAGATTTGGGAATGGCCGGCCGATGCCATGGGGCGCCAGCATAGCTGCCCCGGGGAGCAGCAGGTGCAGCCATGGCTTAGACTCAGACCTAGCCATACATTGCCAGCAAGGAACTCCTGTCTAGGGTTACCAAGTGGAGTCCGGTTCTTGCCTCCCCATCCTGGGTCTCGTGTTATGACTGTGCTCTCACAGGAGCACGTGACACACTTGAACTTTTCTTGAGCCCAAGTGCCCCACACCCTGCTTGCCTGGGCTGGCCCAGCTGGCCACACCCGCTCCTGGCAGAGAAGGGCGAGACAGGCCACAGGGGCAGTGTGTTGTCTGCCCAGCCCCTGTAGGAAAGTCTGTGACTCACCCAGCAGCAGACAGCAGGGAGCACCTGTTGCAGTAGAAGTGTTCTGAAGGCCCAGACACTGCAGGGGCGAACACTAAGACTCCCACCTTGGGAGGCTTCTGGAGCTATAGGGAAGGAAGAATGAGTCACTCAGACTCAAGGAGAGAGGGGCGGGAGGAAGGCCAGCAACAGGAATCTAGTAGATGAGGAGCAGCAGAGATGAGACTGTAGGAAGTCAGCCCACCCAGCATAGCTCGGGCTGGACAGTCTGACAAGATGCATAGCCAGGGCCAGGCCTCCCGGTGTTGGGACCCAAGTCAGTCTGGCTCAACATCGAGTGTGTCTGTTGGGTGTGTTCTCTGCCCTAGAAGCTATAAGGAAGTAGAGTCTCAGTGACTTAATTATCGACGCCCTGCCCACCTCAGTATACTTGTGGACACTCTGTCTCCGGGGTTACACCTGTCCCCTAAGGAGCCCGCCCCCATGTGGCCGCCTGCAGTGTGTGTGCTGCTCTGGTGGGGCCGTCAGCGTCAGGGTCCTCAGAGGCCAGCAGGCCTTGCAGACCCGCAGAGCAGAAAGCAGAGGCAGGAAGCTTGTGTGCATGCTCACCTGGGGTCACGGTCAACGCACGTGGCACCGGCAGGACAGCGCGAAGGAGCTGCTCTGCGAGGACCTCTGTGGGCGTGGGTACGGGTCTGTGCAGTGAGGTGAGGCGGGGGGGGGGGGGCAGGGCGGTGGTGGGCACATTGAGAAGATGGCCCTGCTGCTTTCTGTCGCCACTGGTTTATTTAGCACGTGCTGTTTGCAACACTGGCAGGCCCTGGGAATACACGAGCAGCCAGAGGAGCTTCAAGCCAGAGAAAGAAGGCTATGTAATAGCAGCAGGAATAGACACAAAGCAAGCATGGAGACTGGGTGGGGCGCACATAGTAGGACCTCTGTGGTATCCGTAGAACAACTCTTCGCTGCACAGTGACGCCCCAGTCTGCTGGAGGGGCTGGCTTGGGCATGCAGACAGGTAGGTTTGCCAGGCCACTGGTGGCCAGTGGCCTGTAGTACACAGAGCAGCCTGAACGTGGACCCCAGAGGCACACTGGTGGGAAGGAGGGCATGCTGGAGGCCTCCGCAGCTCCTGTTTGGGAGCAGAAACACGTGGTGGGGTGGTGCCAGGAACCCATGCAGAGAAGCAAGAGCGATTGAGAAGTCCTTTGAACACCATAGAACGGCTCTCACGCTGGCAGGCACCACAAACCTTGAAGATTTCCAAACTGGGGACTGACTTGCAGTCCAGTTATTTTTCCATCACACTAGTTAGCACAGTGGTGGGTGGCCCAGCACGAATAGGAAAGCAGGGTGGGATCTTGGGAAGAAGGGGAGGGCTTGAATTTGTGCAGCAAGAGTAGAGAAGAGGTTACTGAGAGATTGAAGAGTCAAAGAACATGTGACAGCCCCAGTGGTCATCTTCCCTGGGTAGCCCAGGACCCTGTGCTCTCCTCCAGTGGGCCATCTCATTCCCAATCTGTGCGTGGAGCTACTTGAGTTGCATCTTTCTACTCCACTCTAAAGTCTCTCTGAGGAGAGCGCCAGGGCTTGGTTTTGATCACCACAGATACGCCACTGCCCCATGTGGCTTTGGATCCCTGGAGCCATCCACAGATGAGCGTGCGGGTGGGCAGAGTCACACAAGGGCATGACCTCGGATGCGGATCACCCCAGGAAACCGCATAGCCGGGAGGGCTGATGAGCAGAGGAGACTGGAATGGAGAGGGCCACATGGGCCTGGAGAGCAAAGGGCTTGCCGCATGTGGAGTTGAGTTGGGTGTCACTCCATGGATTCTGAGTATAAAGGGTGTATTGCACGACTCAAAGCATCTAGGACCTTTGAGGATAGAGGCAGGATGGGAGGGCAGGGAGCCCCTGTTGACCTGGAAGGCCTCCGCCTCAGCTGACTAAAACCAATGGTTTTTAAGGCCATGAGGCAAAGCTGCCAGACTTCCCAAAAATCTCTCAGATGTTCCTTCCACACTCATGTACTCTAGGTCCACACCCCTGCAAAGTGGAGGTTGTCTCCTCCCACCACCCCAAATCATACAGGACTTCCTCTAGGTAGCTGTGGCTTGACTCAGAATTGGAGATGACCTTGTGACTGCGGCCTGTTGCCAGTTAGGGTGGCCATTGTCAAATCCTTTCATTACTGGGGAGGGGAGCTTGTCCTTTCATCCTTTCATTATACTGGGCGGGGGCTGGTCAAATCCCTTTACGTTATACTAGGTTCATTTTGACAAGGGTAAGACTTGAGTAGTACACCCAGCCAGTGGTCTGTCCCTGCCAGACATCCTGTACCAGTTCCCATCACTTCTTTCAGTGGCTGAGAACTCTGGAGAACCTGTCTCCAAAGCAGGAGCATCTCCTTACCTGCCCTGGCTGGCCTGCACAGTGCGGTCTGCACAGCGGACGTAGGGACCATCCTCCTGCGTTGTTGTCCCCAGGGCCTCTAGCAGCACTCCTAGTGTCTAGGCCTCTGCAGGCCACGCCTTGGTGCTGGGCAGATCCAGCAGAGCAGCCAGCCGCAAGCTACGCTTGCTGGGAGGAAGAATCCACCTCGACGAGCACCATGTCCAGTAGGCGGCACCCTTCCTGTCCCAGGCTGGGACCTTCAGAAACCTGTCCCTCACGCAGCCCCCAAGCTCCTAACAAACCAAGTCGGCCGGGCCTGAGCATCTTTGGTGAGAGTAATGTTCTCCCGTGGCAGACACACCCTCGTGGTTCA